>NC_140769.1:134296187-134645224 GCF_044657685.1 Stegodyphus dumicola
GCAAGCTATCAACTGAATTTTCCCATAGATACCTTCTTAAAATGGAAAGCTAAAATTCTTCAACGCATATCCACAGAAATCAGTCACCTCAAATTTAAAAGTACACTGAACTGGTCGCAACTTACATCTGATATTAGTAAATTAAAACAGCTTTTTACTATTACAAAAATAGATAAAGCAACTAATAACTTTAGTATTATATGAAAACAATTCTACACTGAGATTATTCATAAAGAACTTCTCAACGCAACTACTTATCAATCAGCCAACCTTACAGAAACATCTATAATAAACAGGATTAAAACTTTTCATAAGAAACTCAATATTACTTTCAATGCAAACTACAACAGATTTACTAATCTTTATGCGATTCCCAAATTCCATAAAACACCATTAAAATTTAGATTTATAGCTAATGGAACTAATAATTACAAGAAAAATATAGACTATTATTTTTCAATTCAACTTAATAAAATCTGTAAATTTATTTTCAATGATTGTAACACTAATCATAACTATTGCTGGATCATTCATAATAACACTCCTGTCATTAATACCAATCATACCATTAACATCCAAAACATTAACTGCTATGATTTTGAAAACTTATATACCTCACTTCCTCTAGAAGAAATCTATACCAGTCTTCTTGATCTACCAAAACTTTTCCCTAATATACTCAATATCATGACTCTTGACAAATGGAAAACCTACCTAAAATGCACACTTTTTCATAACTACATCAAGTTTCAAAATCAACTTTTTAAACAAGTCAGAGGATTGCCAATGGGCTTACATTCCAGCACCTCGATCTGTAATATCTTTTTATTTGTCAAAGAATTTAACTTCCAAAAAAATCTACAACCACAAGAGTTAAATTACTACAAACACACCTACAGATTTATTGATGACCTTATTACAATTAATAATTTTGGTAAAATTGAAAACTCCGACATTTATCCGAATTGTCTTAAACTTAATAAAACTAATAATTCACAAAATAGCATAGACTTTCTAGATCTTCAAATCATTAACTACAAAAAAATTTTACTTTTTGACAAAACAAGAAACTTCAATTTCAATACTAACAAATTAATAAATTGGAACTCCAACATATCCAAAAAAGTAATTAACAATACTATAATTAATCAAATACAACGAATTAAAACTATATGCACAGATACAATAGATTTACAACGCGAAATTTTGATCCTTATCAAAATTCTCAAAAATAATCTAATTCCCTTTCAATTTATCAACCATTGCCTTAAAAGAGCAGGCGTTAAATACTCACTCTAAATCATTTAACTGATAGGGATATGATAATTTATTCCTAAACCTGAGAAGGCGGTATAAGTTGGATGACTGTCAGTTGAAAGATTTGTATATAGTGTAATTACTCAATTGTATATATTGTAAAAAGCTAATTGTCTTCAGACATATACTGTTACTATACTGTTACTAAAAAAATGGGCCTATTTCCTGCCTTTAGACTGTCTACTAGCTCTTGGATAGCGAAAATGCCTTTTTCCTTTCTTAAATTCTTAATCATTGCGACACGACAATTAGCCAGAAATTAATTAATTTCCATTCACTAGTATTTTTAAAAAAATCTTAACAGACGGTCTCTCTCAGATAAGAACTCCACAAAATACATCCCTCAAGAATTCAAAGTCCCACCCACTACCATAAATTTCTTCAACCAAGTCTTACCGACTGATATAATTCAAAGCCCCTACTGCCGCTAAGAATTTTCGGACACCCTACACTTCTGAGTCAGACACGAAGAGAACACACTGCCAACTCCCCCACTAGAAAGAATGTAAGTTACTTAATACCTTTCTGGCCTTTATATCTTCATGTACATTCACTGATCTTATTTATATTATTTTCTATTTTATTTTTATATTATTTTTATGTTCTCTGTGATTTGTTTTTGCAAAGTTTGCATTATTTATCTTTTTTATAATCTTCTATGTTTATTTCAACTTTACTTTGATTTCGATTTCATAATGATAATTTCCAATGTTTAATTTCTACAAATAATATAGTACTCAAATACATAAAGATGATAGTGTCGGGGACGATTACTCGAGTTTTACAAGATTTCTCTACAGTAATTGATTTTTACTCCAAATTGAATTGACTAAAATGCTTCATGAGAATCAGTTCTTTGAGTAACAACTATTCGCGGAAATATTTGGCCTGACTAGAATTGCCGGTTTGGCTTTAACTTATAACTCGAGTAAAGACGAAACACTTTCATATTTACGTATTTTTATCAATTATTGATCATTGAACGGGAGTTGGTTTGTTCCCCTTGAAAAGTCAACTAATTTCCGATCAATGACAATAATTACATGTTTTATTTTTTACTTTTACAATTGTAATATTATTCCTCGTGATGATTTAACTCCAGTCCCCGTTAAAACATTATTAACATTTTGCTTTCAAATTACTTCAAAATATAACTTACCAGTATGGATGCACACTTTTAAAATAATTCTACTTTAATTAAACTTAGGAGATAATATAATCAATTAATCAATACTGTTTAGGAAATAAATTATTATTAACTAACTTTGCAGCAATTGCGCAAGTAATAATAACTTGTATTCGCACTAAATGGATTTAAGTTCATACAACATTTGATATGCTAAATAGCAGCTATTAGCGCTATTTATCTCTTACCTAATGTACCCACTTTATATATTATCTCCAACCTTTTTAAGTTTTAAAGTTCTTATACAAAAACTTTACTGTATTGAAGGTTAGCAGCCTCCTTACTTTTATATCTTGCTAGTTTAACTCATATTGAAATCACTAAATGTCATTCCACTAGATGACAAACTTGAAAATTTAACGCCATGCCTGCTACAGGTAAACCCAAAAAACAATTTCTATGAAAAACATTTAACTGTATTTACATGATTACATGCGGCACTTGACATATTAAATATATAGGACAAACTAAAAACAATCTTAACTTTCGAATCAATAACCATAGAGCTCAAATCAAAAAATTCAACGCACAAAAAAATAACATTAAAATAAGTACACCATCACAACTTAATACAGCAGAATTAGAACACTTTAAACACCATGACTTCAACTCTATTCAACTTCAGATACTAGATATAATACCCAATCACAAAACACGAATTTTTCAGGAATCTCTCTATATACTAAAACAACGTTCACTTTATCCATATGGACTTAACACTTATATACATAGTCATAGAGATACTTCTAAGAAGTTTATTTTCAGCCAATTTAAACTCTACAGCATCAAAACGCAGAGAGGAAAAAGAGGAAGCAAAATAAAAAATAATGCGAGATTTTTATCCACTTTGGATACACTTGCATTGAAAAAACAATTGAAATGTTTTTTTGACTCAGACTGTTTTCCCAAGAAACTTCTCAACTGGTTACACTCCTGTACTAATAAATTCCTTATCAAACTAAAAAAATTCATTCAAGAAAGCTACGACGACATACAAATCATTAAAGACATGATTCTTGATTTTAGTCTTTTCAGACTCTCTAATAGTCTCACTCAACGCAAAATTTATTTTAAAGTCAATTTTCTGCATCCGCAGTTTGACAATATTCATTTCTCAAGAATCATCAGAGATTGTAAAGATTACTTCCCCGCAGTTGACACTATACCAATGATTGCATTTAAATATCAAAGGACCTTAAGCAACTTGCTTACTAACCACCATGAAATAGATGAAACTGCAGAATGACATTGTAAGACACCAATTTACAGCAATTACGTAGATTCTCATCACCAGCACATAATTACTGGCAACCTGAATATCATACAAAACCATCAACTAAAAACACTAATGAGTTATGGTACAAAATTTAGACCAGTCAGAAACATGACTACAAATTACTGTTACAAGACTTTCGAAAACAACATCAACGAATTTATAGTTAAAGCAAGCTATCAACTGAATTTTCCCATAGATACCTTCTTAAAATGGAAAGCTAAAATTCTTCAACGCATATCCACAGAAATCAGTCACCTCAAATTTAAAAGTACACTGAACTGGTCGCAACTTACATCTGATATTAGTAAATTAAAACAGCTTTTTACTATTACAAAAATAGATAAAGCAACTAATAACTTTAGTATTATATGAAAACAATTCTACACTGAGATTATTCATAAAGAACTTCTCAACGCAACTACTTATCAATCAGCCAACCTTACAGAAACATCTATAATAAACAGGATTAAAACTTTTCATAAGAAACTCAATATTACTTTCAATGCAAACTACAACAGATTTACTAATCTTTATGCGATTCCCAAATTCCATAAAACACCATTAAAATTTAGATTTATAGCTAATGGAACTAATAATTACAAGAAAAATATAGACTATTATTTTTCAATTCAACTTAATAAAATCTGTAAATTTATTTTCAATGATTGTAACACTAATCATAACTATTGCTGGATCATTCATAATAACACTCCTGTCATTAATACCAATCATACCATTAACATCCAAAACATTAACTGCTATGATTTTGAAAACTTATATACCTCACTTCCTCTAGAAGAAATCTATACCAGTCTACTTGATCTACCAAAACTTTTCCCTAATATACTCAATATCATGACTCTTGACAAATGGAAAACCTACCTAAAATGCACACTTTTTCATAACTACATCAAGTTTCAAAATCAACTTTTTAAACAAGTCAGAGGATTGCCAATGGGCTTACATTCCAGCACCTCGATCTGTAATATCTTTTTATTTGTCAAAGAATTTAACTTCCAAAAAAATCTACAACCACAAGAGTTAAATTACTACAAACACACCTACAGATTTATTGATGACCTTATTACAATTAATAATTTTGGTAAAATTGAAAACTCCGACATTTATCCGAATTGTCTTAAACTTAATATAACTAATAATTCACAAAATAGCATAGACTTTCTAGATCTTCAAATCATTAACTACAAAAAAATTTTACTTTTTGACAAAACAAGAAACTTCAATTTCAATACTAACAAATTAATAAATTGGAACTCCAACATATCCAAAAAAGTAATTAACAATACTATAATTAATCAAATACAACGAATTAAAACTATATGCACAGATACAATAGATTTACAACGCGAAATTTTGATCCTTATCAAAATTCTCAAAAATAATCTAATTCCCTTTCAATTTATCAACCATTGCCTTAAAAGAGCAGGCGTTAAATACTCACTCTAAATCATTTAACTGATAGGGATATGATAATTTATTCCTAAACCTGAGAAGGCGGTATAAGTTGGATGACTGTCAGTTGAAAGATTTGTATATAGTGTAATTACTCAATTGTATATATTGTAAAAAGCTAATTGTCTTCAGACATATACTGTTACTATACTGTTACTAAAAAAATGGGCCTATTTCCTGCCTTTAGACTGTCTACTAGCTCTTGGATAGCGAAAATGCCTTTTTCCTTTCTTAAATTCTTAATCATTGCGACACGACAATTAGCCAGAAATTAATTAATTTCCATTCACTAGTATTTTTAAAAAAATCTTAACAGACGGTGTCTCTCAGATAAGAACTCCACAAAATACATCCCTCAAGAATTCAAAGTCCCACCCACTACCATAAATTTCTTCAACCAAGTCTTACCGACTGATATAATTCAAAGCCCCTACTGCCGCTAAGAATTTTCGGACACCCTACACTTCTGAGTCAGACACGAAGAGAACACACTGCCAACTCCCCCACTAGAAAGAATGTAAGTTACTTAATACCTTTCTGGCCTTTATATCTTCATGTACATTCACTGATCTTATTTATATTATTTTCTATTTTATTTTTATATTATTTTTATGTTCTCTGTGATTTGTTTTTGCAAAGTTTGCATTATTTATCTTTTTTATAATCTTCTATGTTTATTTCAACTTTACTTTGATTTCGATTTCATAATGATAATTTCCAATGTTTAATTTCTACAAATAATATAGTACTCAAATACATAAAGATGATAGTGTCGGGGACGATTACTCGAGTTTTACAAGATTTCTCTACAGTAATTGATTTTTACTCCAAATTGAATTGACTAAAATGCTTCATGAGAATCAGTTCTTTGAGTAACAACTATTCGCGGAAATATTTGGCCTGACTAGAATTGCCGGTTTGGCTTTAACTTATAACTCGAGTAAAGACGAAACACTTTCATATTTACGTATTTTTATCAATTATTGATCATTGAACGGGAGTTGGTTTGTTCCCCTTGAAAAGTCAACTAATTTCCGATCAATGACAATAATTACATGTTTTATTTTTTACTTTTACAATTGTAATATTATTCCTCGTGATGATTTAACTCCAGTCCCCGTTAAAACATTATTAACATTTTGCTTTCAAATTACTTCAAAATATAACTTACCAGTATGGATGCACACTTTTAAAATAATTCTACTTTAATTAAACTTAGGAGATAATATAATCAATTAATCAATACTGTTTAGGAAATAAATTATTATTAACTAACTTTGCAGCAATTGCGCAAGTAATAATAACTTGTATTCGCACTAAATGGATTTAAGTTCATACAACATTTGATATGCTAAATAGCAGCTATTAGCGCTATTTATCTCTTACCTAATGTACCCACTTTATATATTATCTCCAACCTTTTTAAGTTTTAAAGTTCTTATACAAAAACTTTACTGTATTGAAGGTTAGCAGCCTCCTTACTTTTATATCTTGCTACTTGCTAGTTTAACTCATATTGAAATCACTAAATGTCATTCCACTAGATGACAAACTTGAAAATTTAACGCCATGCCTGCTACAGGTAAACCCAAAAAACAATTTCTATGAAAAACATTTAACTGTATTTACATGATTACATGCGGCACTTGACATATTAAATATATAGGACAGACTAAAAACAATCTTAACTTTCGAATCAATAACCATAGAGCTCAAATCAAAAAATTCAACGCACAAAAAAATAACATTAAAATAAGTACACCATCACAACTTAATACAGCAGAATTAGAACACTTTAAACACCATGACTTCAACTCTATTCAACTTCAGATACTAGATATAATACCCAATCACAAAACACGAATTTTTCAGGAATCTCTCTATATACTAAAACAACGTTCACTTTATCCATATGGACTTAACACTTATATACATAGTCATAGAGATACTTCTAAGAAGTTTATTTTCAGCCAATTTAAACTCTACAGCATCAAAACGCAGAGAGGAAAAAGAGGAAGCAAAATAAAAAATAATGCGAGATTTTTATCCACTTTGGATACACTTGCATTGAAAAAACAATTGAAATGTTTTTTTGACTCAGACTGTTTTCCCAAGAAACTTCTCAACTGGTTACACTCCTGTACTAATAAATTCCTTATCAAACTAAAAAAATTCATTCAAGAAAGCTACGACGACATACAAATCATTAAAGACATGATTCTTGATTTTAGTCTTTTCAGACTCTCTAATAGTCTCACTCAACGCAAAATTTATTTTAAAGTCAATTTTCTGCATCCGCAGTTTGACAATATTCATTTCTCAAGAATCATCAGAGATTGTAAAGATTACTTCCCCGCAGTTGACACTATACCAATGATTGCATTTAAATATCAAAGGACCTTAAGCAACTTGCTTACTAACCACCATGAAATAGATGAAACTGCAGAATGACATTGTAAGACACCAATTTACAGCAATTACGTAGATTCTCATCACCAGCACATAATTACTGGCAACCTGAATATCATACAAAACCATCAACTAAAAACACTAATGAGTTATGGTACAAAATTTAGACCAGTCAGAAACATGACTACAAATTACTGTTACAAGACTTTCGAAAACAACATCAACGAATTTATAGTTAAAGCAAGCTATCAACTGAATTTTCCCATAGATACCTTCTTAAAATGGAAAGCTAAAATTCTTCAACGCATATCCACAGAAATCAGTCACCTCAAATTTAAAAGTACACTGAACTGGTCGCAACTTACATCTGATATTAGTAAATTAAAACAGCTTTTTACTATTACAAAAATAGATAAAGCAACTAATAACTTTAGTATTATATGAAAACAATTCTACACTGAGATTATTCATAAAGAACTTCTCAACGCAACTACTTATCAATCAGCCAACCTTACAGAAACATCTATAATAAACAGGATTAAAACTTTTCATAAGAAACTCAATATTACTTTCAATGCAAACTACAACAGATTTACTAATCTTTATGCGATTCCCAAATTCCATAAAACACCATTAAAATTTAGATTTATAGCTAATGGAACTAATAATTACAAGAAAAATATAGACTATTATTTTTCAATTCAACTTAATAAAATCTGTAAATTTATTTTCAATGATTGTAACACTAATCATAACTATTGCTGGATCATTCATAATAACACTCCTGTCATTAATACCAATCATACCATTAACATCCAAAACATTAACTGCTATGATTTTGAAAACTTATATACCTCACTTCCTCTAGAAGAAATCTATACCAGTCTACTTGATCTACCAAAACTTTTCCCTAATATACTCAATATCATGACTCTTGACAAATGGAAAACCTACCTAAAATGCACACTTTTTCATAACTACATCAAGTTTCAAAATCAACTTTTTAAACAAGTCAGAGGATTGCCAATGGGCTTACATTCCAGCACCTCGATCTGTAATATCTTTTTATTTGTCAAAGAATTTAACTTCCAAAAAAATCTACAACCACAAGAGTTAAATTACTACAAACACACCTACAGATTTATTGATGACCTTATTACAATTAATAATTTTGGTAAAATTGAAAACTCCGACATTTATCCGAATTGTCTTAAACTTAATAAAACTAATAATTCACAAAATAGCATAGACTTTCTAGATCTTCAAATCATTAACTACAAAAAAATTTTACTTTTTGACAAAACAAGAAACTTCAATTTCAATACTAACAAATTAATAAATTGGAACTCCAACATATCCAAAAAAGTAATTAACAATACTATAATTAATCAAATACAACGAATTAAAACTATATGCACAGATACAGTAGATTTACAACGCGAAATTTTGATCCTTATCAAAATTCTCAAAAATAATCTAATTCCCTTTCAATTTATCAACCATTGCCTTAAAAGAGCAGGCGTTAAATACTCACTCTAAATCATTTAACTGATAGGGATATGATAATTTATTCCTAAACCTGAGAAGGCGGTATAAGTTGGATGACTGTCAGTTGAAAGATTTGTATATAGTGTAATTACTCAATTGTATATATTGTAAAAAGCTAATTGTCTTCAGACATATACTGTTACTATACTGTTACTAAAAAAATGGGCCTATTTCCTGCCTTTAGACTGTCTACTAGCTCTTGGATAGCGAAAATGCCTTTTTCCTTTCTTAAATTCTTAATCATTGCGACACGACAATTAGCCAGAAATTAATTAATTTCCATTCACTAGTATTTTTAAAAAAATCTTAACAGACGGTCTCTCTCAGATAAGAACTCCACAAAATACATCCCTCAAGAATTCAAAGTCCCACCCACTACCATAAATTTCTTCAACCAAGTCTTACCGACTGATATAATTCAAAGCCCCTACTGCCGCTAAGAATTTTCGGACACCCTACACTTCTGAGTCAGACACGAAGAGAACACACTGCCAACTCCCCCACTAGAAAGAATGTAAGTTACTTAATACCTTTCTGGCCTTTATATCTTCATGTACATTCACTGATCTTATTTATATTATTTTCTATTTTATTTTTATATTATTTTTATGTTCTCTGTGATTTGTTTTTGCAAAGTTTGCATTATTTATCTTTTTTATAATCTTCTATGTTTATTTCAACTTTACTTTGATTTCGATTTCATAATGATAATTTCCAATGTTTAATTTCTACAAATAATATAGTACTCAAATACATAAAGATGATAGTGTCGGGGACGATTACTCGAGTTTTACAAGATTTCTCTACAGTAATTGATTTTTACTCCAAATTGAATTGACTAAAATGCTTCATGAGAATCAGTTCTTTGAGTAACAACTATTCGCGGAAATATTTGGCCTGACTAGAATTGCCGGTTTGGCTTTAACTTATAACTCGAGTAAAGACGAAACACTTTCATATTTACGTATTTTTATCAATTATTGATCATTGAACGGGAGTTGGTTTGTTCCCCTTGAAAAGTCAACTAATTTCCGATCAATGACAATAATTACATGTTTTATTTTTTACTTTTACAATTGTAATATTATTCCTCGTGATGATTTAACTCCAGTCCCCGTTAAAACATTATTAACATTTTGCTTTCAAATTACTTCAAAATATAACTTACCAGTATGGATGCACACTTTTAAAATAATTCTACTTTAATTAAACTTAGGAGATAATATAATCAATTAATCAATACTGTTTAGGAAATAAATTATTATTAACTAACTTTGCAGCAATTGCGCAAGTAATAATAACTTGTATTCGAACTAAATGGATTTAAGTTCATACAACATTTGATATGCTAAATAGCAGCTATTAGCGCTATTTATCTCTTACCTAATGTACCCACTTTATATATTATCTCCAACCTTTTTAAGTTTTAAAGTTCTTATACAAAAACTTTAATGTATTGAAGGTTAGCAGCCTCCTTACTTTTATATCTTGCTACTTGCTAGTTTAACTCATATTGAAATCACTAAATGTCATTCCACTAGATGACAAACTTGAAAATTTAACGCCATGCCTGCTACAGGTAAACCCAAAAAACAATTTCTATGAAAAACATTTAACTGTATTTACATGATTACATGCGGCACTTGACATATTAAATATATAGGACAGACTAAAAACAATCTTAACTTTCGAATCAATAACCATAGAGCTCAAATCAAAAAATTCAACGCACAAAAAAATAACATTAAAATAAGTACACCATCACAACTTAATACAGCAGAATTAGAACACTTTAAACACCATGACTTCAACTCTATTCAACTTCAGATACTAGATATAATACCCAATCACAAAACACGAATTTTTCAGGAATCTCTCTATATACTAAAACAACGTTCACTTTATCCATATGGACTTAACACTTATATACATAGTCATAGAGATACTTCTAAGAAGTTTATTTTCAGCCAATTTAAACTCTACAGCATCAAAACGCAGAGAGGAAAAAGAGGAAGCAAAATAAAAAATAATGCGAGATTTTTATCCACTTTGGATACACTTGCATTGAAAAAACAATTGAAATGTTTTTTTGACTCAGACTGTTTTCCCAAGAAACTTCTCAACTGGTTACACTCCTGTACTAATAAATTCCTTATCAAACTAAAAAAATTCATTCAAGAAAGCTACGACGACATACAAATCATTAAAGACATGATTCTTGATTTTAGTCTTTTCAGACTCTCTAATAGTCTCACTCAACGCAAAATTTATTTTAAAGTCAATTTTCTGCATCCGCAGTTTGACAATATTCATTTCTCAAGAATCATCAGAGATTGTAAAGATTACTTCCCCGCAGTTGACACTATACCAATGATTGCATTTAAATATCAAAGGACCTTAAGCAACTTGCTTACTAACCACCATGAAATAGATGAAACTGCAGAATGACATTGTAAGACACCAATTTACAGCAATTACGTAGATTCTCATCACCAGCACATAATTACTGGCAACCTGAATATCATACAAAACCATCAACTAAAAACACTAATGAGTTATGGTACAAAATTTAGACCAGTCAGAAACATGACTACAAATTACTGTTACAAGACTTTCGAAAACAACATCAACGAATTTATAGTTAAAGCAAGCTATCAACTGAATTTTCCCATAGATACCTTCTTAAAATGGAAAGCTAAAATTCTTCAACGCATATCCACAGAAATCAGTCACCTCAAATTTAAAAGTACACTGAACTGGTCGCAACTTACATCTGATATTAGTAAATTAAAACAGCTTTTTACTATTACAAAAATAGATAAAGCAACTAATAACTTTAGTATTATATGAAAACAATTCTACACTGAGATTATTCATAAAGAACTTCTCAACGCAACTACTTATCAATCAGCCAACCTTACAGAAACATCTATAATAAACAGGATTAAAACTTTTCATAAGAAACTCAATATTACTTTCAATGCAAACTACAACAGATTTACTAATCTTTATGCGATTCCCAAATTCCATAAAACACCATTAAAATTTAGATTTATAGCTAATGGAACTAATAATTACAAGAAAAATATAGACTATTATTTTTCAATTCAACTTAATAAAATCTGTAAATTTATTTTCAATGATTGTAACACTAATCATAACTATTGCTGGATCATTCATAATAACACTCCTGTCATTAATACCAATCATACCATTAACATCCAAAACATTAACTGCTATGATTTTGAAAACTTATATACCTCACTTCCTCTAGAAGAAATCTATACCAGTCTACTTGATCTACCAAAACTTTTCCCTAATATACTCAATATCATGACTCTTGACAAATGGAAAACCTACCTAAAATGCACACTTTTTCATAACTACATCAAGTTTCAAAATCAACTTTTTAAACAAGTCAGAGGATTGCCAATGGGCTTACATTCCAGCACCTCGATCTGTAATATCTTTTTATTTGTCAAAGAATTTAACTTCCAAAAAAATCTACAACCACAAGAGTTAAATTACTACAAACACACCTACAGATTTATTGATGACCTTATTACAATTAATAATTTTGGTAAAATTGAAAACTCCGACATTTATCCGAATTGTCTTAAACTTAATAAAACTAATAATTCACAAAATAGCATAGACTTTCTAGATCTTCAAATCATTAACTACAAAAAAATTTTACTTTTTGACAAAACAAGAAACTTCAATTTCAATACTAACAAATTAATAAATTGGAACTCCAACATATCCAAAAAAGTAATTAACAATACTATAATTAATCAAATACAACGAATTAAAACTATATGCACAGATACAGTAGATTTACAACGCGAAATTTTGATCCTTATCAAAATTCTCAAAAATAATCTAATTCCCTTTCAATTTATCAACCATTGCCTTAAAAGAGCAGGCGTTAAATACTCACTCTAAATCATTTAACTGATAGGGATATGATAATTTATTCCTAAACCTGAGAAGGCGGTATAAGTTGGATGACTGTCAGTTGAAAGATTTGTATATAGTGTAATTACTCAATTGTATATATTGTAAAAAGCTAATTGTCTTCAGACATATACTGTTACTATACTGTTACTAAAAAAATGGGCCTATTTCCTGCCTTTAGACTGTCTACTAGCTCTTGGATAGCGAAAATGCCTTTTTCCTTTCTTAAATTCTTAATCATTGCGACACGACAATTAGCCAGAAATTAATTAATTTCCATTCACTAGTATTTTTAAAAAAATCTTAACAGACGGTCTCTCTCAGATAAGAACTCCACAAAATACATCCCTCAAGAATTCAAAGTCCCACCCACTACCATAAATTTCTTCAACCAAGTCTTACCGACTGATATAATTCAAAGCCCCTACTGCCGCTAAGAATTTTCGGACACCCTACACTTCTGAGTCAGACACGAAGAGAACACACTGCCAACTCCCCCACTAGAAAGAATGTAAGTTACTTAATACCTTTCTGGCCTTTATATCTTCATGTACATTCACTGATCTTATTTATATTATTTTCTATTTTATTTTTATATTATTTTTATGTTCTCTGTGATTTGTTTTTGCAAAGTTTGCATTATTTATCTTTTTTATAATCTTCTATGTTTATTTCAACTTTACTTTGATTTCGATTTCATAATGACAATTTCCAATGTTTAATTTCTACAAATAATATAGTACTCAAATACATAAAGATGATAGTGTCGGGGACGATTACTCGAGTTTTACAAGATTTCTCTACAGTAATTGATTTTTACTCCAAATTGAATTGACTAAAATGCTTCATGAGAATCAGTTCTTTGAGTAACAACTATTCGCGGAAATATTTGGCCTGACTAGAATTGCCGGTTTGGCTTTAACTTATAACTCGAGTAAAGACGAAACACTTTCATATTTACGTATTTTTATCAATTATTGATCATTGAACGGGAGTTGGTTTGTTCCCCTTGAAAAGTCAACTAATTTCCGATCAATGACAATAATTACATGTTTTATTTTTTACTTTTACAATTGTAATATTATTCCTCGTGATGATTTAACTCCAGTCCCCGTTAAAACATTATTAACATTTTGCTTTCAAATTACTTCAAAATATAACTTACCAGTATGGATGCACACTTTTAAAATAATTCTACTTTAATTAAACTTAGGAGATAATATAATCAATTAATCAATACTGTTTAGGAAATAAATTATTATTAACTAACTTTGCAGCAATTGCGCAAGTAATAATAACTTGTATTCGCACTAAATGGATTTAAGTTCATACAACATATTATATATATATATATATATATATATATATATATATATATATAAATAAATAAAGGGATATGTACAAAGTATATGTGTATATACTAAAAAATATTTGGACATAATTTATTCTGTTACGGTTTTTGTATTTAGTTTGCTATTTTTAGTAGAGTTGTTATTAAATTGTTTCATTTCTCCGTGCAGTGCTGCGCGCGACAAGTTTTAAGAGAAAGCTACGCTGAAAAAGTAAAAATACAGGAGCACGCGCATTTAACATTTAATAAATAGATATCTCGTAATTGTACTCTTTTGCTATCCAGAAAAATCGACAAAAAAAAAAAAAAAAAAAAAAACAGAATGTTCTCATGCATGATTAAAAAGCTTAAAAACCAGATTAAACCTGATTAAAAAGCTTATAAAAACCAGATTAAAATATCTCAATTCACTTGTTTACTTAGTGCTGTTATTGACAGTAGCGAAATCGCGATGAGATCGGACTAGCTTTCTATATTTTTTTAATTGAGTTCTGTTTATATTTTAGTAGTTCGAAATATAATTACTGTGAGATATTGCGACATTGCACGAATATCTCTGAGGAAATTTCAGCATTTTTGTTTTATTTCTTGGGATAAGAATAAATTTTAACTTTTTATCGACTTGTGCATTCAATCCATTACGAACCCGTACGCACGCTACGTTTCTTTAATAACACTACGCATTTTAAGTTACTTTATAGTTTTATTTATTTTAATTAACATTAATATAGGTAATTAAGCTAGCTTTATAAGGTATTTTCTCTTTCCTTCCGGCCTGCCTTGGTGGTGTAACGGTAGCGCACTCAACGCGTATTCGAGAGGTCCAGGTTCGAGTACCCGGCGAGGGTGTTGCCCATTTCTCACGCCTCCAGCTTAAAAAAAAGCCTAATGGCTACAGCTTTTCTATCGATTTCTTTCATTTAGGAGCCCACCAGCGGGCGAGCGGTAAAGTCGCTGAACACTGGTAGTTCTGTTCGGGGTCGAATCCATTGAGGTCTGAGTTACTTCAGTAGAAAAGCGTATTCTTCCCATCAGCCACGTTGTTGCTATTAGTTAAAGATTGCTGCTGTACGACTGTACTTAATACGTGCCTGCTATCATACGCAGGTGATCCTTACACAAGTTTGATTCTGTGCAGCTCCGGCTAATTAAATTTATGTAGCATTAGTTTAGTTTTATATTGTCTACTTTGAATTCAAGCCCAAGTGGAGGATTATTGTATGGTCAAGAAGGACCATCTGTATATCTATTTTGAGTTAGGTCCCAATCACATTATGTTTCGGCTGCGCGGGACTGGACGTCGAAAGGGACAATTCTCAGAACCGGCACATTTCCAGGAAACCCACGTAGCTAGGTTACCATTTTCAGGTACTACAAAGACTCGAACGCCAAACAGTAATCGATTATCGCTCAGATTGTGATCACGTGATCTTTCAGAAGCAGAACTTTTGTCTGATTGACTGATTCTACCCGGGACAAAGCTCCAGCCAAGACATTTTCGATGAGGTTAGAAAATATCCCGCGTAGTCGCAACACCGTTTCCGTAGTTAGGCGGGACTTTGCTTCCAGGGAAGCTCTTTTTTCTTTCTCTTTTTTCCCATTTAAATCAGTGCTACCAGAATCTTGTTTCTCAAAAAAGTACCATCTAGCAGGGACTGTCGATAGAAGTGACAACCCCTTTAGAATAAAAGGATATTTTAACCCATCTTTGGAGTTTTTACTTACGCAACAAGAACTTGGCGAAGAGTCGCTACGTAGTTCTTCAGTATTCTAGCTTTCAAAGAACTCTATTTTAGTTAGGATATTTCAATTCTGTTAAAGAAACCACATAAATGTTATCAAATAATACTTCATATTTAGTACTAATCTCTTTCACGATAGATACTATACGCAAGTTAACTATTAATTCTTGTATTATTGTAAGACATTTCTAACTAAAATAAATACATTTGACATATCTAAAGAATATCTGTCACAGGCCCCAAAATCAAATGATTCAATGTATTACATCCTGAGCTACTAAAATAAGCTTTTAGACAAATTGGAACAAAATAATTATTTGATTACATCAAAGATTCCGACTCAAACAAGCGAACCAGAATCCCACAACGACAAGGGAAACATCCAATCAGATAAATTAATTATCGGGGAAGCCTTAATTAATGTCGGAATAGAAATGGGTCTAATGCAAAGCCGCCTGCCAATGTCTTTGATCGAACTGCGGGGTTAATTTTATTCTTAACAAATTAAAGAATATTACCAGAATTTTTATGTTAGAAATTTAGCGCAGTCCTTCCCCATTTTGGACCCATAATGTTACTTTACTTTAGCATATCTATATCAATCCCTCAGGTAGTCACTACGCAAAATATAATTCTTAATTTTTTCCCCACGCTGTTTCTCATCTAGTTCTTAGTGTTGCCATTCGGAAAAATATAAAATGTTTAAACTTATTTTCCGAATTTAATCAGTCTATAACTGCTTAAAAATTTCACATTACAGCCTGATGTCTTACAGGTAAACCCTTTAATTCATTTTTTTTTTTTTTAAATGTGAAAAGGTTTCAGATTTTAAATCGAGTCCAAAGAAGCGTTTTTTGAAGCGTTTTTTAATTTTGTGTGTTATCTTTATTTATTAAATATCACGTTCTTCGCACTTAAACCATAAAATTAAATTCGAGAGCAATATCGCAAAATAATTTTACAATGAGCATATCTTTAGAATTTCCGATACAGAGACTCCCGCTCTGGAGATAAAAATGTACTTTCTGTACAACGTTGCCATTGCTGTCTTTGAAATCCTTGAGTTTGTTAATCCAAAATTCGTTAAAATTTTACAAAATATGAAATCGATAATAAAACAAATTACAAATTTTAAATTTGAGCTTCCAGATGTTCTTATTTGCAGGAGGATTACGTTATTCAAAATTGGATGGCTTTAGTAGCCGTAGTTTTATCATAATGCAAGAAACATACATACATTTATGCAGATTCTTCGTTATTTGGTTTCTTAAAATATAATACAGGGCTATAATATTTTGTGGCACCAATTTGAAAAGTGCAACAACGCTTGTAGTTAATAAAAGCAAAGCGCCAAAACGAAATTAATAGTCCTTCTGAGCAAATTGCCCTTTTTGACTAAAAATACAATTAAAACATAAAAAAAAATTGCGAGATTAGTAAAAGCTATAATCACTTTAACACCAGATAATAATTTTAAACTGAGCAGTTACAATAAATCAACAATTCCGAACAAGAACGAATCTTACAGAAATTGAAGATACAGAACATAGAATTTTATATTAGACTTGAACTTTTGAAAATGACGAAGCTAAACGTAAAGCAAAATTATTCAGATAATATATCTTTTTAAATTAAGGCAAACCAAGATTAATGTATTTATTTAAAAAAGAAAATACTTAATTATTGAGACGATAATTGAATATTTATTTCATGGGATCAGGAGGCTTGCAATAAATATTTCCTTCAAGTGGCTACATACGTTTTTGTGTTTTGCCAGTATACAAATCCGCTCAATGAATACATGGACCGCCCACCAGCAGCCCAGCGGTAAAGTCGTTGAACACTGGTAGTTCGGGGGTCAAAATCATGGCAAACGGGCTGCTATACGTGGTTTTCCCCATGTGTAACCTGTATGCGAGTCAAACATTCATAAAAGTATACTTGAATGCAAAGTCATGGCAGTTGATGTTAGTGATCCAGACGAAATTGCAACAGTTGCTTTCGTTTTTGAATTAACGCTTTTATTGGCGTCAAAGAAGCATCTATTCTAAAGTTCTAAGTTAAACGTAACGTTTTCTAAGTTAAGATTCAGAAGATTCGAATAATCGTATGGACAGAAATACATAGATTCGAGCTTCTGAATCTCAATTTCTTTTTCAGACGAGGAGAGGTTAAAGGAAACATGCCATTATTCCTATTTAGCCTTACCCAGTAGCCGAGTGTTAAGGACCGCTGAATGTAAGATTGAAGTCTCGGATTCGATCCTAGGCAAACGTGCGGGCTGCAAGGTTAGGTCTTCGTGGTTTTCACTATATATGAGGGTCATTCTGAAATTTTTGAGGTAAACATGGGTTTTTAAGGTTATACTTACAAAATTTTAGGAGTGGCCAAAGTAGTCTCCTCTAGCATCAATGTACTTCTGCAGGCGAAATTTTCTAAGATTAAATGCTCCTTAAGCCATTCATTTCTTGGGATCGATAAAAAAATGCATTTATAGTCTCATTAGTCTCATCTCGGACTGAAAACGATGTCCACATAAGTTTTTAGCTAAATTGAATGAGCAGAGGGGGAGAGGGTGTTCTATCACTTTGATGCGTTTTTGTTGAAGAAATTCAACTGTCAATCTTGCTGAGTGAAAAGATGCATTGTCATCGCAGAGAGTGAGTCCTCCAACGTTCACCTCTTAAAGAATTTCTGGAAGACACTTAATGGTGTACTAGTTAGATATGGCTGTCTTCGGTCCTTCCAGCTTGATGGGTTTGACTAGTCGTGTACTTCTGAAGAAAACGGCATATATTGCTTTTTCACGGCGCGTAGTCGTTTCACCAGTTTGGGCGTTGGATCATCTTTACAGACCCATACTTTACTTTCTGGACCTGTTTAATGTCAGAAAATGGTATATACTTTTCATCACCAGTTGCGATTTTAGAAATAATGCTGTGGCCACCATCTTTAAGTAATTTAAAGGTTTCTTTACAGATTCTGCCAAGCTCCTCTTTTTGGTGCTCAGTTAAATTGTGATGGTTTCAAAGACAAACTAGATATTTCATATGCAATTCTTCATGAATAATTTTAGGTATGGTGGCGGATCTAGTGTTAAGTTCCTTCTGTATCATTTGGTACGTACAGTGATTATCATCGATTAACATTTTCCATATGGCAGACACATTATCCGGGATTATTGCTGATAATGGCTTTTCTGTGTGTTCTTCATCCTAAAGAGAGTTGCAAACTCTTTTAAATTCTGTAAACTATCTGAATACAGTAGCACAGGATGGAACTTCATTTCCAAATGCTAACTGTAGACGTTGAAAGCATTCATCTTGATTTTTTCCCACTTTAAAATCGTATAAAATCATAGTGCGGTAATGTTCTCGTTATGTAGAGTCAATAGGTTATTTTTAAAACAGGAATGATGAAAAATGAGCAACGCCCTCGCTGGGAATCGAACCACGGACTTCTAGAATACGCACCCAGCGTGCTGACCTACATACACTATGAAGGCATGTTAAGAAGGCGGAACAAATACCTTATATACTGCCTCTTTTAAAGGTCGGCTGGGGTATTTAGGGGGATCAATAGCCCAATTCTGGGTGTGGAGAATCATCATCTATCACCCTTTAAGTTCGAGTGCCACTGTAGAGTCATTAGGTTGTATTTAAAGAAGGAGTGATGAAAAATGAGCAACGCACTCGCCTGGAATTGAACCACGGACCTCTGGAATACGCGCCCAGGTTGCTGACCCTACACTACGAAGGCATGCTAAGAAGGCAGGAGAAATACTTTATAATTACAGCTCCATATTTCCTTCTGCCTGAAATTTATTCTACGCTAAACTGCTTGCAAATGACCAGTAAAAAATTATCTGCTGGTATAAAATAGTTCATATTTTCAAATCTAACCGTTAAATTTTTTCTGTCACTTATAGTGTCTGCGCGCGTGTCAAAAATTTCAGAGTGATCTATGTATAACGTGAATACGTACCAGTTTTCCTTGAAACTCTTTCCACGAAGGTATCCTTTCCCTTAGGCGGATTACCCACATGTAACTCTCCCATATTCAAGCAGTCTGACTTTTCCTATTCTATAGAAATAATCGCTAACAATTACTGTTTGGGACTAACATGTAATATCTAAAAAATGTATTAGCTTTATGGGCCCGCTTTGTTATATTCATAATGATTTTCAAAACAATATTTCGTGAGATATATAAGACCACGAAGAATTAGTATAAGCTGATAAATCTTCCAATATCCACACAATTTATTCATCTTCTCTTAAATGCATTACTGGATGACAAATTCACCGGTATGACATCTTATTCCGCGTTGCCTATAAGAGAAATATGGTAGAAAAATACAATATAATCGTACAACGTCGCAACCATCAAAGAAAATGTTTCTGTCACTTTCAGGGCGTAAGCAAACAGCAAGGGAAAACATAAATCATGATTACAGGGTGCCACAGGGGCATCGCAAGCACAGTGTAAATCACCTTGTCGATCAAGCGTCAAATGTTTGGCATTTATCCAAGGCTAGTTAAAGGTATTACATCAGCACGTCAAAAGGGGAGCAGAACACCTCTGTTCTCAAATGATATATTTATTGAAAAAATATTTTACCATAAAAGAGACGAGAGATAAAAATATTTGTAAGTAACAACTATAATAGTAATAAAAATAAGAAAACTTCAATTAGAAATCATAGGTTGTAGAGAAATTAGGATTTTTTGGAAGCAGGAGAGATAAAAAATGAGCAACGTCCTCGACGGGAATCGAACCACGCACCTCTGAAATACGACTCCAGCGGGGAGACCAATACACTACGAAGGCATGATAAGAATGCGGGAGAAATACCTTATATACTTCCCTTTTTAAAGGGCGACTGGGGTTTTTAGGAGAACCAGTCGCCAAAACCTGGCTGCGGAGAATCATCATCCACCACCCTTTTAGTTCGGGCGCCACTGTAGAGACATTAGGATTTTTTTGGAAGCAGAAGAGATGAAAAATGAGCAACGCTCTCGCCGGGAATCCAATCCCAGCGTGCAGACCACTACACTACGAAGGCATGCTAAGAGGGCAGGAGAAATACTTTAAAACGGTGAGTAATTTTGCGGGTAGGCGAAGGAAGAACTCTGAAGAGACAGACGCACGCAGTAAAAATTTGCCTGGGATTTACCTTAACAGTTTCGCGATAGAGGACTTGCATTAGCATGTCGAGGAAGGGATGTATGTACACCAGGAGGAGATAGTTTGGTTTGGTTTTATGAGATTACGATTTCGTGGAGAATTTTCTAAGAGGAACTGGCTAGTGTACAAGTTACACATGGGGAAAACCACGAAAACGCCCATGCAGCTAGCCCGTTCGCCGAGATTCGAACCTTGGACCGAACTACAAGTCTGGTGCGCCCATACCAGAAAAGAAGACGTAATACTATACATGTCAAACTAACAAATATTAATACTATGAATGAAGATAAATAAAAATAACACATTAACAGGTTATCGGATTAATATTATATTAACAATCAACATTAATAATAATCAAATAAATTGGGAAGTGGATAATTTACGAGAATTTATCACATTAACCCGTTCTTATTGATAGTTTTCAATAATGAAAGGTAAATATAATAATTTAATATAGTTTAATATATAGCAACTTGTTAATTTTAAAATTTGCCATTACACATAACTTCTCTGAGTCAGCGCTTCGCTATTGTGAAGCGTACTTGATAGTTGTTGCAAAAACATGAGCTTGTTTGTGTCTGTTGGTAAAAAAATCAGTTGGTTGTTTTCTTAGATGCGGGTGCCCACATTTTTCAAGATGCTCGCAAATATTTCGCACATTCTTAGTGCTGCGCAGTCTAAATTTGATGTTACATTCGTTGCCAATTGTTAGCACGCGCAGAGCGATCACCGAATGCGTTGAAAGTATCACCGAATGTATTGTATTTGCAAGCAGAATGGATCATGATTTAGAAGTCATATTTTGCTAATTTTTAATAAAGGACGATAATTTTTGACAAAGGACTTTTTAATATTAAACCGCTGCAGAGGCACTCAACTATCAATTTTTAAGTTTACAAGTAAGGTTTCTGAAAACGAAAGCAACCAAAAACAGTTTAAGAGAGATTATTGAGCAGTTAAAAAGATTTTTATTTTCTCTGGGCGCTCGACGAGTTAATATCAACAGTCACAAATGCTTAGTTCTCTCCTTGGACTTGATTAGAGTAACATCAATGTTAACACATCAAATAATTATTTGAGACAGATCTCTGGAAACTGAAAACAAGGGTTGAACGTTGCCTTCAGGGCGCAAGTGACTTGGGAGGGTCATTTTAATTCACATATTATGCGATTCGTTAGAGAATCGGGGTTAAATTCTACTATGAAATAAAATGTAATAAAACATATGTAATTTTGCTTCTGAAAGCAAACAAAAGGAATACTTATTAGTCCTAAAAGGCTTTGTCCCTGAAGGACTATTGCTTTAGTTTTGTGATTTTGCATTGGTTCACTATAAATGTCCGTTTCACTTTTCAAACTTTTGCCACCCAATGTTAGAGTCCTGCATTATATTTGAAGAAGTTAAATAATGAAAAATCTGCATAAATGTATGTACATTTCTCGCACTGTGATAAAACAGCGGTACATAGAGCCATCGAATTTTGAATGACGTAATCCTACTGTGAATATGGGTATGAGGAAGCCCAAATTTGAAATTTGGAATTTGTTTTATGATCGATTTCCTATTTTGTAAAACTTTAACGAATTTTTGATTAACAAACTCAAGGATTTCAAAGCGAACAATGGCAGCACTCTACGGGGGGGAACCTTTTTATCTCCAGCGCGCGGAACTGTGTATCGGAAATTCTAAAGATAGGCTCATTTTAAAATTATTTTTCGACATTGCCATTGAACTGAATTTTATGGTTTAAGTGCAAAGAAAGACCATGATATTTAATAAATGAAGGTAACACAGAAAATGTTAAAAAAACGCTCCTTAGGACGTAATTTAAAATCTGAATTCTTTCAGATTTCCTTTTTAAATTTTTTTTCGCTGTGTACGTATGTATTTTTACGCCTATAACTAACTAATACAATGCAAAATTTCCACAGCTTTTGTAAAATTTATAAATATCGCATTTATGTCACCTATTATTTTCCCGTTTGATGCTCAATGTTTTCAGCTATAGATAAGTTTAAAGAAAAGATTTAAAATTATGAAAGTCCAAAATTAAAGTAAATTTTGGTTTTAAATCAAAGTTAACAAATAATTTAGACAATATACATTACGCGAATAGCAACTTATGAGACAAAGAATAATTTCTAAATATAAAATCTCTTACGCATCCTTACGAGGAAATTGTAGTAAACAGCCTTTAACAAAGCCTTTTAATGGTCAGATACTTATCGTTTAATGTCATTTTCGCGCATTACTCGTGAAACATAAAATCTCCGTTACATTACAGTTTGACATTTTATTTTACATTACTGAGAAAATTTTAATTCATTTTAATGCATTGGCATTAAAATGAATAAAAGTTTCATTTAACAAGTTTTAAGTAACGTACTGACATTTAAAGAACATAAATTATTCATGATTTAATGGATGGTAAATCATTCTTTGGCAACTATAACAAAAATAAGCATAATGTTAATTAGGAACTACAATTGAATGCAGGCCAATCCACATATGTTAGAAGACATTTATTCCTTCTGCATGCGAACATTTACAAAGAAAGCAAAATCATTTAGTGACCTTCTCTGAAAACGACACACTGCAGACGATATTCTGTCGCATTAGTATGCTAGAGAAGAAAGCCGGATGAGTTTCACCGGTGTTTTTCTCGTTGGAACAATTCACGTGCGTAGAATATCCAACAGCTTCATACATTTTACAAGCTCACCACTGAAATAAATTTAGTTTTTTTTTTTTTTTTTTTCGGGGGGGGGGAGGGTCTACACAGCAGTCAATTCTATTTCCCGGATAGCACAGACTTTATAATGTTTCTTTATTGCATTAACGTAAATTGTATTCAAATTGTTAATAAGAATGCAATTTAAATGTACATTATTCGATCAAATAAAAAGTGAAATTTGCTAATTTTAGTGTTTTGTTGTCTAAGAAAGCCTTTTATTTCCCTTTTTACGCTTGAAGTACAGCCAACTCCAATTTTATTTGGGGTAATAATACCAGACACAACATCTACGAAGATCTGAAAATCGCAAGCAATTTAATCAGGAGAATTAGTTCGTTTGGTTGCGTAAATTAAATCAGTATTCCAAACAAAACGAATACATTGTAAATAACAGAAGAATAAACATAATTGGAAGTAAAGAAATTTAAATTAAAAATGACATTAAAGAATAATATTGACAGCAGAACTTAAACAACGGTAGTGAATTCAAATTCGCATAAAACGTTCTAGCCGACGTTCTAGCTTTCAGTTTTTTATTGTAAAATATAGCTTTCACGTCGCCGCTTCAAGTTGCATCTCGACATTACTGGAAGGCATATGAGGGCAGGATACGGTTACAACTAATATAGGGATCAATTACAATACTCATTAAAGTTATAGAGGAATCTGACCAGAATGTTGCCAAATAGTGGCCAAATTTGGCAATTTTTTTCGATTTCTCGCCAATTTGGGTGACCAAAAATTAGTCTCCAAAACCTTGTCAATTTGGAGATATCTCGCCAAATTAGCGAGATAGCCTTACTCAATGTTAAATAGACTTACACCTGTATTCATATTTTTCTGGCAGAACATCGTTTCCCTCAAGCTTTTCATATTACATTTTATAGAAAATACAACAATTCCACATGTTAAAATTATCTGAGTATGCACAAAATTCGTAGCAATATTCATTAGACTAGATATTACTTACCAAAACACCATGAGATAATTGTATACTATAATGTATATGAAAGAATATAAAGATTACCATTTTGGTAAATACAGATAAATTTAAACAATTTCAAGAATTACATATCTAAACACAATCATAAAAATATATACATTAATGAATGACCAGAATAATAAAAAAGCGTCGACGATTTTAGATTCTTCTTAAAGAGGAGGCCTAAAGAAGCCAGTCAAAAGTATTCGCTCATTTCGGAATAGTTCTAACTGGCTTCTTTAAGAGGTACAGTATCGTCTTGTTATTATTGGTTTTTACAGAAAATGTCCCTATAATGCCATTGCATAAAGGATCCTAACATTATAAGAAACTACATGAGTCTGAATGTACTTTAGTAGAATACGCAATAAATATTTATATTGTTACGTTTTTCAGCGACACAGCCTTCACACTGTCAGGCAATAACGGTGGAGACAGCTTCATTGCAAAGCACCAGAGTACAGCTGCCGACTCTGCTCGGTCGTTGTCGGAGTTCCGCGTACTCTCGAGACTCTACAACTCGCTACAACTCGCGATGCACTCGACGACACAACAGAGGGCAGCTTCCGACTCTTCGGTTCAGTCGTTCCCGGAGTTTAACACACTCTCTCGACGACACACTAACCGTGATACACTAAAAGACTCTCATGCAATCGAAGACCCACTCGGAACTCGCTGCCCGGCTGCCTAACTCCGCACGGTCTGCCTAACTCCGCACGGTCTGCCTAACTCGAGACTAACTATCTCGCTCTCGAACTTCGCGTACCAGCAGGGTTTATATAGTTTTCGGCTTGTGTTCGAGAACATTCTGGGCTAAACTGGTAAGAATTGGTTCCAGAAGGTCCTCCATCCGTCCATGGTATATCGCGAATTTTGTCACCAAATGCCACGAAATAGGCGATTTCTCTCCAAATATGGCAACCTTGCCTTTTCTTGCTATTTTATGGCTTTGCGAGAAAAACCTGCTTTGCGGGGGGGGGCTATCTTACCACGCTTGGACATTTCGTAACACTATGGTGATTTTTGTATTGCAGATGAAATAATGCTATGTATGTGTTACATATTTCAACTGACCATTGAAACTCGAGGTACATAATACAAGGAATTAAATTCAATTTTTTTCATATTCTAAATATGTGCTTTCAGTTGTTGTTAGCACATTATAATGTGTTCGAAAGTCAGTTGAATCGTCAGTTTTGGGGAGGGAGGATTTGCACAGAAATGAACCTGCCTCATAGAGCACAAGAAGTTCTGCTTTTACTTCTCTAGCTTCCATCTTCTGGCCTTTATTAAAAATGCTATTTACGAAAGAAGAATTAATATTCTAAATCACGTGAGGGAGAGAACCACACGTGCAACTGTAAGCTTTACACTAGGTGACCAGACGTCTTTGCCAGAGTCTGGATTAAAAGTGAATATCGCTGTGACGTCTGCCATGTTGTTAATCTTGCTTATATGGGAACTTAATACTAATAATGTTCTATTTGAGTGAGTTCACGAAATAAAAGCAGTTTTAATTTATCTCACTTAATACATACTTTACAGAGATCTCACGAAACCCCGCTATTCATAGCCGGAGACCTTGTACATGGTTGTTTTCACCCGATATATAAGACAACAGATCAGTTCCTTTGAATATTTTTTCTGGATGTTTTTCCTTCCTTCTGAATGAAAAGATAATCGGTAATAACGTTAATTTGGTAAAATAGAGTTACGTTCTACGGGTTCGTGGATTTGGCGTAATTGACAATGACACCTGATGAAGAATCAAAGCACAATTTATTCGTCAGTATTACATAGGAGAGTTCAAGGGACACGTTTACAGCGTTTAAAACTACGATAAACACGCTGAAACAATCAGAAACACAGCTTTCTGGCCACGACCGTGAAGATAGCTTCACGGCAAAGCACTTAAGTCCAGCTCCCGACTCGGTCGCTCTCAGGCTAATTTCTGAAATCAAAACTCGGCTACTGAATTAACATACTCTTCTACTTCGCGTACAGGTAGTGTATTTATAGCTTTTAACCTACTTTCGAGATCATTCGTGAGGAAACCGCTAAGAATGCGTTCTAGAATGTCCTCGTTCCGTCTATGGCAAACCAATTTACTCACCAAATGGGCGATTTCACACCAAATCTGGTATCCCTGCCTATAACTGCCACTTTCTGGGAGCGGGGAAGCTATCTTGGGCATTTCGTAGTAATATCATAGTAATGATTTCAGCATTAATAAACCGCTAGCACATTGCCTTACAAAATCACTAAATTTGTGTTATTACCTCATTCTTTTTAACTCTAATTTATTAAAACACCTTAATTATCAATAATGATTGTACGACAAATTGCAAGGTGCTAAAATGCGACATCTGAGTTCCTTTTTTTTTTTTTTTTTTTCAGTCCGCAGTAACGTTCAAGAAATTTATTGTTATTTCTATTGATTTAGAACTTTACAACATATATATTTTCATATTTTTTACCGTCTTTAGGTATGGAAAATATCATCAGTACGACTAAAAACTTTCTTCAGTGTACAGAGCCGTGCCAAGATATTTTTTCACCTGAGGCAAAAAGGTAAATGTGCGCCCCTGTATGTATTAAACAAAAGTAAATGTATTAAATCAAAATATCATAATTCTTCTAGCATAATTATACCATAATTCTTAAAGTATTTTTAATCGTAGCTTTATTAATTCAGAAAAATTATATAGCCAATTATTTATAACTTTCAAATGAAAATGTTAAAAATTCTTTTTTGATAAATAAGAAATAACATCGAAATGCACATTGCAGTAATTTCCGCAGTTTCTTGCAATTCTTCCTATTGTTTTATTAATTTTAATAAGATAATAATTAATTTTAATAAGATATTTTAATAATTAAAAATGATATTAAAGAATAATATTGACAGCAGAACTTAAACAACGGTAGTGAATTCAAATTCGCATAAAATGTTCTAGCCGACGTTCTAGCTTTCAGTTTTTTATTGTAAAATACAGCTTTCACGTCGCCGCTTCAAGTTGCATCTCGACATTACTGGAAGGCATATGAGGGCCGGATACGGTTACAACTAATATAGGGATCAATTACAATACTCATTAAAGTTATAGAGGAATCGGACCAGAATGTTGCCAAATAGTGGCCAGGTTTGGCAATTTTTTTCGATTTTTCGCCAATTTGGGTGACCAAAAATTAGTCTCTAAAAACATATTTCCCTTAATAATAACTGACAAATCCAAAGTATAATTAAAGTAATTTTCGAATTCGTATGGCCAGTTTGGCGCCCCTTCTAGTGATTCACCTGAGGCAAGTGCCTCACCATTGTCCCAGCTCTGTCAGTGTATTTTGTGCTTCGCGTGGTACAATTTACAGCTTTCCTATGACACCTCTAACTCGTTTAGAATTAACCTTTTCCGGCACGCTACCTTTCAAAGTCGTAGTTATGGAAAAAAAAAAAAAAAGGTAGGCAGTCTAATTAGGCCTAGAGGAGTACACAAGTAAAATTTTGTGAAGACAGCACTTATCGTTTCAATTCTGGTGGTGTGCCCAAAGTTGCACACTGATTGACTAGAGCTTCGAAAAGAGTGCTGAAACGAGCATTGTTGTCAATGAACTGACCGATGAGATGCGGAGAAACAAAGAATACAGACTCTCAGTTGTCCTAGATTATCGGTAAGCCCGGTCTGGGCACACCTAGGGTTTGCCGTTTGATTTCAGGCAAAATTTCAAGGTAAAAATTTAAAACTAATATAGAATAAGAAGATTAGCATACATACAAAAAATAACATAGAAATTTCTTTTGAAACAATTCCTTTTATACCCTAAAAAAATCTGGAAGGTTTCTTTAAAAAATGAGGGTCTTAAAAAACTGAACATGGCTAAAATATATGGACTGGTTTGTGTTGAGCTGCCATCTACTATATATAAGGAAGGTTCAAAGTAACCTATAAATCCTTTTTCATTCACTAGTTCTGTGCGTACAGATGGAAATTTTTAGGTGTGTCCAGACCGGACACACTGTGCCGCGAAGGGTAAAGCCTAAATGTTCAAAGACATATATATTATTTCAGTGTAAAAAGCAATCATAATTACATTATAAATTTCTTATGCGTGTAATCATTCATTTGGTTTCAGTGGTGTTCCATCTGCGACACTGAACAAATATAATTTGAAATGTGTATCATAACTCTGCTGAAATAACCCGCATTGATTATTCCTGGATCCATTCCTAGCAAAACCAAATACTGTGTGTATGGGGAGAGGAAGGCGATGATGCGTTGCCTGGATACGCATATTAAGCATGATAGCCACCTCTGTTCTAGAATTTTAATTTTGAACCTCAGATTTAATTTAATAGAGTTTTATGTTTATGGCTTGTCTACCTGTGTATATGTATGTTCCTAAAAAGAAAATTTTAGAAGGAAATTCGTATTGCTCTAAAAATCAGTAATGATTTTTAGACATGCACGAAATGATCTTAAGCGAGCTCACTCAGCCACTGTTAACTGAACACAGAAAGAATTAATTGTGGGTAATATGGTTTAAGACTTACGACAATACGAGCGAGCTATATAATAAAACAGGATAATCACGTAATAGTATACATATTAACAGTCTAGTCAAGTTAAATGCGCAGGCATTAGCAATATTAAATAAATAGATATTAAACCTTTGTTGATTCGGAAAAAAAAACCTAAAAATTATCGGTTTTTTAAAATTAAATTAAATTAAATTTTTTGAGCCCCTAACGCTATAATTAGCTTTAGTGGAATTCCTCCATCGATCAAAATAAATAAGCAAAAAGGGAATCTGAAAGCTTTCAGATTTTATATTACGCCCGAAAGGGCGTTGTTTTAATATTTTGGGAGTTACCTTAATTTATTAAATATCATGTTCTTCGCACTTAAACCACCTAAAAATAAATTAAACAGCAATATCACAAAATATTTAGAAACAGGAAAGCAGCATGTCTGTAGAATTTCCTATACACAGTTTTGGGCGCTGGAGATTGAAATGTTATTTTCCATATAGTATTGCCATTGCTCGCTTTGAAATCATTGAACTTTTTATTCAAAAATTCATTAAAGTTTTACAAAAATTGAAATAGATGATAAAACAAATTCCAAATTTGAGCATTTAGATGCCCATATTCGAGTGGATGACTACGTTATTCAGACTTAGATGGCTTTAGGTACTGTAGGTTTTTCACAATGCGAGAAGAATTCATGCAGATTTTTTACTTTTTATTTTTTTAATATAATACATGGCTATAATATTTGGTGGCAACAGTTTTAAAAATGGATCAACGCAGAAAGTGAAATGATGCAAAATGACTAATAGCCAGACTTATAGCCCTTTGCGTCTAACACCCGTTTGGGCTAATAAATAAAGCTTTGATTGCCTGCATGAGGAAAATGAGGAGAGAGTCATTAGTTCTTTATAAATTTACTCATTAAAATAGATTTCATTTTACTTCTTATTACATTAAGCAACAATAATGATAGAAAAATAATAATTCATCATTTATTCTAAATAATTATTTCCGCGGTCCACAATGTATACAAAAACTCTTTCGAACTTTCATTTTGACTTGAAATACCCTCAGTCATCTGGAGCTCCACGATTCCGCGCACTACGATTTCAAGATTCTTGAAATAAAGTATTATGTACATTACAATACGCTGATACTGTACTGTATTAAATGCAGTAATGCAAAATAAACATACTGTATATTAGAATATTCTTTCTGTCTAACTGTGACAGTTAAAATTATAACCGACATTGTATATAAAATTATATATAGCAAAACATTATAACGCCATAAATTATAACCGACATTATAACCAATCTAAAAATGACGAGACAGAAAAAAAGAGATGCAATTGCACAGTAGAATAATCTATTTTAAAGGATCGCAGAAATATGAATATTCATTTTTCTAGCACTGACATCACACCTAGTAATTTCCAAGCAGTTGTAGCATCACTATGCTAAAGTTTCGCAGGCACTTGGTTAATAAGAATAAGCTGCGATAACACCCTATTGATGCAAATAGTAGCATGAGTACCAGACGCAAGAATCGAAACAAATTTTAAAAAATACAAGTAAGAAAATAAAAATAAACTAAATAAATAAAAAAATCTGAATGGTTTCAGATATTAAATTACGTCCAAAGAGGAATTTTTTAACATTTTGTGTGTCATGTTCTTCGCACTTAAACCATAAAATTCAACTCAAGAGCAATATCGCAAAATAATTTAAAAATGAGTATATCTTTAGAATTTCCCATAAACAGTCTCTCGCGCTGGAGATAAAATGTTTTTTTCTTTGTACAGTGTTGCCATTACTCTGAGGTGACCAGTCGTTCCACGTTTGGTGGGACAGTCCCGATTTTTAACAGTTTGTCCCGCGGCTTTTTTAAAAAGTCCCGATTTTTAGGAAGAATGCGCGACAAGCTAGGGAATATATTAAAACAAGAACTTAATTGGAATGTGCAAAAATCATTCGATCATATTACTCAAAATTCCCCATATAGTAATATATCTGAAAATGTTCTTTTTAATTAGACATCATTATTAAAAAATATATTAATAAGGAAAAGGTTAAATCTTGGACATCAGCGTTCACAATAGAAAACAAATGGTTAGAAATATTTCATCGTTTTGAAACAAACCATGTTTCATACAAAAATGCACTAAAAACTGTGGAATACCCCAGGAACTAATGCTATGACTGAGCGCTTTTTTTCTACGGTAAATAAAGTGCGGACTTAAAAAAAATCACAATTAAGTGTTGAGACTTTGAAAGCCATTTTATGTGTGAAATATAATTTAACAAATTCTTGAGAAAAATTTTATGATCTTTCAAACAACGACTGCAATCTGCTAAACAAAATTCACTCAAACGAGACATATGCCAAAGAATAAAATAATACTTTACATAATTTCTTTTAATGTAATTGTAAATTGTACTTGTGTTGAAATTTTAAAAATATATTACGATACTATTTTTCGTTTTATGAAAATTTGTGTTGTTCTGTATAGACTAAATGTTTAATCACCCCCCCGGTCAATGGTGTGCCGCTTTACCAATATTAAAATCTGGTCACCTTACATTACTCGCTTGGAAATCCTTGAGTTTGTTAATCAAAAATTCGTTAAAGTTTTACAAGATATGAAATCGATAATAAAACAAATTCCAAATTTGAAATTTGGGCTTCTAGATTCCACATTCGCAGGAGGATTACATTATTCACAATTGAATGACTATGGGTACCGTTGTTTTATCACAATACGAGAAACATACTTATATTTCTGCAGATTCTTCATTATTTAATTTTTTATATATATAACACAGGGCGATAGTATTTGGTGGCAACAATCTGAAAAGTGATTCGGACATTTCTAGTGAATCTATGCAAAATGCCAAAACGAATATAATAGCCATTTTGAGCTAACGCTCCTTTGGGATGCCACTTATTACCAAGATTCCTTACTAGCAGTTTTCTATCCATCAAGTTAAAGTGCAAGCTCACAGTCTAGAGAGTTTGCTATAACCTGAAGATACAAATAAGGTTCCTCCAATGACCAATTCCATTCGTCTACGTTAAGGATTGTTATCCTATCTTTTGCATTTCAAAACATACGAAACTAACATCAGTTTGTTTTCCTCTCTCTCTGAAATGTGGATAAATGATCGCAGGATACTGAAACAGCACATTCGGGAACATGCTTTCGAACTAGCATTTAACGGATTTGGCCAGCTTTCTGCTAATACACATTGAATTTCTATACATTCAAAGCGAAAATGTGCAATAAAGGCAGCTGAAAAACATGAAGCATAAGATCGGTAAAAAATCACATACCGTAATGAAAGCTTTCAGAGTAAAGTGCAATGAAGCGTGAAGCAGCGTAAAATATAGTTATAAAAATACTCATTTTTCTATGATGATACGACGTGTGAAACAGAAAGAAAGAGTGCAAAATGTGCTTTTCAAATTCCTCTTGGATAAATGCCAATCTTAATCCTTTTTGGCTCTGGTCGTTCCCATGGGATTATTTGTTATGTTCAACGAAGGTCACTTCTAGTTTGAAAACCGAAATTGGCGTCCGTTTTAACAACCATTATGCATCATCTGCATAGATTTTATTCATTTCCCGAAGTGCGTCACCCAGTTGGTGCCAAGATAACATACGTCATTAACTTTTACGACATTTGCGGCAATATGTTGTTAGAAAAGATAACGCATACTGCTATCAAAATTACAGCGATGAGAAATTGGCAATGAAACAGCAAAAAACCGTCAAAGAGGAGCTAAAAAGAAATATATATGTGTATTCTGTTTATGATATCTGTGAAGTTTCCAAAGATTCAATAATACTGGATAATTGCATCTTTGGATAATGGCTGCAGTAATATTGGATAATTGCATCTTAAACTCAGCCATTGGAAGCTTTGAAAGAACCTACAGTCCCACATTTTAAATATAAATTAAAGTAATAAATAAAATAAATAAGTAAACAAATAAAAGAGCAATTTTTGAGGGCAAGTCTCATTTTCCTCACTGTTTTTCTTTACTACCGATTCTCCAACTATGAAAGCTTAATCACAACGTTTAAAAATGCAGTTTTATAGGGAAAGAAAACTATACAAAAATTTCGTAGATGGTCTGTAAACTAACGCTATTTACAATAATGAGTACGGGTGTTTTTTAAACTTGGTTACGGAACAGGTCTAAAATTACTTTATATGTAGGAAATTCAATTATAAATTCATATGTTAAATTTTTAACGAAAAAGAGCAATTTGCCATTTCGTTTTGGCATTTTGCGTTGGTTCACAATAAATGGCGTTTCACGTTTTAAATTGTTGCCAGCAAATAATACAGCCATGCATTATATTTAAAGGAATAACATAATGAAGAATCTGCATGAATGCATTAATGTTTCTCGCAGTGTGATATGACAACGGTACTTAGATACATCAAATTTTCAATAATAACGCAGTCTTACGTTCGAATACGGGCATTTGGAAGCCCAAATTTGGAATCAAGAATTTTTTTTTATTATTTATTTTATATTTTGTAAGACTTAACGAATTTTTGATTCACAAACTCAATGATTTCAAAGCGAGCAATGGCAACATTCTACGGAGGGGAAAAAAAATTTTCATCTCCAGCGCGCAGAACTGTGTATCGGAAATTCTAAAGATATAGTCTTTTTAAATTATTTTGTGATATTGCTGTTGAATTTAATTTTATGGTTTAAGTGCGAAGAACATGATATTTAATAAATAAAGGTAACACACAAAACGTTAAAAAACCGCTTCCTTGGGCGTAATATAAAATCTGAAAGCTTTCAGATTTGTTTTTCAATTTTATTTTGATTGTTTTTTAAATATTAATTAAATAAATTTATTTAAATTTAATCTAATTTCATAATAAATACAAAATAATTACGTCGACTGGTTTTACACAATACATATTACTTATGTAAGTGGAATATTTTTTTCAATCACTGAATCAATCATTTGTAAAATGTAGTATCATCGGACTGCTCAATTTCCTTTCAGCTCAATGAGAAAATGCTATAACAGCATGCATAATAAAAAAACCACTATCATTTCTCGTAGTTAATTCTTTCTGTTTTCCTTCTTACTTCTTACAACCGGCGTGTCAGTGGGCGTGTGTATAAGAGCACTAAACACAGCTAGTTCGATCCCGCTTCGAATTCTGGCAACATGACCGTTTACGTGTTTACCACATGATTAGCATGCATATGTAAGAACGATTGTAAATTATTTAATTGTTATTAGACAAAATATCTATTGAGAAAATGGCAACAGCTAATTTCTGGATGTCGTTCTATTTATAATTTTAAAAATATACTTGCAGATGATGTACGCTTAAAAATGTTTAATGGTACGATGCAGTAAGTACGATCGTTATGTTATGTACGTTTACGAATACGTTACGTGTAGGTTATTAAGATTTATCTTTAAATAAATGTTTGTTTGTCTCTTACAACCATTTTATGAATGATTAATTTAACTACAAAAGAAAGTTAACATAAATCAGAAGCGGGATTATCCTGAAACCTAAGCCTAAAGCTACAAGAATTTGCTATTACGTAAATAAATTGAAAAGAATTTGAATTTCAAGGTACGTGCATTAATTGATGTAACATATTTATTATAGAATTTAATTTTGTTATTTTTTTATCATTTTGGAAAGAGAGTTTATTATTTTCATTTCTTTAAATTTTTTAAATATATTTAGAACGTCAAACAAACTTATAAAATACCAATAATTGTGTTCTACTAAGTTGTCTAATTGGAAGTTAATAATAATAGCATATATATATAATTTGCATTTTAATGAGTACGAAAATGTCTATTTTCGGTAAGGCAAAGAAAGGCGATTTAAGAATATTAGCTGAAGAATTGGGAGAAGATGTAAATGAGAGTCATAAAATGAGCGATTTGAAAAAGATAATTTTGGCTAGCAAAGAGTACGATGAAGAATGCGCCAAAGAATGGTTAAACATTATAATAAATGAAAGAAAGGAAAAAGAAGAAATTGAAGAACAAAAACGTCAAGAAGAAATTGAAGAACGTAGACGAAAAGAAGAATATGAAGAACGAAAACGAAAGTATGAAATGGAATTTGAACTGCAAAAACTACGTATTGAAGCAGAAAGTAGATCTACAAATTCTGGCACCAATGAAAATGCTAGTGATACGCACATGAATCCAAAGTTAGAGCTTCATCGTTTGATGCAAAAATTTAAACCTGACGAGAATGATATCAGTTTATATTTAATCATGTTTGAACGTTTGGCTAAACAAGTTGAAATACCAGAAAATACATGGGTTACTCATTTGTTTGGCTTATTGCGTATGATATTGCTCAGTTAATCGCCAGAGAAACCGATGAAATTGCAAACGATTATAAAGATGGTAAAAGGATCTTATTAAAACGGTACAAGATGACACCTGAAAAATTTCGCCAAAATTTTTTTACGCACAATAAGAGTGTAGGAAACACATGGAAGAATTTTGCGTATGAGTTAAGAAATTTTTTTAATGAATGGATAAGCGGAATTAAGTAGATACTTTTGAGAAATTTAGCGACCTTATTGTAGCGGATCAGATAAAACGTAAAGTGTCTCCAGAAGTAAAAGAACATTTTATTGACATATGGTCTGAGATGATTTCACCAATTGATTTAGTTGAAAACCTAGATGATTATGATACCTTGAAGTCAACTTTCAACAATAAACAACCGCGTAAAGAAGGGTCTTACGACAAACGAAACTCTTTTAAAGATGGTCCAGTTGCTACAATGAACGAAAAGAAAAAACTCTACGCTATCACACATAATGAAAAGGGTGAACCAAAATGCTTCAGCTGTAATAATTTTGGACACATCTCAAGGGACTGTCCGCTGCCCAAGCCAGTAGTAACATGCCGAAAATGTAATAAAACAGGTCATAAAGCTAAAACTTGTGTTACTGAAGCTGAAAATAATCATTCAAATGATAAAAATTATTCTGTTGAGCAAGTTGGCGAAAATATAGAAGAGAGCAATTCATATTTGAAGAAAGTAAAACTGAATAATTCTGAAGAAGTACAGGCTTTAATTGATACGGGGAGTTCTTGTTGTCTCTTAAGGACTTCAGTTGCTCAGAAACTTAAAGTGAAACCAGAACCTGCTATGAATGAATTGTACGGTTTTGGAAATCAAAGGGTGCCTGCAGTGACCTCCATAGGAATGATTAAAGCCGATATTGAAGTTGATAATGTAAAAGGCCAAAGCATAAATATATACCTTGTACCTGATAATGCACAGCCAGTTGATCTAATCATCGGACGGACATGGCTTGATCTACCTCACATCGCTTATGTCAGAATAGGAAAAAGATTTCACTTCGGGTATAGGGAAGATGAACTATTTAGTAACCTCCAAATTGATGAAAAAATAGAGTCTGCCTTAAAGCTCTTGAGGAAAATGAATTAGAGAAAAATAGTCCTTATACTGCAAATAGAAATCGACACTGTGGCCAACTGTTCTCTAAACATCACTTCATGCCAAGGCAAAGACGGAATGACGAAAGTGATTCTGTCTTTAGTCAGAGCCAAGAGAATGTAGATGATAAGCAGCAACTACAACCTCAAAGGCCCGTACGAAGGCAATTACGTCATCCTTACTTCAGGCAATATTGTAGTTATATATCCATAGGACTTCCACGAAACGTTGAACGTGATGGAAGTGAAGATGAACAAAATGAAAGAAAAAACGAACAAAGAGTTTCAGGAGGTGGAAGAGACAATCACTGGAATCCCAGACGATTTTATCAAAGGTGCTTTAATAGCAAAACCCACTATCATAGGAATGACACTCAATGCAGTCAAAGTAGAATGGAAGGAGAAGCAACTAGTAAAGATACTGAAGCAAATGACGAACAGCAGCCACGCGGTCAAGGATATAGATCTTGTCCACTTTACAAATCAAAAATGGGTTGTCGAAAGCCCCACCAAGCTGATTCACGTGCTAAAAACAGATCTTCGGAGGCCATCATTTCCAGAAATACAGAAGATGATGATAATGACGAAGACGATGATGAACTTAAAAGGCCCAAGCGAACAGTGCGCAAACCATTGCGCTATAGAGACTTCGTATAGGACTCATAGAATTTTTTTTGAAATTATATTTCATTTAATTTTTTTACTACCAATTTGTACGTTCCGTTGTTTAAAAATAGTGGACTGTAAATTGACTTGATATTACTTCAGTATAGAACCCTTTAAACCTCAGACTCATAACGTTGACCGAAACTTCTTTATTGACTTTCAAATAGTAAGTTAGTTGAGGAACGGCGAAGACCACACAAACTCCGACTTCAGTGGCGGCTTACCAACACAAACTCAGAAGAACCTCTGCCTAGTTGAAACTCCAGTAATTCACAGCAACCTCAAAGCTCTAAACGCGAGCTTTAAAAACCTAACAAATTTGCGTCTGCGCCGCTCCTCGGTACAAAGAAAGAAATACAATTTGCATAACATCGAACATACCCCCAGCCTTGAAGTCCCAAGGGGGTTCAAACAATAAATTTAAACTGTTGAACTGCATAAACCTGAAAAATAAAAATTAAAGTCTCTAAATCAAGAATTAAATGGCAAAGCGCATAGCTTTGCTATAGGTCGTTTTATTTCACCATTAGACGTGCGTAAACTCACCACTCGAACTTTCTCATCCAGACCAGGATACACTTTAATAATTCTACCTAATTTCCAACGTAGCGGAGGTAGATTTTCGTTCTTAATAAGAACCATATCACCAATCTTCAGGTCTTGTTGTACCTTGCACCACTTAGGTCTCTACTGCAATCTAGATAAATACTCACTGCCCCATCGATTCCAGAAATGTTGAAATAACCTTTGCACGTTCCTCCAACGGTCACTGCAGCTCATGGTTTCTTGAATTTTGTTAGATTCTGGAATAGCGCTTAAAGCCGCTCCGGTTAAAAAGTGTCCTGGTGTTATCGCCTCCAAGTCGCTACAATCACTTGAAGCTGGTACTAAAGGCCTAGAATTAAGACAGGATTCAATTTGGGTTATTAATGTCAAAAATTCCTCGTATGTTAAAATAAGTGTTCCTAAACATCTTTTTAAGTGATGTTTCATAGACTTGATACCCGCTTCCCAAAGCCCTCCAAAATGAGGGGCAGAGGGAGGATTAAACAACCATTTAATATTTTCTGAAGAAATATAACCCTGTAGCTGTTCATCACGTTGAACAATAGAAAAGGCTTTCCTTAATTCTTTATTAGCTCCTATAAAATTCGTTGCACAATCACTGAATTTCACACGGTTTGCCTCTACGAGCTATAAACCGCTTAAGTGTCGCGAGGAATGATTTTGTTGAAAGATCTCCAACTAATTCTAAGTGTATTGCTCTTGTAGTAAAACAAATAAATAGACATACGTAACACTTAAAGATTTTGACTCCTCTACCAGGACGATATTTAACGTTAAATGGTCCTGCTAAATCAATCCCTACACGAGAAAAAGCTCTACTTTGAGTAACTCTTGAAGCGGGTAAATCTGCCGTTAGCTGAGTTGCAGTTTGCGCTCTAACTCTACGGCAGATAACACATTGGTTTATACACTTTCTTATAATATCTCTAGCATTCACAATCCAAAATCTATGTCGTATGACAGAAATGAGTAGCTGCGTACCTGCGTGAAGATACGTGTCATGATAATGCTTAATAATTAAACGCGTAATATTGTGATTCTTAGGTAAAATCATAGGATGTTTCTGATTATTTGAAACTGTAGAGTTTCTGAGCCTTCCGCCTACACGCATTACTCCCGCGGAATCCAAGAAAGGACTTTAAGACAGTAATTTACTTGATGTCTTCAAGGGTTTACCAGATTCTAAACAGAATAATTCTTCTGGAAATTCGGCTCTTTGCACAATCCTAACAATCATAGAAATAACTTCACAGAATTCTTCAGTAGATAAATAACCCTTTATACGCTCTGTAGGTAACTTACTACAATTATTTCTAAATCTTAAACACCACGCTAACACCCGACATAACTTTAACCATGACGAAAATCTTGAAAACACACTAGGCTCTTCAAATTTGGAAGCATTTGAATTGAAACTCTTTTTCAATTCCTTCAACATAACTTCACCCTCTAATTCTACACTTGAATTTTGCTGTACATGAATTACGGATTCGTTTAACCACTGCGGTCCCTTCATCCATAACTCACATTGTAGGAATTCTGATGGAATAAAACCTCTGGTCCCACAGTCTGCAGGATTTTCTTTCCCAGCAACATAATTCCATTGAATACCTGGAACAGCTTCCTGGATTTTTGCAACTCGATTTGCCACAAAAGGTAGCCAACGGCGAGGTTCGGACGAAACCCATGCCAATGTAACCCGCGAGTCGGTCCATGCGTAAATATTGTTAATAGGCAGTTCTATGCATGATAATACTGCATGTAAGAGGTTGGTTAAAAGTAACGCAGCACACAACTCTAGTCTCGGAAGAGACTGGGTTTTTAAGGGCGCTACTCTGGTTTTCGATGTCATAAGGCTGACTTTGACTGACGAATCAAGGTTGATTGTACGGAGATAGATGACTGCACAATAAGCCTTTTCTGAAGCGTCGCAGAAAGCATGGATTTCTATAACTACTGCCTTCGGACTCAAGACATACCTCGGAAATTGTAAGCTTGAAAGTAAGGGTAATTCTAGATAGAAACGCTTCCATTTTCTACTTATTCTCTTATCAACGAGTTCATCCCAACCCAGCTGTAAGTTCCATAACTCTTGTAATAATATTTTCGCGTATATTATTGTTGGCGCTAACCATCCCATTGGATCAAAGATTTTGGCTACTTCTGATAAAATAGTCCTCTTAGTAAACTCTTTATCACTTATGCATACCGAAAAATGAAACGTATCACTAGAGTTGTTCCAATTAATTCCCAATACTTTTACTTTCTTGTCACTGTTTATTTCAAGAGAAATACTGGATTCTCGTAAGCACTCGGGAATATTCTCTAAAATAGCTGAATTGTTTGAAATCCACTTCCTTAAGCGAAATCCACCCCTTTTCATCATTTCATTCAACTGCTGAACTAGAACATTCGCTTCCTCTTCACTTTGTGCCCCTGAAAGCAAATCATCAACATAAAAATCACGAAGGGCAATTTTTGATGCTAAAGGAAATCTCGCTTGTTCATCTAATGCAAGTTGTTTCATTACTCTAGTAGACAAATATGGCGCACAGGCAGTCCCATATGTAACTGTCACTAATCTAAATGTACTCAAGGGCTCACTAGGACTATCCCTCCAAAGCATTCGTTGCCAATTTGTATCTTCTGGGTGGACACGAATTTGTCTGAACATCTTCTCTACATCGGCACATACTGCAATTTTGTGAGTTCTAAACCGTAGAAGAATTGGAAACAGCTCTTGCTGAACTCTTGGCCCAACCATCAAAATATCATTCAATGAAAGACCCGATGTCGTTTTAGCTGAAGCATCGAAAACAACTCTCAGTTTAGTCGTAGTACTTGATTCCTTTAATACGGCATGATGAGGCATGTAATACGTAGAGTCAATAAGAATCTCTCCCTCAGGCACTCCCTCCATATGTCTCAGCTCAAGGTATTCCCTCATGAAATCCTTATACTGTTCATATATCTGAGGCCTTTTTAGAAGTGAATTTTCTAAAGATTGGAATCTACGCATAGCTAATTGTCTGGAATCTCCAAGCTGAGAAGGCGGAGAGTGAAACGGTAATTTCACAGTATATACCCCACTTTCCTCTCTCGTATATGTAGATTTGAAATAATCTTCACATGCTGTCTCTGATTTAGTAAGCATGTCAAACGTAGGTACAGCATCCAATTTCCAAACGTCAGACAGCATCTGATCAGTTTCCACTTGTATATTATTAACATAGATAGTAGGATTAATTTCTGTTGAATTATTCACACTACCTGAAATAATCCATCCTAGTTCAGAACGAGAAGCTACCGGTTTACCTTCTTCGCATTTAATTATTTCTCCCTTTAAAAGAGGTAAGGCAATATCTACGCCTAAAAGTATATCAACAGGCCCACTTTTGTAAAATGTTGGATCTGCTAACATTAAATCATTATATTCCTCAACGTACTTCTTATCCAATGTAAAATGCGGCAAAGTTCCAATAATTCTATTGATGATAAATACTGGTGTTTTAAATGACGCTTTCGCCGGAAAATGAGGAACGAAGTTTATTTCCGTAATCCCATTAGTTTTCGTATCCAAAGACCCTAAACATGAAATAAAAACTTTGGCATTTCTTCTTGCTAACCCTAGCCTTTGTACACAATCTTCTGAAATCAGGCTTGCTTGACTGCCAGGGTCAAGGAGGGCTCTACACAATTGGTATTCACCCGATGAATCTAACACTTTAATAACAGCCGTACATAATAAAACTTCACTCTGAAAATTAAAGTCTGAAATACAAGATTTAATTACTGGACTAGAACTTGCGATATTCTCCCCTGACCCAGCCGATTGAGCGCGAGGTTCTGGCCCAGGGAAAAATGGCTTAGCCGTCACTGATAATTCATTCGAACTGTTCGTAACTCCTTTACGTGCCTTTGGTTCATTTTGAACTCTTTCGAAATTGATGATTTTTAAAGCACTTTTTACATTTATGTGTACTTCTACACTCGAAAGCTTTATGGTTTGAAATCAAACAATTAAAACAAACATTTTTTCTCTTGACAAAATTAACGCGTTCCCGAACATTCAGATTTAAAAACTTATTACATTTAAAAACTGAATGACCGGCTTTACAATACGTACACTGCGCGCGAATCTCTGAAGCCAATGAAGTTAATTTGTCTTTTGTAACTTGTTTTTTAACACCTTGCGGTTTACCTGCTTGCAAGGTTCTGGCATGAGATTTCAAGAACTCTAGCAGATTATTAAGTGTTGGTATTTCCTCACTCTTTAATGTTCTTTCCCACCATCCTCTCGTCGAAGAATCCAATTTAAACTGTACTATTAACATTAAAATAGTATCCGCGAATTGCTCCACTTTGAATCCTAGATTTTCAAACGAACATACACACTCTCTTACAGTGTCTACTAACGCTAATATCTGACTAGGAATTTCAGCTTGTAAATTTGATAAATACAAGATTTTCTTTAATAACGATGAAAGTAATTCTCTCTTATGTGAAAATCTTTGACACAATAAATGCCACGCTATTTCGAAATTCCTGTCACAAATAGTTAAAGCTTGAACAATCCGCAAAGCATCTCCTTTTAAAGAACCCTTTAAATATTGTAGCTTTTGTGCACCTGATAAACGGTCATTATCCACTATCGCCGTTTTAAATAAATAAAAAAAATGATAACCATTCTTCAGTACTGCCACTAAATACAGGAAGAGTTAGCTTAGGTAAGCGTATACTCGCTATTTCACAAGGTTTAGTTTCAACACTAATGTCTTTAACATTCTTAGCTCTGGTTAGCATTAAAATTAACTCATCAACAGTATCTTGTAGGACCTGTTGTTCTTCTATAAATACATCAATATCGTTTTCTTCACACACTACAAATATGTTACTAAAAATATCCGAAAGTTCAGTCATTAAGTCATTTAATCTAGATTTAAAAAGTTCCAACTGATCAACATCAGCAGAATCGTAAGTCACTGTAATTTTCTCTTTCAGTTTACTTAACTTAGCTTTAGCTACACGCTTTTTAGTCTTAAGCGTTGTAAATTCCATTATCTAATAAGAAAGATAAAAAAACACACTGACTCACCAAGTTTACTGCGACTCCGTAGCTGGTGGACCATAAATCATGTACGTTCCGTTGTTTAAAAATAGTGGACTGTAAATTGACTTGATATTACTTCAGTATAGAACCCTTTAAACCTCACTCATAACGTTGACCGAAACTTCTTTATTGACTTTCAAAGAGTAAGTTAGTTGAGGAACGGCGAAGACCACACAAACTCCGACTTCAGTGGCGGCTTACCAACACAAACTCAGAAGAACCTCTGCCTAGTTGAAACTCCAGTAATTCACAGCAACCTCAAAGCTCTAAACGCGAGCTTTAAAAATCTAACAAATTTGCGTCTGCGCCGCTCCTCGGTACAAAGAAAGAAATACAATTTGCATAACATCGAACACAATTATTATATTTTCGTTGTTGTTTATTTGTCGTTTTAATGCATGATAAGATTTGGTTCAATTGAGGACAATTGAAAAGTCAGGATGGTCGAATGTAAGAACGATTGTAAATTATTTAATTGTTATTAGACAAAATATCTATTGAGAAAATGGCAATAGCTAATTTCTGGATGTCGTTCTATTTATAATTTTAAAAATATACTTGCAGATGATGTACGCTTAAAAATGTTTAATGGTACGATGCAGTAAGTACGATTGTTATGTTATGTACGTTTACGAATACGTTACGTGTAGGTTATTAAGATTTATCTTTAAATAAATGTTTGTTTGTCTTTTACAACCATTTTATGAATGATTAATTTAAATACAAAAGGAAGTTAACACATATAAGCCGCTTTCTCTTCGAAAGTCTTTCAAGAAGTCACACCTTTTTCAACTGATAACTCGGGACTTTGACTTGAGCCGCCCAGACAGAATAGGGGTTACAGGAGCGTACTGCGTTACCGAATGGCCTGAGTTCGAAAACTGAAGAAAGCATGTTTGTAAATGCATAGTGCCCGTTAGGCATGAGAGCACTCTAGATTTCAGCTAGCCGAAAGTCTTCTCGAGAGTTTGTTGGTACGGGAAGAGGGGAGGGGAGACCCTCGGACCCGTTCTTTCGGAGTGCTGCTCTCCATCGAAATTGGGGGCGGAACTGAAAGAAATCGTACTGTCAGCTGTATGGTGCTCAAGGCTCTTGCAAACGATAGGCGACATCTTGTACTTCTGGGCTTGTTGTGATGTTAGTGTCAGACAACTGAAATGAGCCACAACAACAAAAACACAAAACTTTGCCATGATCCGGAAAATTCAAAACCGAGTCTCTTTTTAGAATCACTATAGTCTTTTTGAAAGATTAAACTACGATGAAGAATAAGAGTTATCGGTAGTCGCAGTAACGATATTTTTGGGCATAAATCAGGCTGTAAGGTCGAAAACTTATGAAAAAAGTCAATTCAGGCACAAATGAGAACCTAAGAACCGACCCTATTGCAGTCAAAATGTAACGCAGCAGAAAATTTACATCCGTTTTACTTAGAGACTACTTATCTAACCATAAAATAGAATTAGATAGTTCTAAATCTAAGAAAAGATCACGGAAATGATGAATCACAAGTTTACCAGGAAGGCTGTAAAAAGTTTTATGTTAGTTTTCTTTCTCCAATGATATTTATACAAGTATAATCATCTTTTATCTAGCGTGCAGAATTTTATCCCATACCAGTCATTATCAGGACGCTATCATATGCCTTTTTCACATGGAATGCCTCTTATATGACAAAAGAACATGAAAAAGAACTAAATGGTAAAGTAATTAAAAATAAGCAAGAAGAATTGGTGTAAGGCGAGTAAATTTACAATAAACTCGTTTCAAATGTCTATTGAAATTTCTCTTTCAGTTACGGAAGTTCAATTGACGAAAAGAAATATGCGCCTAAAATAAGAACAGCAGAGAGAAATTCGAGAACGTTCTAGCAAAATGCATGGTCTGCAGCGTCATCTACTCACCAAAACGTCAATTTACACAGTACTTCAAGACGTGCAGAATAAAAGGTGGATTACACTGTAATGTTTTAACAAATATAAAAAATCTTATATGGACACTACATGACTTCCTTGTACTGAATATTAAATTACACCCATTTTGCGATAAATTTCATTTAAATTTATGTCCTCGAATTATTTTAAATTAATGAACCAATTTCTGGAGGTAAGTTAAAAGTAGCGTCAAAAAACGCAAATTTTGAAATTAAATATCCCGGTTAACTTTTGTCGCTTGGAAGTCAAATTTCTCAAACTTTCTTTCATTTCTTATTTTTTCATAACGAGTATGAAACGTTCCCGAATATAAGTATAAAAACAGGGGACCGCATTAGAAGTTAGTTAAAAGTTAGACCTCGTTATTTGTCGAAAAACTGTTTTTTTTTAGACCAAAGGAGCGTTAGCCCTGAAGGGCTATTAGTCTCAAAACGAGTTTTTCAGTTGAATAACTATAAATGTCTGAATCATTTTTCAAATTCTTGCCACCAAATATTAACGCCCTGTATTATATTTACAGGAATTAAATAATAAAGAATCTGCATGAATGTATGCATGTTTTTTGCATAGTGAAAACACAATGGTACTTATAGACATCAAATTTTGAATAACGTAATTTAGAATTTAGAATTTGGTTTACTCTGTATTTCATATTTTGTGAAACTCTAACGAATTCCTATTTAATGAAGTCAATGATTTCAAAGCGAGCAATGGCAACATTGTACGGAAAAAAATATTTTTATCTCCAGCGTGCAAGACTGTCCATCGGAAACTCTAAAGATATGCTGTTTTTAAATATTTTAGTGTTTATTTCAGATTTTGTAAAATTTTAACGAATTTTTGATTAATAAACTCAACGATTTCAAAGAGAGCAATGGCAACACTGTACGAAAAAAAAATTATCTCTAGCGTGGAAGGCTGTCTATAGCAAATTGGTAAAGGACCAATTATTTTTGACCCAAAGGAACATTAGCCCAAATGCTTTCGAAATGTGTACGTGTATGTAAATGAAAGGAACCCCTTTTTGGGCATAATATTTTGTTTAAATTGAACATAAAAATATGCAGATTTTGTTTTAACTTTTTATTTTATTTTATTTATTTAAATCTGACCCTGCAAAATACGAGTATTTTCGTCATTTAGAATATTTTTGTAAGTGGAGGTTGTAACATATGCTCACCTCTGACACATAGGTGCATAATGAGAAGAACTTCCAGTTTTTGTTCAGAGACTAATCGGCAGTTAGAACTTTGAGGCAAGGTGTTGCCGAAATCCTCTGGTGCGGTTTCCGGACAGTAATTATCCCTTTGCAGGTATTTTCCGACAATGCGTTGAATAAAACGAAAGAGAGGATCTTTTGTGAGAGTTTTTTATGTAGTGAAAGACTCGGAAGAAGACGCAAATCCAGCGGCCATTGTGTGAATTATGGCTGTAATGGTTGATTATGTTAATTAATAGTAATCAAGAAATTCTTTTTAAGTTTCTAAAATAAATATTTAAAAGACAATTGTTCTTTTCTTTCACCCAACACGGGTGTTCAGACGTTACACGGTATATGTCTACGACCAATGACTGTGCAAATAAAGGCGGGGTAAGGACTTTTATGTCAGATAAGGGGATATACAATTTGTACTGCCGATTGCAATAAAAAAAGGGAGTTGCACAATTAGATGTCCATAATCTCATATACAAAATTTCAGTTTTCTACGGCTAATCATTCTTGAGTTATGTGATATACATACATACATACATACAGGTGTACAGGCTTCATGGAACAAAATCCCTTTAGAACCTATTTTAAATTCGTTTAACAAATCGTTTGGGAAAATATAGTCCTTTATTCTGTCCTTACGTTCAAAAGTCAGGCAAAAAAAAATCACCCAAATGGATTCGGGAACGGTCAGAATGGATATTTCTGCTGAAATATGATACCCGAAATCTTCCGCCACTACAATACTTCTTTTACTTTGTACAAGAATGAATAATAAAGCATTGTACATCCTATCTAAATCACTTCTCTAAATCGCTCAAAACGCGTTCCCGAAGACTCGTGCATTTCTTATTAACGACTGTATTAAATGCATCTAAGTGTTTGCGCCATCCAATTTTTTCCCCCTATGTCGGGCATAAGTCATCCTAGATGTTGACCACTACTAAGGCCAGAAGCGGTGGTCACTTTATTATGGAGGTATCTAATAGGTAGACCACTTTTGCCTTCTATGAAGGGACGGACAGTTACAATCAGGCCTTCTCCGGGATTTGAACCCGGGCCTTTGGTATTGCACTCGGCTCCCGTAACCACTATACCGTCTGGGGGACTGCCATCCAAGGTTACATACATCAAAACTGAACAGTAGCAAGAGTCATAATAAGCAAAGCGGATGAACATCGTGAACAGCAGAAAGCAAATTTCACACTGTGTTGTAATCACGTGATTTCACCATGAAGCATTCTAGTTTTCCGTTAAACCTCACTGCATCATTTTTCTGACATATTCTGACAAATTAAAAAAATTCTAATTAAGATTTACTTAAAGAAAATACGCGTACCATCAAAAGAAAATATTCGTTTAAGAAGATTAGTTTAGAATCGTTGATTTCTTTTTCTGATCGCAAACTATTCTTTTCTCTTTTTTAAACTAAAATATCTAAGAATTCAAAAGTAAACTAAGCTCTTTGGCATAAATGCGAACACTTTTCCGTTTCTGCGCATTATTAATCAAGTATTACCTTATTTAAATTCCATCGTTCCCAAAACAAAGGTTGGCTATCGCATTAATATTTAAAAGTTTGAGGGCTTTATGTCTTGCGATAAACTTTCCGAACCAAAGATCGAACTAATTTGCGCGGATCAAGTGGAGCAAAAGCTTAGATTATTAATAAGCCTATTTACTCGAAATTTCTCGGATATATTAAAGCTAATTGGAATATACTCTTAGGCAATCTCAAATTCGAAAATTTCAAGTCAATCTAGATTTTGAGCTTTTGTTGTTTTTCAGTCTCTTAGAACGAAAGAACTCAACAACCAATTTATATATTGGTGTAAAGTAATATCAGAATTCTAAATAATGAAAAAATACTGTAAATATCAATATCTATTGCTTTATATTGCTTTATAAATATTGTTACACAGACGCCTTATAAATTATATCAATTTGAGATGCAATAGAGAACAAAAGATTATATTATTATATATTACGCCCTATCTTGCGTATTTAAATACATAATATACGGCGTTAAAATATTCTTTATTACTAACAAATATGCAAATGCTCATATTTATTAGGAATTTAGGAACCTATATCGGAAAAGACTAGGAAAAAACGGAAAGAACAGAATCGATTTCAAAATGAAATAAAAAGGGGACTTGAGATTGTAGAAAGGGAAGCACAATAAGCATATTTATAGGAGAATAAATGGGCGGAATTAAAAAGCAAAGGAACACAACTTCACTTATTGAGGAAAACAGTAATTAATATTATTTACTGATACTATTACTATTATTTAGTGTCCTAAGGCAGTCTAAGGGAAATTAGACTTTCTAAGGGATAACATAGACTTTCTAAGGGAAACCAGTTCGTATTAACACTTTACAAATGTGGAAAACCACGAAAACGCCCATGCAGCAATCCCACTCGCGGAATTCAAACCTCGGACCGAACTATCAGCGTTCAAGGACTTTACCGCTCAGCCGCTGTTCGGCCGAGGAAAACAAGAATGAAACATGAAAAAGCTAAGATGTTAGCATCCTGAAAACGTTAGGAAAAAATTCAGTTCACCAACTGAGAAAACAGTTTTTTATGCAAAGGCAGTTCAAAATATTTAACAAAGCTACCTTGATTAATGTTGATTACGTAAAATGCAAAAGCGAGTGCAATTTATATTGCCAGTCAAATTTAGAAATTAAAAATATGTTTTAAAAAAAGGCGTGTTTATAAATTTATGCCTCAAGAATCAGGAATAAAAAGGCTTCAGAATATCATAAAATAATTGCAATTTTGATACCAATACAAGGGTTTACAGCATTTTAAGGCAGATGTCTCTTACGTTGAGCTATGGGAAACCAATTTTGGTGGGTGCAGAATCTTTTATTTAAATAAACGACAGTGAATTAACATGGACTGAAACCGAAGCTTCAGATGAAAAAAAAATTAATGAAATAGCAATAACATTGACCTAAATTGTAGTGAAATTTTCGATGGCATTAAAAATAACAAAATAATTTTTACGGAAAGATCACACTAGTGATAAACACAAGTAACTTCTTAAGGTGTGTTGAGTTATTAAAAATTTAACTTATTGCTGTGTTTTGTTTACAACTTATTTATTTAGCTTTTTCAATCACAGATACTATGCTATAAGATTCATTTTCTGTTGTGAGGATTTTCTCAAAACTTTCCCACTTTGAACAAAAAGTAAAACGGCAAGCCTAGTGTACAGCTCCGTCCTAATTTTGAAGGAGAATGCCGTTGGAAGAGTGATCCTAGGACACACCAGTCTTCTTCTTTATAAGTCCCAGTCCTCTTCCCAGTCTTTTTATAATACGTTTTTAACGTTTTGTGTGTTACCTTTATTTGTTAAATATCATGTTCTTCGCACTTAAACCATATAAAATTCAATTCAATAGCAATATCACAAAATAGTTTAAACACAGCATATCTTTAGAATTTCCGATACACAGTCTCGCGGCGCTGGGGATAATTTTTTTTTTTTTTTCATACAGTGTTGTCAGTGCTCGCTTTGAAATCGTTGAATATTTTTAATCAAAAATTCGTTAAAGTTTTACAAGAATTGAAATAGATAATAAAACAAATTCGAAATTCAAAATTCTGTCTTCCGAGTGTCATGTTCGGATAGAGGACTATGTTATTCAAAACTGGATGACTCTGGGAACTGTTATTTTTTCACAGTGCGAGATACATTCATGCTTTCATGCAGATTCTTCATTATTTAGTTTGTTTAAATATCATACATCGCGATAATATTTGGTGGTAAAGTGAATTAACGCAGAAAATGAAACGACGCAAAATGCCATTTTGAGGCAAATAGCTTTTGGATCTTACTCCCTGTTGGATAAAAATGCCGATATATTATTAATCGCAGTTTCCTGTTAATTGTAATGTCAGTTATTTCTCTTCCCCGCGTTTTTAAAACTGGTTTCGAATCAGCCGTGATAGAGTTAACTGTGGACGGTCGTCCCAGGTAATAACCCGCTAAATCGGGAGTTAAGTATAAATGTAAAGCTACCTACTCCCGGGACACAGCGCTATACAAAAAGAACCTGAACAGCATTTTCTAATTATGCATGGCTGTTGATCACGTGAGTGATCGAAGTCTTTAATTCGAATCGAACTTGGAAAGCAAAGCCTCAGAGCTAATCGCGCTCGAGTGAAGCTAGTTCAACCATAACGGGGGGAGGGCGTACGTTAAAAAGAAAAGGAATCCGATTAGACAAGAGATTGAACCGCAGGGAGTCATCACCAAGAGCTCAGCTATCGAAACAATTATTCGTTGATAACTCGGATTTGAAGAAAGCAATTGATTTGGCGGCAGTGTTCCAGGAGGAGATTAGGTTGGATTCGTTGGGGTAACTTCCAATCATCTTTGATGGGATGACTTGCAACGCCGTCATCAAAGACTGAGGGAATAACTTTAGTTAACAGAATAAATATATGGAAATAAATTTGGGTAATTTTGCAAATTGAAGAAATAGCTTTCGAAATATGGCTCTGTGTAAATGACAACAGCACAGACATATAATAAAATATAAAAGAGAAAACGCTAACTTTAATTTGCAATAGACATTTAAGACTCTTTTTAAGTTGCTCATTTTCCCATTCTTTCTCAAAAATAGTAAAATGATCATAGCAAATCTCTCTCGAATGAGATCATAGCAAATCTCTCTCTAACGTTAATTCAAGTATCATATGATACTTAAATGTGAAAATGCATGTACTTCCATGACGTACACTGCTAAAAAAAATGGGACAGTTCTATATCTCCCGTTGTACAGCGCCGATTGACGAAGTTCAAATTGCGTTTTCCATGTCTCGAAAGTGCAGCATAGGATATATATTACATTTATATACAGCATCATTCTAACATAGGGATTGTAACACAAAATCGAACTTTTTCTGAAATGACATGCCAATTTTTTTTTTCCATATTTCGATTGAATTTCCATATTTTGATGTCTTAGAAAGCAGAAACGACGAATTCAAAATGAGTAAGAAATTTGGCAGTCAAGGTATATTTAATTCAACTTTTATTTTATTGAAAATGATGCGGCTAAATCAAGTTGGGACATTAATTGTGCCTATTCCAAGAGGTTTACAATTTTTACTTCCTTATACGAAGTAAAAAGGAAGTATTGTAATCGCGAAAAGTTTCAGGCAGCATATTTCAAAGAAAATAACCATTTTAACCGCTTTCGAATGCAATTTAACGATGTTTTTGGGTGATATCTGTTCATAACAACAGAATAAAAGACTCTTTTCCTCCAAAAAAAATTATAAAACTGCTTTAAAAGGAGTTCTGAAGAGAATTTTTCGTGGCGTCTGTACGAATATATGTACGTACATACGTGCGTACGTACGTTTCTCGCATAACTCAAAAACGAGTAGCCTCAGAACACTGAAATTTTGTATATAGGACTACTATAACATGTAGATGTGCACCTCGTATTTTGGTTGCAATCGGCCGCGCCAAACGTATATAAATATATTTATATATATATCCACTCTGTTACCCGGCTCAGTGATCTCAGTTTCTTTACTCTTATATGTTTGTAAATTGTACATTTTTTGCTTTAAAAATGATTGAATTATGTTGTTCTTATCTTCCGGTTAAGGTTTTTATGCCTTTAGTAAATTTGTATGCAATATTTTTAGAATTATCAATAATTTTAAAGTTGTTTAAATGACGCTAAGCCTAATAACTTTTTTGATGGTGGCCATTGCTTGTTTACATTTGAAGCAGCCGAGTAGTGGATTTGTTGGCAATCTAGAGAAACGTAGCTTCGCAACAACAAAGATAACGCCTTCATTTATTATTGCCAATTAAATCATTCTTAATCCTTTCTGGAATTTTTTCGACGAAATAAGTGTTTAAAATTTACTTCGTAATTTTTAATGTAGATATTTTGAGTTTTTATGTATTTTTGCCTTGTCGCGAAGTGAGAATTGAATTAATTGAATGTGAAATACTCAATCGTCTGTAAAAAACTGTTTCTTTTTTGTTTTGTTTGCTTAATTTCTTTTATACATCGTCCTAGCTTTATTATAGTATTTGAATAGAACGTGTGGCAACGATTAGATAATTCTTTAAATGGTATAAATTTTGTGCATTCTGAGTTATAAATATGAACGAAATATAATACTATTAAGTGAACCTAGCGCCATAGTGTCGCTATGGTAAACAAATAGAGTGAATTTTAAAGAATGAATTTTTCTAATGTATTTTATGCGCTGTTTGCGAAGTAGATTTAATTCAATAAGTTTAAACGAAATGCAAGAAAAATACTTCGTACAAGGAAGTCATGTGGTGTATACATCAGATTTTTATAACTTGGCAGCAAGAATGAAGCAGCAGACAAACAGCAGGCAAAAGCGTTGAAAGCAAGTGCGTTATGTTCAGGGTGAAATCTTAATTCAGACTGAGTTAGTTTTGGTTCCCAATGAATTTTGATTGGATAGTTAATACTTCTGTAAAATTATTATTGTATGCTTGAGTTTTAGTTCCATTTACATCATCAGAATTGTGTAAGAGTCATTTGACATAGACTTTTTTCGAAATGACGCAGCGCAGAGAGAGCTTACTATTTTTAGAATTAAGATGGCAAATTTACGTTGCTAATTTAATTTTTTACATTGTAGAGACATTAGGTATATTTTAGAAGCAGGCAAGATGAAAAATATGCGACGACCAAACTACGGACCTCTCAATTACGCACTGAGCGTGCAGATCACCACACCACGAAGGCATGCCAAGAAGGCGGGAAAAATACCTTATAATAAAATCTATATTTTTCTTATATATCACCCCTTCAAGGAGAAAAAGAGGTAGCGACAGAGAAGCCTTTTTAAAGAAGAAGCGTTAAAGCACTAGAAAAGGAAGAAAAACGTACATCATAAAACTTTGATCAGCAATAATTAAATAAATAACTGAAAAGTATAATTTATAAATAACAATTTTTAAAAATAAATTTAATTTTTAGAATCTTACAGAATTTTCAGCATTTCAGTTCAAAAGTCTTTTTGTTTGAGAGTTCACATAATCATAATTCTTCAGGGAAGGCTCTTATAACAGAATCACCAACTTCCATAATCGATACTAACTTCCATAATGATATATTATATTTTAACACCATAAATAATAGAAGTAACATTTTCAGAAATTATTTCAGAAAAATTCACCGTTATTAAGTTTCATTTGCAATTCCTTATTTTACGAAACTGGAAGGCCTCGCAATACTTCTAAACAAACATATCCATCAATAGAGCTGTCCTCTTGAGCTAACCAGTGTGTTCTCTGCACTGGAAGCTCAGGGTGCCTAGGCAGTAACTTGAAAAGGTCTCCGTTCCTTACATAAGGTAACTGGCCTTTGAGAACTGCACAAATACCATTCCATTATAAGGTATTTCTCACGCCTTCCTAGCGTGAAATCGTGGTGTTGTGGTATGCACGCTGGGCGCGTATTCCAGAGATCCGCAGTTCGATTCCCGGTGAAGGCGTTGCTAATTTTTCAATACCTCCTGCTCCAAAAGAATCCTAATGTCTCTACAGTGGCGCCCGAACTAAAAGGTCTTGGATGATGATTCTCCTCTCCCAGGATTTGGCGACTGGGTCCCCTAAAAACACCAGTCGTCCTTTAAAAGGGGGAGTATATAAAAGCCTCCAACATTATCTGAACTGAAAGTGAGAACCTCCAACATTATCTTATGTGAAGAGGGTAAAAGGAACAATTGTTTAATATTGCTATAATAGATTCTGTAGTAGAACACAGGCGGTTGAATCCGTAATGAAAAGCAAGAATTTTGATGTCTAGAAAGCTGAAACGCCGATTCAAAATGAGTAAGAAATTTAGCAGACAAGGTATATTAATTAATTTCTTAGTCGGGCACGTGAATGAAGCTAAGCAATCTGGTCACATCAGAATTTTGGACATTGTTGTGGCTAAGTGTAAGGCGGCATCCAATGATGACATAGAATTTAAATTTACAGCTCCATATCTTTAGTCAATTCAAATGGCAGATCATTATTCTTTACTAAGATAAGATTAACTTTAAGGTTATTACGTCATATTATTCCAACAAAGGGAGGCAGATGAGAAGAGCAGCGGCATAGATCTTAATAGCAGAAGGAGAAAGCAGTCTCTCTCTCTGACGCAAAATGGCACGAATTCTCTATTTATAGGAGCGGTTACGTAATATGCTCGAATGTTCTCGAAAGTACTGGTCTAGGAGGAAGATCCTGAAATTACGGAAAGTTAATTAGAGGTTGCTTGTTCGCATAGAGCAAAGCCATCATGTTTTTTGTATTATATATATATATATATATATATATATATATTCAGAAGCAGGAGGAGGAATTTTGATGGCGAAGAAGTGTTGATCCATAATGACCAGGAAATTGGAGGCGAAGGCAGATTAAATCTTCAGTTTTGTTTTCAGCAACATATTGCGCCTACACACAAGTCGGCACATTAGATGTGCCTGTTCCAAAGGGCTTACATTTTTGGTAACGTTGTAGCAAGAAAGCAGCAGCAGACAGACAGCAGTCTAGCTAGGCCAAAGCGTGGAAAGCAAGTGCGTAATGTTCAGAATGAAATCTGAAGTCAAACTGAGTTACTTTTGGTTCTCAAAGCATTTTGATTGGATAGTTAATATTGCTGTAAAATTATTATTAGATTCTTGATTTTTAGTTCGATGTACATTTTTACCAGAATTACGTAAGAGTGATATGTCATAGATTTTTCTCGAAATGACGCAGTGTAAATAGATGTTACTATTTTTAGAATAGAGAAGGGAAATTAATTTACGCTGCTAATTGAATCTTTTACATACTCTTTATTTTTCTTACATATATATATATATATATTACCGAATGCTATTTTGAAATGTGTTTTGGAATAAACTTTATCCTGTGCGTGTTTACAGAAGTCACGATAAAAATAGTCAAAAGGGAAATGGTCAAAATGGATATTTCCGTTGAAATCTTATAACCAAAAATGTTCACTACTGCATTATTTCCTTTATTTCGTACAAAAGAGTAATTAATTGAGTTCTCTAGCAACTATCGTGCTAGAAGCAAAGTATTTAAAATTTTGAACCTAGCATCAAAGCTAAAAGCTATTCTACAAGCTAACTATTAAAGATTAATTCGAACTATCTTCATCATCATCATGATTGTTGAATCTGCCTCAGAGCCCAATCAACGACTCTTCCTTAAATCTTGCTTCTCCTAGTACGTCTTAACTATTTCCGTCATAATCCCGGTTCAAAACGTTCTCCAATTTTTCTCCAAAAAGCATTCTCCTAATCCAATTACCGAAGTTAAGAAGTTGACATTGGAGTTCCGCTAAGTGTGCCAGAAAGCCTGAGTGATGGGATAACGCAATTACTGCTTAAAGCGCTAGAATATTTGGGAAGATGAGCTCTTGCGTTATCTGCAGAAAATGTTGTTTGTCTCCTCGAAAATAATTTTATTTCCAAACGTTGCTAAGGATGAAATGCACACAGTTCAGCTTTCGATCCTATAAAGAGTAGCACTCATAAAGATATTAAAATGAATTAAGAGTTCTGAAAGTGCGCAGGAATAACAGTCTTTTTTATCAAAACCACACAAATTTTCTAGTATTTCTACACTACTAGGAATTTTTATATCATGAATAACTATTAGATATTTAATTCAATATGGCATTATTCTTATACTCTAAGCTTTTATTTTTTCAAATTTTAATGAAAAATATATTTCACATCGCTAGAAATGGTTTTCGTACCAATACGTTTTAATTGCTGCAAATCTCAAAATGATACAGTTATTTTAAAACTGAGTTTTGTATCTAATAGAAACTTTTAATCAAAAAAATAAAAGCAATGAGTTTGAGGACAGTTTCACGAACTTCTGCATAAAAATTGACTATACATACTTTAAAATAATTAATTACTTTAATTGATTCTTCTAGATTTTTACTTCCTCGTACGATATAAAGGAAGTACTGTAACCGAGAAAACTTTCGAGTATCGTATTTCAACGAAAATACCCATTTTGAAAGCTCTCGATTCCATCTGAACGATCTGTGATATGATCTGTACATACGAATCCCAAAAGGGATTGTGAAATAGATTTAAAATGGAATCAGAAGGAATTTTTTTCGTGGCGTCTGTAAGTATATACATATGTATGTATGCATGTATCTCATATAACTTGAAAAGGAGTAGCTTCAGAACGTTGAAATTTTGTGTATGGGACTGCTATAACATATGGATGTGCACTTACCTTTTTGGTGGCAATCTACCGCACCAAAAGTATACAAATATTATCTATTCTGTGTACTATGTATCTATTCTGTTATCCGGATCGGTGAATTAAGCATTTTTTTTTTCTTATATGTTAGTAAATTCTGCATTTTTTGCCTTAAAAGTAACTGAATTATATTGCTCTTATGTTCCAGTTAAGGTTCCTATGTCTTTAGTTAATCTGCATGCAATAGTGATAGAATTATCAACAATTTAAAAGTTGTTTAAGTTTCACTAAGCCTAACAATGCCGTCATTTGTTTACATTTGAAACTTAGTAGCATAGTGAATTAAGTCAGTTTCTGCACCAACTTGAGTGTCTTTTTGCCGAATCGCAAAAGTTTTTTGGGCCAAAAGTTTTGTGCACCGAAAAATCTGTCTTTCTGCCTAATTTTAATTAATTTAAACTCTAATTTTGATTGTAAAAATTGCTTTTTAACGGTTTTTAAATTTGGTGTTTTAAAATTTTCAGTATTTTACAATTTTTAATGAAAATGTTTTGAGTCCTTATGTATTTTTCTTTTGTCGCGAAGTCAGAACTGAATTGATTGAATGAGAAATATATCTCTAATTAAATTCGGGGAATAAGTTTAAATGAAATGCAGCAAAAATTTTGCTGCATTTCGTTTAAATGCTGTACAAGGAAGTCATGCAGTATCCACATCAGATATTTTTTATTTTAATATTCCTCCAATATGTTAGATCTGCATGAATAAAATACCATATTATATAATTATCTACCATCAGATACTTTAGATAGGGAGACGAGGATTTAATAAAATATTATTAATTAAAATATGATTGAGCAATTTTTTCCTAAGTTTAAATTTGAATATGATTTATTATAGAATATAAAAAGTACTTACGACGTAGTAAAAACAAAATTTCGATGAAATATAGTAAATCATCTTTACAGACAACTCACGGTTCTAGACAAGATAGGTCATGCTAGAAAGTTATCACTGATATAAATCAATTCTGAAATTCTACTGATAAAAGTGTTGATAAAATCAGTACTCATATTCGGTTATATTCTCGGAAACCCTGGTGACTTTCAGAAGCGATGTTTTTAGGCAGTTGAACATCAATCCGCATATCGTTTGAGGGGATGGACTTTTGATTCGAAGCATTACGATTTTGATTAATCTTTCCCGTGATGCCATTTCTAGTTATTTGTAATTATGTAGATTATATGGCAATCAATAAAAGTACTGGTCACTGGCATAATGATGAGTTATGCAAAGCTGTAAGGCATTTTCTTCCTCCTCATCGCATGCTTTTGTGGTGTAATTGAAAGCACATCTGGCTGGCAGTCGGGTGGTTTGTAGTTCGAATCCCCTGAGAGAACGGTACATTTTCATCTTTTCTTCTTCGACAAACTTATGATTCTGCAAAGCGAGAAAGATTATTTTCCCAAATAAGAAATGAAAAGCACGTATCAGAGAAATTTTGCCTAGATATGTACCATATTTGCAGCCCCTTGTATTTTGGATGACGCAAATAGATGTTTCACCATAAAATGAAATGCAACCTTTTGATGTTCAAATACCCTAAAAAAGTATAAATACCAAAAGTAAACAAAGTATAATACAAAAGTATACACACAAAGTATAATACAAAAGTATACACACAAAGTATTATATCCTCTTTATTGTTTCATATCATATGATTCCATCTTGACCCTTTAGAAGACACTTTCTTCCATCATTTAAACGATTTGTACAATTCTGTATTATCTGTTTGTATTATTCATAATCAAATATTTTTGGCAACTTACTTGTATAAGAAAAAGGATTTATTGTTTTTCAAACGCAGTGGACGATGTCTTTCATACCTACAGAAGATGAAACGTGCTTGATACTTGCAGCTGAGTTCCTCGCTTGGAATGAAATAATTTGTTCTGATTTGGAAATGCTGTGAATCCACAGTTTATTTTTATATAATTCATGAAAATTTCATTGTTTCTACGACATAATATTTTTTCCACGTCTCATACAGAATGAAATTCAAATCAATGCTTGGCTAAGGAAATTAGTGCAAGCTAATTTTAACAAAAAGCCACATTCTTTTAGTTCTTCTCTGCCAGTTGAAATGGTCACTTGGTTGACAGTAGTATTGTATACCCTTCTTCCATCACTACACCATTGCTTCGCCCAGCATTTGTTTGCACCTCCCCCAGGATTCGTCTTGAGCACAATATGCACCAAAGTGTGCTATGTGGACCATGCTATTTCCGTCGCGAGTCTACTTGACCGATATGCTATTGAATTTCATCTCAGCAACTATTTGCAGTTAAATCTTTCTCTAGTTTCTTCTGAAGATTTTTTAAGCATTATCAGAACTATGTTCATAACATTTCCATGCCTATATTGCTATCACCTGAAAATCTTTGAACTTTCTCACCAAATTTAATGCTATGCTTATCTAAAGATATGTACGACATCGACGTCATACACACAGGATAGGGCGACGCCCGGGAACCCGAAGGTGTGTCTTCGTCGTTTAATGAGAGACTGCCTCGCTGAGAAAGAAAGTAGTGTTGTATATCATATAGGTGCTGGAAAATAAATGGAAAACTGGATTTATACAGAATGGAATATTTGCTGGGAGTCGTCTAATAAGAAAAAAGTGTTAATGAAAAATATAAAGTTAAATAAGAAGATGAATATTATAAATAATGTTGATATAAATGAGGTACTGACTAATCATGGGTGTTTCCCGGCAGCATATTTCACAAATGCACATCTGTGTAGCCACCGAGGGAGCGGCTTCTAGGATGAACCAATGAACATCCAGTAAAATTTCTGTCATGTCACATGACCTTTCGGAGGCTTTAAGCAAGATGGTTGAAAATATTCTGCCACGTAGTTTTTCTGTACCACAATAATTAAAGCATCGTCGATTGCTTCCGAAACTTTTCATTGCGAAGTTAAATTATAGGAAATTATGAAGATTTCACTACCTGATTGAAATAAATACAAACACATGTTGGATACTTCGCAAAAATATCGATGTGAAATATTACTTAATAAGTGGGAAATTAGATGAAGAAAGAAATATGTGATAAACATCTGAGCCCAAATGCAATCTTTACATAAAACTATGCGTACGAGAAAAATATTTACACCAATTATATATGTATAAAGAAGTCCGCACTTTTTATTGCAGTCTGTATGAAAAAAAAATGTTCTATAATAATAACCAATGCACAATTTTATTCAAAGTGAACTTTACTAATTGCATTCGTATACATTTAGTGTGTTAAATTTCGGATTTAATAACTGCTCACTCTTTAAATGTACTGTCTACACAAGAAATACTCATCAAACAGAGTGAATTTATCGTATTCATAACGAGTATATTCAATTTATTCACATATAATTTTTAATGTTAACAAAGGATATAATCAGATCATATGTTTTCTGAATCTTACACTTTAAAATCAAAAGAATGCAAGCACTGAAATAAGAAAACACTAGATTCACTGTAACACTTTCAGTCATTCTCAGCTGAATTTAAAAAATATACACTTAAATTCTCTTAATCCACATAATATGCTGTGAACATCAATCCTAATATTAATGCGTGATAAAAACCGCGAAAGTGAAATGTCAGCGATTAATCAAACTCAGAAAACGAAAGCACTACGAATTTTTCTACTATTACGCCATATATTTATAACTACGAAACAAATGCAAATTAAAACGTAAACAACATACGCTCACATGCACGAAGATTTAGAGTCACAAGAGCAATAGCAGCTCATTGGTTCATTTTCGAAACCCCTCCCTCAGTGGTTACGCTGATGTGCACTTATGTGTGAAATATGCTTCCCGGCTTATTTTAATCGGTTCCATTTACAAAATAATGATAAATTCTTAATTTGCGATAAGTGTGGGGACGCCAGGCGCTTTGTCGATGAATGTACGCGTACCTGGAGCAGTGCAAGAGAGAGATATAGAAAGAATTTTAATGAAGATTTTAAAAGGAAGTATTCAAATTTGAAAGATTTTGCCGAAACAATAATGAAGATTATACAAAAATAGAAACTATACGAACAAAGATAGAGTTGGAATTCGGCACTGAGACTCAGATTTTGGACTTTTTATGATTTTTTTTCTTTTATTTGTTTTTTCTGGCCAGTCTATGTTTTTTGATCATGCAGCTGGCTTGTGCCGGTTAGGAGGATCGGGGCTGTGCCTTTATAATAATAATAATAATCATATGTGTGCTTTATCATTTGTTTCTGCTGTTTTAAGAAATGTACTTTCAAAATGTAACAGGAAATTAAACGAGACTAACAAAGAGGATAGTCCGATGTTAAAAACTTTATATACTCCATATGGCAATTCCATATGCCATATGGGAGGAAATATACGAAATATATATATACGAAATGATTCTATGATGACGTAGTCAGTCGTGGAATATGTATTGAATATTACATTGCTTCCTTGGCTTTTTTTATACATTACAATGAAGCATCATATTCTTTATGACGTGTAATATGCTATTATACGAATTTTCAAATGATGTCACGAGCAAAATGATACATTACTCTCAATCTAACTTAACTGACATCGAGCATTTCCTCTAGTTATATATAAAACAGAATTCAAAATCAGTTCGAAGTCTCATCGAATTTTTCTGCACGTTTCAGTGGGAGGGCAAAGCGCAAAGATCCATTTGGCAACAATCCATTTACATCTGTTTATTATTTTATTTCAATGTTTTATGGCTCCCAGTTTTATGGCCTATTTTCCCTAAGATTCAGAATATGTCCTTATTTACCCTTTTACTCCCCTCCCATTTTCAGTACATGTGGAATCCAAGGATATCACACGCCATTTCAAATTTTGGATGAAAATACAGAGAGAAATAAAAATAGACCGAGAACTAAGATGAATAACTAAATCCAGTGAAAAAGATAAATCTTCTCGTTACATGCCAGTATTATATTATTAAAATGATGCATAACTTGCATTACTTCAGAATATACCATTAAAAAGACTATTTTAGGGTTAAATGAATAACAAAATATTCATTACCATCATATTTAAATTCCGGAATTCACTTAACAAATTTTATGATACAAAATTGTATCAGCATTTAGTTGCAAAGCATAGAAAGGTTACCATCCAAATTTTTATTACCACGTATTATTTAAATATTTTTATCAAGCAGGTAGGTAAAGTCAGAACAAATATATATATATATTAACGATTTCTAATTTTTATTACTTAAATTTACAAAGATAAACCATAATCTGAGATATCAATATCATATGACAAAACATAAATATCTTTCTATTTTCAGATGGCTTCCATTTCTTTTACTTTTCCAATTAAATTTTAATACGCATGCATTTAACCCTTTGCGGCACAGTGTGTCCGGTCTGGACACACCTAAAAATTTCCTTCTGTACGCACAGAAAAATTGCATGAAAAAGGATTTATAGGTTACTATAGGTTACTCTGAACCTTCTTTATTTATAGTAGATGGCAGCTCAACACAAAACAGTCTATATATTTTAGCCATGTTTAGTTTTTTAAGACCCTCATTTTTCAAAGAAATCTTCCAGATTTTTTAAGGTATAAAAGGAATTGTTTGAAAAGAAATTTCTATGCTATTGTTTTGGCTGTATGCCTTATTCTATATTAGTTTTAAACTTTTACCTTGAAATCTTGCCTAAAATCAAACTGCGAACCCTAGGTGTGCCCAGACCGAGCTATCTAATCTAGGACAACTGAGAGGCTGTATTCTTTGTTTCTCCGCATCTCATAGGTCAGTTCATTGACAACAATGTTCGTTTCGGCACTCTTTTCGAAGCTCTATTCAATCAGTGTGCCAATTTGGGCACACCCACAGAATTAAAACGATAAGTGCTATCTTCACAAAATTTCACTTGTGTACTGCTCTAGGCCTAATTAGACTGCCTACTTTTTTTAAAACAAACCTCCGACTTTAAAAGGTAGCGTGCCGGAAAGGGTTAAACACGCTATCAAGGCAATGAGAACGAATCCTCTAGCGCGGGAAAAGAATATTACAAGTTGTGAAAACATAACTAATAATTTAACTAATAATAATTTAACATGAAAGATTAAATTAAAAGTTATTGTTTACTATAACTATTAATTTAATCTTGTTTACTATAACTATTAATTTAAGATTAATTTAATCGCGATTTTGAGAAGAAAAAGCAAAGTTCATTAATTTTCGGAAACGTTAAAATAAATCATTAAGATAAATGTTTAAAGCACTTACCTATAATTTCTTAACTCCAATTTTTGGATAATTTAGCTTTTAGATACCTGGAATAATTCAAGTGCAGTGTAGTTTCTGGTTATTAGAAATGTTGGAGGCGATGGCAGGAATGCACCTAATTCGGCTGAGAGTTACGATGAACGTATTACTCTGTAAATTATTAAACTTCCACTGCCTTTGTCTAAAATGTTTGCTTTCCTCCTTTTAAAGCTTAATAGGTAATGCTTTATTTAAAGAGATATTTAATGTGTGGGATTGTAGTAAGGGCTATTATAAATCATTCATGGAATTTCTGATTATAGCATATTTAAAAAATGTTTTTGAAATATTAATTGATACATGAAAACAACCGAAAACTTCCCCATACAACTATTATATTCTATGTGTGTCGCGGTAGTCACATCACACACATCAATGCGATGCGAGAGTTCCTTTCATGCGTTTTGTAGCTTTGTCATAACAGGTCTCCTGATCTAATGCCTTGTGATTTCTTTGGAAGCTGTGTTTTCGCATATAGCTCTCACTGCCAGTAGCATTAGTACAACCATAAGTCGTAGATATGTGCTTCTAATTGCAAAAGTGTTTTAAGTAACACGCATAATGTTATGGTGCTTTTAAAATTAAAAACAAAATTGTAAAAAATACGAAATCTACTTTTATGTAGTCTTTCGCTCCATGTAGTTATATTTAGTCTATGTAATTCGCAAATGTCTGCACTCATTCTTCAAAATAAACATAGAAATTTTCACTTCCATATGGCAAAAACTGATCGAGATACTTAATTTCAAAATTTTGGGGTTTTTTTGGGGGGAGGGGGGATTTTTTACTATTATAATTGTCTTTTATTTTGAACGAGCAGCTAAAAATCTAATTAGAATAATTTGAGGTTAATTTTATTCTCTTTTATATCTTCCAGAGATATTCCTTTGTGATTTACTAATGTTTAACATTTCTTAATTTATGATTTTTTATAATTAATTTGATGTTCCGAAAGCCTTTTCACTCAAATAATTTACAAGCTTTCAAACGTTAAAATTATTCACATGGAAGTTTATTGCCTTAAGGCTGATAAATTTGATCATAAAAAAAATTATGCCCCAGAAATACTTTTTGTTTTTAGTTTACGCAAATAATGTTATGAATTGATTATATACAAAGCCTTTGAGAACATGCATTCTACCAGAAGCTGCAAATAAGACCATGTTTTCGGGAACGTTTGTATTAAACCAAACGTTTTACTTAAATCTGCACAGAAAAGTTCGTCACTTAATGTAACAACATCAAAAACTTCTTTCGAAACTGGTACTTCATTTCTAAATTCGTACAAGTTTATATATATATCTCTTTTCAATTTGCACTCAACCCAAGAGGTTTCATATTACATATCTCAAACTTTAAAATTAAATATGCCGTACGAATTTTTGCTATACAGATGCCAAACGTTCTGCGTTTTCCCTTATATAGATGGAGTAAATATAGCTATATAGATGGAGGAACCTATAAAAAGTTAGTTTCTGAAGTTTTACAAAACTCATATTCTAAATAAAAAAATATACAACATAAATTTGTATATATTTTTGAGTTACATGAATACATACATTTTTTGAATGAACACATAAATGCACGGCCAACGACTATTTAAAAAAGTCGTGTAAAGATATATAGTTGGATAATCATCTCGACTTTTTAAATATAATTTGTGTATATATATATATCAAAAGTTCTTTTTATTTTAAAACAAAATTATCCCCATAAGTTTTGATTTCAATGTTCTCTTCTAATTTTGATGCATATTTCAAATTTCTACAATTTAGTTTCAATCTTAAATTTAGTAAAAGGAGGATAATTAATTTCTTTAACTTTACTTAACATTGAAATTTTTTTGCATACGAATGTGTTTTTGCGTATATCATTAACGGATTTCCTCTGCGTCGGGAAGGAAATAAAACATTTTGGATAAATTGTTATAATTAAATAATTTCATCAGCTAATTTTGGATGAAGGGAAATGCAGTGGTTTTCGTAGGAAGGGGGTTCAATTGAATATGATCTACCTTCTGTTGATAACGTTGAATCAGATTTTAATTGCATTGCTCTTCCTTTATAATGTGTACTTTGTAATTTTTGTATTTTCCATATGAATAATTATTTTGGTTTAATATTATTGGTGAATTGTTTACATATTTTTGGGAATTTTGGATTTTACTAATTTTGAAACTTATTTCCTTTGTGGATTAGGTTCTAAATTTATTATTTTATAAGGTATTTCTCTCGCCTTCTTAGCATGCCTTCGTGGTGTAGTGATCAGTACCCTCAACGCGTTTTCGAGAGGCCGGGGTTCGAGTCCCGACAAGGGCAGTGCTCATTTTTCATCTTTTCTGCTTCAAAAAAATCCTAATGTCTCTACGGTGGATCCCGAACAAAAAAATTCTGGTGGATGATGATTCTCCGCCACCAGGGTTTGGCGACTGGATCCCCTAAAAACACCATTCGCCCTTTAATAAAGGGGGAGTTTATAAGGTATTTCTCTGGCCTTCGTAGAGTGGTGGTCTGAACGCTGGGCGCGTATTTCCAGCGGTCCGTCGTTCGATTTTCGGCGAAGGCGCTGCTTATTTTTCACATCTCTCGTGCTTTAAAAATAATCTAATGCTTCTACATTGGCGTCCGAACTAAAAGGGTAGTGGATGACGATTCTCCAAGGTATTTCTCCCACCTTCTTAGCATGCCTTCGTAGTGTGGTGGTCTGCAGGCTGGGCGCGTATTTCCAGATCATCTCTTTTGTAATCATCTCTTTTGTCTATCATCTCTTTTGTAATCGCGTCTCCTGTCACTGGATGTTAATTTGCATTATACGATGATATGAAACCGAGAAAATGATTATAAAGTGAGCCCATAAATTAAAAAAAAAAAAACTTAAAATCGTAAGAAGTTTTCGAGAACTTTCCAAAATTAAATGGCAAAACTCCTTTTTGCTGCTTTGGTGCCTAAACTTTTGTTATCCTAGTCTTGTAATTTTTCTTGCGTATTTTTAGCCTACTAATTGAGAAAGAGCACTCATTTACGAAACATCTTTTTTTTTTTTTTCTCTTGCGTTTTATAAGCACGAACTTCATAAAACTATCGTTACTAAGAACTGAAAAGCGAAGAAGAATTTACCGAGGTAGCCAATAATAATACTAATAATAATAGAGTCCATTATTATTGGTAAGAAAATAATTTATAACAGCATTTAATAAAAAATCATTTTCGAGAACCAAAATGTGTCTTGTAACTAGAGTTCTATTCCTGTAAAACTGACCCTGAATTTGTTTCTAATTTGTACTTGGTTAATTTACTTATTCTGAATAAATATCAAATTTTCCCACCAACTAAACAGAAGTCTAACTACACTGAAGTAATACACAGAGAAGGTAAAATTACAAAAAGGTTACTATATCTTGTACGAAATTAAAAATTAACGAAAACTAGCAATAGCTACTTGCTGGAATTCAGAAACTCAAGTAGAACTCGCAGTCTAACTTTCAACTATTAATTCGACTCTGAAAATGAAATACCACTCAGATTTACAGACTGGTTAAGAGGTAGCTACATCTTCTCAGAATAACACATTATATTGGGAAGATGCCAGAATACTCATTCTAAACTACAATTTCACTTGCTACTTAATCTGTCGATTTAATAATCTTCCTTAAATAAAGTAAACAATTAAGTAAAACAGACAACACTGTAATCAAACTACAAACTTCGAAGCAAAGACCAGAAACGTTAAATTCAAAACGGATGCTTAGGGGTGCTAGAGACTTTTTCATTCTGACGTGTTTAGCATATTTTTCTAAGGGATTGCTTCTTCGTCTACTGAGTAAGTTTTAAATCCATGTTCTCAGTCATTTTATTAATATTTTTGTATTACTATTTAATTTCAATTTTAAATTCAGTAAAAGTGTCTAATTAATTCTGTTGCTAGATTTGATATTGGAATTTTCTCGTTAGTGAAACTAACACTGTAACTCTGCGTAGGGGAGGAATTTAACATTTTCGAGTAAACTGTTATAATTAAATGATTAAGAATGGTTCATCAGCTAATTCTGGATAACAGAAACACAATAGTTTTCAAAGAGGATGAGGTTCAATTGAGTCTAATGTACCTCCTCTTGATAACGTTATATCAGATTTAATTGCATTCCTCTTCCTTTGTATGTATTTATGTTTATTTTCTGTGGATTTTGTATTTTTTGAGGTTTTAGTATTTTGAATTTCTTTAATTCTTCTGTGTTTAGTTAATTTTGCATAGTTATAAGAAAGTTTGAAAGTTACTGGTATTGAATTTCACTTCTTTTGGGTCTTTATGGAATTTGGTTCCAAATTTTTTTCGTCTACAATGATTAATTTTCAGCAGCATGTTGCGCGGAAATAACTTGAGATAATTTTGTTTTTAAATACAAATTTGTGATACTATATATATATATATATATATACATATATTAGATAAAAAAGCAGCATATTTCACGGAAATTAGTTACGGTTTTGTTTTGCAAATTATAATTTATTATTGGATCAAAGGTTTTTAACATTGTGTAAATACATGTGCTATGAACGTCGTATAAGAATCACGTGGAGTGAGTAATTTTGAAATGATGCAGTTCAGATCGATTTATTGTATTGATAGGTCATTTATAAATTTATGTATTTATAACTATTTTAATAAAGGAAAGCGGAAATAATTAGATTAAATCACAGACTTAAGGGACTATAACGGAGACTTAAGAGGTTTAAGGGTCTATGTAATCTAGGATTTTATCTTAAATATTTTTTTTATTTTACACATACTTGCATACGCACGCAAACTCGTAATAAAAAGGACTTTGCAATATTCATGGTGTAGAACGTGGAAAAGTTGAGAAGAGCAAGAATTTTGATGGCGTAGAATGCTAAAATGCCGATCCACAATGAATAGGAAACTGAAGCAGATTAAATCTTCATTTTATTTCAGTAAACGTGTTGCAGCTACAAACAGCTTGGCACATTATTTGTACCTACTTAAAAAAATTTACATTTTTGATAGCTTTGCAATTAGTAGGAAGCTAGGCCGAAGCGTAGCCAGCCAATGCGTTACGTTCAGGATGAAATTTTAATTCAGACTAAATTAGTTTTGGTTCACAGTGCATTTTGATTGGATAATAAATACTGCTGTAAAATTATTATTGTATTCTTGAGTTTTAGTTCCATTTTGCATCACCAGAATTATATAGTAGTCATACGAAACGGATTAGTTTCGAAATGACGCAGTGTAAAGAGAGATTACTATTTTTAGAACGGAGAAGGGAAATTAATTTACGCTGCTGATTTAAATTATAATTTATATTTTACATATTCTTTATTTTTCTTATATACATCAGGAAAACAAATATTAAAAAGGCACAAAGAATCAATGTTGCGTGTGCTTATCATATTATGATAGATAAGCAATAGAAATAAAAATAATTTTATTTAATTAATTATTTTAGACAGTTTTGAGATCTATGTGATACCAATGAATTCTTTCGAATATTCCGGGAAACTGGGTTTCCAGACTGCTTGTGTAAGATAACATCTAGTCCAGGTTTCTCAACTGTGGAGAATTTGTAGAATATATATTTTTAATGATGCAATACTCTATTCTATAATATACTTCTGAAACTCCATATTCAATAATTAAATACAAATTTAGATATATAATTAGAATTAAGAGCTAACGGTTAGCGTAATAAGCCCTATAATAACAGGACGGTAAATTGTCAATTTACATTAATTATGAGCTTAAATATGTCATGATACTTAAAAGAAAAAATTTTATGTAGACACCGAAGTTTGTGAAGAAACTGGTTTAATTCACTATGCTACTAAGTTTCAAATGTAAAGAAATGATGGCGTCGTTAGGCTTAGTGTAACTTAAATAACTTTTAAATTGTTTATAATTCAACAATTGTTGCATGAAGCTTAACAAGAACAACATGATTCAATCGCTTTTAAAGCAAAAAATGCACAATTTACCAAAGTATAAGAATAAAAACTGAGCTCACCGAGAATTGTAACTATATGCATAAATACCCACTCTACATATATTTATATACCTTTTGTGCTACCGATTGTAACCAAAAAGGGAGATGCACATCTACATGTTACAGCAATCCCATGTACAAAATTTCAATGTTCTGAGGCTACTCCCTTTTGAGTTATGCGAGATACATATGTACGTACGTACGCACATACATACAGACATCACAAAACATTGAAACATTCTCTTCTGAATTCATTTTAAATCCATTTTGGGAAAAAGAGTTTTTATTCTGTCCGTATGTACAGATGTAACGCAAAAATATCGTTCAAATAGAATCGAGAGCAGTCAAAATGGATATTTTCTTTGAAATACGATACCCGAAATCTTTCGCGATTACAACACTTCGTACAAAAAAATAGAAAGTATTAAAGAAAAGCAAATATATAACATTACATGAACCGGAACAGTTTAGTAGTAGTAGTTTAAAGAGTAGCATAAAAATATCTCTCTCAGATTTGTGAGTTCTAAAAAACGAAGATGCCATCTTTTCGTACAAAAATGGTACATAATATAAAAAAATCTATTAATGTTTTTATTAAATACACTGCTAATTTGGAAAAAAAATATTGACCCTACTCAAAATGCGCACATTTAGAGAAATTATCATTTTAGAATTTCATTAAAGCTGTAATTGAAATGCTTCATTATTGAAAAATTGGAACTAAAACCTATTTAATCGTGCATAAAATGGATTTTAAAATAAATTTCAGTAAAGTGGGATGATGATGGGGCATAATGGAAGGGTGTTCATTAGTTTATAACGTATTTTCTCTCTTCTTTCTGCATATCTTCGTGGTGTAACCGTAGCACACTCAACGTCTATTCGATAAGTCCAGGTTCGAGTCCCGGCGAGGGCATTGCTCATTTTTTTCGTCTCCAGTATCAAAATAACCTAGTGACTTTACATTGGCGTTTGAAAAAAAAAAGTGGTGGTGACGATAATTCGTCACCACTAACTCTACATTGACGAATTATCACCGCCAGGATTTGGTGATCGGGTTCCCTAATCCTCAGTCGCCCTTTATAAGGAGGAGTATAAAAGGGATTTTTCCCTCCTTTCTGCATGCCTTTGTGGTGTAACGGTGCGTATTCGGCGAGTCCCGGCGAGAGCATTGCACATTTTTCACGTCTCCAGCATCAAAATAACCTAATGACTCTACAATTTGAAAAATGCTCTGCAGTTAGAATTTGGTATAATTGCACTATACCTACAGAGCATGCAGGTTCATTTAACTTTTCTATATAAAATATAATGCAGCTGCATGATTCTTCAAACAAATTTGGCTGTGTACTTCTAAACAGCGATACTCAAATTTCACATATTTTTCAATTCTTTTTCTAAGTACTAAATTATATATCTTAAATTTTCTAAATATTTCAATACTTAGAGACTCCTAAACTCGACTTCTTTTCCAAGGTGTTCAAAACGCATAAGAAGAAACCAGAGATGCGAATAATGTCCTCTGCTCTGGTTTTAAACTAAAGTAAGATTTAAGAGAACTCCGGAAAATGCAAGTTGATCATAAATTTCAATGCACGACGTAAAATATCATCCATCTCGTGGCCAACAATAGAACCGGATAGAAGTATGCCCGTCGAAGATGCATTGAAACATCGATTTCTGTTTCCTTTTTGAAGGACTATATCGTGAATAATGGAAATATTATTTTCCAAAAATTCAACTTGAAATTCTTCTATAATAGAACTTTTGACTGTTGGAAATTTCTTTCGATCGATGATGGAATAAAATAACTGGCACTGTAAAAAAGAAACAGAGAAAGATACTGAAAACAAGCTCATATTCCCAAAAGTGTTTATAAACCTCATATGAAAGGTGCTATAAATAAATCTTGAGGAATCTGAAACTCCTCCAAAAGTTGCGGTAAAGACATCATTGAATTTTACAAAACTCTCGAATAACAGGCGAAAGTTTCCTCACATAATTTGCAAACGGCAACAAGACTTTACGAAATTGCTTAGTGTTGCAAAGATGCCTATTTATTGACATAGTAATAAAAATATCCAGTCGCTATCTTATCTAGTATATTATGCTTGTATAGGATTGGACTGAGAATATGTTTAATTTAAGTACAGTTTCTTTTTCAATTTGTGTTGTGACTATTGTTGTTGTGACTTATCTCACTTATCTGACGGTCACATGCAAACAAGCCCACTAAATTTATAGTGACAACGAGTGCAGGATTGAGCCTGTCGTTGGCAAGAGCGTTAAGCCTAGACAGGTACGACTTTGCTCAGTTCGCCTCCAATTTTGATGGAGAGAACCCCGGGAGAGGAACGGGTCCAAGGGTCTCCCACCCGTCTTACTCTGCCAACACTCTCTCGACAGGACTTCCACTCGCCGCATATTTAGAGTGGCCGCACAAACACTATACATTCACAAACTTCCACGAAGCTTAGAACACAGGCCATTCAATATGGCAGTCAGCGTCGCTAACAACTCTCCTGGTTGAGCGGCTTTGCGAGTAAGTCAATGTTTATGAATCGTGGCGAAAACGAACTGTAGTATATGAATTTAAAGTTATCCATTTCAAAGTCGGATGACACACTTCGGGCACAACTATAGATACAACTTAACAGGTTTATCGCCGCCCCGTTGGAATGAACTGGTGGAAAAGTAGCCAGCTGTTATAGCCTTGGATTAAGGTTCACATTTCGGAAATGCCATGGCTATTTCTAAGTGCTTGAGGCATGGAGGCACTTGAAAAATTGTCAAAGCAAAAGTCTGCTAGAGAAGAAGAGGGAGGGATAACAGACCATCGGAGCACTTTCCCCGGAGGAGTTATCCATTAAAACTGTGGCAGAACTAAATAACATGCAAGCCGGTGTGGTAAAAAAGCCTAGCTGACCAGCTGCCCCACTGTCGATGCAGAGCGTCTTGGATTCACAAATCAAGCTACGTTTCTTCAACAAAGCATCTTAGAGATTTATCCCACATATATCCCAAGTACACATACCATGACGCGACATAGAATATCCTGTATAACACTAGCCCTTTTCTGATGAATTTAGCTTTTAAGACTGCAGATATCATTTAGGGTGTTGTTGTGCATTGCATTCTGTTGCATTCCTCGGACATTCCTCGCAATGTCTGTTGTCCTCGTTATGTCTGTTGGCGCAATTCCTCGCAATGTCTGCTACATTCTTCGGGCAACTGCAATAGACATTTTTACAAAAAGTAAAGTCTTTGCAACTTCAAGTTTCTCATTTCAAGTTCTCAATCAACTTCACTACCTTCTCAACACTCAACACTCTCAACTTCAAGTTAAACTTGAAGTCCTTACTCAACTTCAAGTTTCTCACACCGTACCTGCGCTAACAGCCTTAAAAGTGCAATTCATCAAGAGACTGCTACTGTTTTGCGGGACAAATAAACAAGATGTTACTGAATAACTAAAAGATATATTAACAAAATAATTGGAAGAAAACGCTCTACTATTTGAAAGCCCGCAAAACTTTCCGAATGAGCCAATGTAAATGTATGTGTGAGAGAGAGAATTATTTTAGATTGCTTAATACATATAGGAAGTTATGGAAGCATTTAAAAGAGATTATAACCCAATATATTCATTTCGATAATTTTTAAATTTTGAAGTCGAAATTTCTGAATCACCTTGCATTAGCGAACTAGTTTTTTCCAAAAGTTTCATAAATTTCCAGTTTAAATAATGAGGTAATTTTTGTGGCCTCATAAATCTTCGAAATGTGCTGGATTGTGCAAAAACATTTTCTACATTTTTTTTAATGTAGCTTGATAAAATTTGGATTTAATAGAAAATGCAGTATATATTTTTTACAAATTTTAATGAAATATGTCATTATACGACAAATTAGATTTAGAAAGAAAAAAAGTTAAAGGAAATTAAAGTTGAAATATGAAAACAAAACCCACAAAAATTCCACACTATTTAAGATCATTCGTATTATTATAATGTAAGTTGAAGCATTTCTACAGATTTTGTTTTGTGTAACACAAAATGCATGCAAAAAAAAACTTTACAAATATATTAAAACACTTGTTTCTTCTCCAACGAATCCAGCTAAAATAATTAAAACTGTCATTTATTAACACATAACGATGTTATAAAAATAAACAATTTGTTATAGTAAATTTCGATCAAAGTTTGTCACCATCAACTTTCAGTATGCACAAATAAATTTCAGCGACATTCATGCATTTATTAAATAGGCGAGGGTGGCGTTTCGAATTTCGCTAGTCTCATCAATATTATTGTAATCCAAACATGTCCGCGGTTGTTTCTGGTGGCTGCATTATCTCTCGACATATCTGCCTCTCTTCTTCCCCATTCCAGTCACGTGGCATGGGGTCGAGCAATTACACTAATGGCTGTTGCGAGGGCTATTCATTATTTATAATTGTGAAGCCTGGGATAAGCGCTAATGACGAGGCAGCTTTTTTATTCAATTATCTAACTACATTTTCACGCCAACCATGCTCACAAGATAGATTATTTCTTTAATCAGGAGTATTGATATTCTTCCCTAAGATGCAATGTTGAATTTATGGGAAAATGATGCATTTTTAAGCTTTTTTTTTTTTTTTTTTTTTTTTTTTTAGTTTCTGTCCAAGTTCGGCTGGCAGCTTATGTACGCTAAAACTCGCATGGATATAATAATATGGAGGATAACTACAGTTGAACTCCTGTTTTCAGGATTTCAAGAATAAAAAATTTTAAGTATCCGAATCATTTGCTTTTCATTCTGAGTCAAGTAAAATAAAGTTTATTGTTTTCTCATTCGAAAGGGGCTTTGTCCCTGAAGGACTATTTGTTTCGTTTTGCGTTGAATCGCTATAAATGTCCGTTTCACTTTTCAAACTGTTGCCTTTAGAGTCCTGCATTATATTTGAAGAAATTAAATAATGAAAAATCTGCATAAATGTATGTATATTTCTCGCATTGTTATAAAACAACGGTACATAGAGCCATCGAAGTTTGAATGACGTAATCCTACTGCGAATTTGGACATCTGGAAGCCCAAATGTGGAATTTGTTTTATTATCGATTTCATATTTTGTAAAACTTTAACGAATTTTTGATTAACAAACTCAAGGATTTCAAAACTAGCAATGGCACCCTTTTACAGAAAAAAAAAAAAAAAAAATTATCTTCAGCGCGGGAAACTGTGTATCGTAAATTGTCAAGATATGCTCATTTTAAAATTATTTTGCGATATTGCTGTGGAAGTGAATTTTATGGTTTAAGTGCGAAAAACATGATATTTAATAAATAAAGGTAAGACACAAAACGTTAAAAAAAACCGCCCCTTTAGGTGTAATATAAAATCTGAAAGCTTTCAGATTTTTAATTTTTTCTTTTCCCGTATACCCTATTTTTTCAGTTAATTTATATAATATTAAAATGATAATACGGTGCAGTAAAGAACTTCCAAACCTATTAATTCAGATGATATCTGCTGGTTTGCTTATTTGAACACAGCAAAGCACATGAGGGCTACACGCCTAAAGCCTTCGTGGATGATTTTATAACAGAAACTGGCGATTAACGTTAAGCATGGAGAAAATCACGAAGAAGAACTCATGCAACCAGCCATTTTGCAGGACTTGAAACCGGATAAAATTACAAGTATGTAGTAGCCTTGGTGGCTGGTGCATTTATTAAGACAGTTTAACACGACATGTATATTAGCCTAAAATGCTCGACAAATATATAGCCTATAACCATTCGAAAAACAAATACACACCTAAGCACATGATACTTGTAAAGTATGAGCACGAAAAAAGAGCACAGGCATGGTATAACTAATTGGTATACAATATGTACTGAATAATGTTTCATGTTTGTTACAATTGGTAATTGGTTCCTGTTTTTCCGTAGATGTTTTTAATTATTTGAAGAAATTGGGCACTATTATAGCCGTTTTACAAGCATGATTAGCTGTATTTGAATATGTGCTCTTCTATTGTAGGAATACCTGTCAATTTGTATAGATTGGAATTGTTTAATTGTGCTATTTAGAATTGTATAGTAAAAATTTATTATTTTAACTGTAATGAAAAATTAGTTGTAGCTTTTCTTTTTTTTAACATGTGCATTTCTAGACTGATTGGTAAATATTCTAGCTGTAATAAAAAATTAGTTGGCGCTGAATAATTATGTATTTTATGACTATTATATTTGGGAATTAGTTCCTGTTTTTCAGTAGACGTTTTAACTACTTGAAGAAATTGTGTATTCTTGTAGCCTTTTTATAAACACAATTAAATACATGTAATAGAATAAATAATATCATTTTTTAGAATATGTGCTTTATATTGTTGGAATACCAGTCAATTTGTATAGACTAGAATTGTATAACATATCTGTAGTTTTGCACAATTTAGAATTGTATTGAAAAAATGTAAGAATTAGTTTCCTTTCCTTCTTTTTTTTAATCATCTGAGAGCCAAGTTATTATTTGCTTCTGTGGATAATAGTAAAATAGTACACATATTACAATGAATTTCATAACTGAAATTTCGTGATTGCTTTGTGGATGACTGCGAAACAGTGTGCAAATTGCTATGGACACACATAATGAGGTGGGCAAACTGCTAAGGATACGAAGTTATGATGTATCGAAGTGGACAAGTGTTTACGTGAACAATGAAGTTTAACAAAAGTGCACTTCAAATTTATCAAAAGCTAACTAGCTAACTTAGAATCCAGTTTATATGAACATAGAATAGTCTACACAGCATCATAAACTTTGGGCTATGGAACTATCAACTGCTTGAACTGATGTGACTGGTCTACTCTGTGGATAACTGCAACAATAATACGGACACGCAAATCATTAGGTGTGTAACTGATAAGAATATGAAGCTATGACGTATTAAAGAAGATATAGGTTTAGAAAATGGTTAATATATAAGTTCCACTCTCCACAACATAGATCCTATCCATGACAATGTAATGATTAATTTATTGTATATTTATTTTTCAGACGGATTATTATGTAACAATTATATTATAGATGACATTGTCAATTTAGCATTGAAATATTACTATCATTGATTCAGTGAATACCGCCGGCGGTGGATGGTAGATTCTTTTCCGTCGAATGGGCATAACTCTGATTTGGTGTAGAACCTTAGGTCGGAGGTCCATGCAACGGCGTTTCGGTAACTTACCACTATACCATATGGGCGGTATGGCTGCACTATGTACCCCACAAGTCTACAGAATCTTTTTAGTCTACAGAGAAAGAAAAGTTTAACTATTTGAAGTTTTCGAATATGGGAGTAAGATATAGTTTTACTTATAAAATGTAACTAACTGCAGCTTCAATTCTAATCACATTATTTACTCAATAAAGCATTTATATACTGAAAATCATTTACGTACTTTGGGAAGATTTATTGCCGTATTTATCGGTATTTAAGAAATAATATTTTGTAAAGTGCATGTAGGAGAGAAGACTGAGAATTATGAATTTTAAATACAGTATACAATTTCGTATTTTAATTAAAAACATTATCTTTTTGAAGGACTGCCTGCCAGAACTATTAATTATAAATGTAATGTACGAAATATTTGATGTTGCTAAAGATTGAATTTCGGTGAAAACTGGAGATGAAATATTTCGTAAAGGCTTGCTTTTCATAGCTTCTCTACATAAGAATGAATCGCTATTTCTACGTGTACTGCATCCATTCTTCGCCGTAGCATGAACTGCAATAAATTATATGCTCTAGCTCGTTAGAAAAACAGGTTTGCTGCTGTTAATTACTTTTCGCGTGGCTGATGCATAATTATTTTCCGTCAAATAATGCAATAGCGAGCTTAGATAGATGCACATGAAATTCATGCTTCGTTTCAAGAATTGGTTTTCTGGAAAAATGAAAATTAATACAATGAAACAATTTTCTGAGAATAATCAGGAAATGAATGCATAAAAGCTTTCAAAGTATACATATTACGGAGAATTTGTGAAAGATACTTGCTTTGCTATGCGGATCCTTATATAGGCGTTAATAAAGCTATTCAAGTCGATGCATTCATTAATTAAAATTTAATGGGGAATAACAGCTGTAATTTAAATTCAGTATAACACAGAAAAATCTCTCAAAATTTAATTATATTATGGAACTTTAGTGAATAAATAATTACGATGAATTTATGCTATTAAATATGTCATTCACAACTGAAAATGTTCTGTTCCTTTTAGCTTTGTTTGTTGCTAGTTGCTACAATTCATAATGTAACTTGTATAAATTGATTCGAAACACTTTCAAATTTTAATACTGGTGAATACTTCTAAATTTATATTTTCTTAGCATCTCATTCTAGCTTGGCAATATTCGGCAACAAATATAATGCATTATAATGCTTTTGCTAGGAAATAATTCATAAGGCTTGAGGTAAAATATGAAACATTTTGAAGCAAACATATTGTTCTGAATTTTGTACTAAGGCAATTTTAGTGGAACTATAAGTAAAATTGTTGCATTTCTTTTTCTATAATGTAACAGGAAAAATCTAAAGAGAAGCTATGCTAGAAAAGTAAGAATACAGGGCAAGTGCATTTAACATTGAGTAAATGGGTATCTCGGTAATTTGGCGAGAAATCGTTAAGGATTTTATGCCTTTAGTTAATCTGTATGCAATAGTTGCAGAATTATCAGCAATTTAAAAGTTTAAGTGGAGCGTTAAGCCTAGCGAACCGCCATTTGTTTTCATTTGAAACTCAGTAGAATAGTGAATTAAATCAGTTTCTGCACTTCCAGTGTCATTTTACCCAGTGGGACCAAAGGTAAACTTTATGTTTTGTGCACATCTGCCTTCTTGCCCGCTGGACGAATTGCTTGGTTTTGCGTAGAAATTCTAATTCCCAAAAAATTATTTTAACTGTTTTAATACAATTTTTAATGAAGATATTTTGATTTTTATGTGTTTTTTCTTTGCCGCGAAGTGAGAACTGAATTAATTGAATGAGCAATCTATCTTTAATGAAATTCGAGGAAATAAGATTAAGCGAAATGCAGCAAAAATGTGTATAATTTAATAGGCGTACAAGGAAGTCATGTGGTGTCTACAACAGATTTTTTATTTAAATAAATAGTTTTTATTTTATGGCAAAGATCTAAAATTTAAACAAATATCGTTGCATTTACTTTAACCGCCTTAAAATAGAATTTAACAAAATATTTTTTCTAGTTCATATAAAACTCATAACACATATAAATTTAAACTAAAGTATGATACTATTTTTGATTTGCTTAACATAACTAAGCTATTAGTATTACTATGTCATTAAAGCTCATGTTTAATAATTGGCCTAAAAAGAGGAACAAGCGATGTGGATAACTGGAGTTCCTGATAACTCAAGCTGCAAAAATTTAGAACTATACTGGAGTCCATCTCAAAACTTCACCATCATCGCTATAACTTTCACGTGAGCAGGGCGAACGAAACGCTCTTATATTGAATAAAAACGCAGCATCGAAAAAACCACGAACGAAATACTCTCAAAAGAGGTCAAACTGATTATCATTGTCATCAATAGAATGTGATGGCGTCACGTCCGTTCATATAATCATGCCATATTCCAAGCTGAAATCATAAAGAACTCTTCGAAAAAGCACTTTTCCAAATATAACTGAATGTAGAAAACATTTTGTGGAGGTAAAAGCAACCGAGCGCTTGAATTGAATCACCAACTGCAGTAGAAATTTTCTGCGGACCGAACGATCCAAAATTGAAGTATTTCCTACAAAGAAATAGCCAGAGTTATACAGAAAGGACACTTTCAGGAAACAGATTTTGATTGCCTCATTTTATAAAATGGTCTTTTATTTTGTCATTTTATTTTTATTACCACCTATGACAAAGTTTCCCCACTAGAAATTATTTTCTAATCTAATAGTAGAAAATACATGTACGTAAGAACATGTGAAAATACATGTACGTAAGAACATGAAGAAAATACATGTGAGATTATTTTAAATGTCTGCCACAATTCAATTTGGTTAATGTTAGGTCAGCTTATTTGTTGCTTTGTACGAGTTTATTTGTTGCTATTTAGTCCAGTGCTCCTAACATTTCTGGAAATATTTGACAGAATGACACTTTTGATGTCTACTATACACTGACCGTCATGTCGTTTTGGATAGCTTAATTTTTCTGAAAATATTGACTTTGTAGAATTATCTTGATAAGAGTAAAGCATAGGATCAAAGGCTGAAAATTCTGGAAAAGAAGGGTTTGAAGCAGGACTCGGATGTATTTCGGATTAATAAAACCAAGCTTATTTTTCTCAAAATACGACATCATGCCGAATAGTTAAAAACGGTTCGTTAGCACTATAGTATGAACTACATTGTATGGGATGACGTCACATTTCTTCGACAGAAAGTATGCTAATTTCAAGCGCGTGACACGAATTTTCCAGCAGCATTTTGAACAGAGAGGCACATAAACGTATTTCCTTTCAGTCGGAAAAGTAGTAATGATTTTAAGAGGAACAAACCTCTATAGAAAGAAGATGGAATTAAAAACAAGAATGCAAGTATTTTCCACTATTTAACAGTCATACTATTTACTCATAAACAAAATAGGTCCAGACCCATCAACTGCTGAAATAAAATAATAATAAAAAGGCGTTTGACTGAAAACGTTAAATAAAGTTGGTATTTTCATCAAATTTAATGCGCAGAATGAGACATATCTTGTAAATTAGAAAAAGGGATATGTATAGGCAATGACATTTGATGAGCTATTACGAAACATTAAACTGCAGAACCTTTGAGAATTAAAGGGTCTCTCCAGAAAGTAGTAGAACTGAATTTTTAAAACGAAATTTATTCACAATTTTGACACATAGACTTAGTAGTTTCAAAATATGTCCCTTTGGCATTAACGCAGCGTTTCCAGCGACTCAGACAATCACGAAAGGCTTCCTGGAACATAGAAACTGGAATGCTCTGCAGCTTCCTCTTTACGGCATCTTGAATGGCCTGGTCCGAGCCGCATTGAAGTCCTTTTATGACCCTTTTATGTCGGGGGAAGAAGAAAAATCTGAAGGATCGACATCAGCACTGTACGGTGGCTGGGAAAGCTGTGTCTGAGGTGCTCAGAGTTCAAACGATTTCGCACTAAGTTTTTCATCACTTTTTTATGTTAAAGGGCGTCCTGACCATTGCAAGTTTGCGATCTGACCATTGAGAGTTTTTAAACATATTTAAAAACAAACCTAATTGCCGATTCATTAATAGATTATAAACCACACACCATAAAACTGTTTTATCAGTAACTGTGTTCAGGTAATATGAAGAAAATATCTTGCAACTAAGAAACTATGAAAACACAAACTACATTTGGTGTGACTTTGAAAGACCTGTAGTGGAGCAGTAAACACCAGCCCAAAGCCTTAAATCCAAGCGTAGCCCATGAACACTGAAAGCATTGCTAGGATGCGTAGGATGCGGAATGAGAAGAATACCGAATAAACCGCAGAGATGTTACGTAACTCATAGAGAGAGAAAGGCCTTATTATCGGGCTAAAAACCATATAGTGATTGATGCGCAAAATAGGCAGACACGAGGATCGTTTTCACCATACCATTCGAATGTGTTGGGAAAATGAACACAAAAGGGCATCGACGCATGACTATTAAGATCACCAGTAAAGGTTGAAGAAAAGCTGACACCTATATATTCAATTAAGTATTGCAGGGCCTTGCTAACTGCTAGGTTTCTATCCCAGATGGAACCCTCCCCCGGGGGTCGACGTACAGAACTCTGTGAAGCTACTGGCTAGGACCTGCACCTAGGCAGTCTTGGCCACGGGGTATACAAATCATCAACCTAGTGGATCTGAAGGCTCCGGAAAGGTCACTTATTAGCCAACCCGGGGTCTGGGAAGTCCTAGAGCAGATGGCTCTAGTAACCCGGGGTTGCGTCAATGTGAATGTCTGTAATAACATATGTAGTATTCAGAGGTAAGTGCTACTTCGGGTTTGGGGATATACGATCCTCACTTCCAGGTGTGGAGGTCCTGGTTAGTGGAATAATTCCAACCCCGCTATCAAGCGGTACACTTTCTCCACTGCATACATTATGTTCCAGAAGGCCGTAGTCTATGGTGTCCCATTTGCTTTAATAATTATTTTTATGTAGAATATTCACAGCCGTGAGTTCTGTGGAAGGTATCTTATAACTCTATACTCGTATAATCTCCACTGCTGGCCGGGAATTTTGTTCTGGTATTTCAGAAGGATAATTTCGATCGAATTATCGTACCTTTGCTGTAGTGTAATACAGTTAGCACTTGGTTTAGGGGGAGTGGATTAACCGGGCATTATCTAAAAAACGTCAAGCTTATTATTTTTTGCGTGACGATGAAAAATGACAGTCAAGAAACATCAGAAGAAAATGAAATTTCTACCAGAAATGCAAAAAGGAGAAGATAGCAGATAATATCACAATATTTAGAAATTGCTTATATTTAGAGAAGTACATCATCTGGTTTGTTCGCTCATTTATATAATTACCGCAAAACCTCCAGGGCTACCTGCCTAAGAGGAGCGATGCCTTCATGAAAGACCTTCTAGACGAAACTGGTTCGTATACACGTTACACATGAGAAAAACCACGAAAACGCCCATACAGCCAGCTCGTTCGCGGGATTCGAACCTCGAATCGAACTACCAGTGTTCAGAGACTTTACCGCTCGGCCGGTGGTGGGCCATATCATCGGGAATAAATAAATATTGTTAAATAAAGCATTGAAAATATATTTCCGCTGACGTGTATCAAAAATGTACAGGAGTATAAACTATATCCCTGGTAATACCACGATTAAATGGGAATATTCTGTATTATCTGTGAATCGTTTTCCGGTGAAGTTTTGATTAAAATTTATTCTTATACCTAAAATACTCGATAAGGATAAGCTTAGGATAAGGATAAGCTTACTTTACTTACTTAGGATTTACTTACTTTACTTACTTAGGATATTTACTTAGGAATAAGAACAATATACTTAATAAGAATAAGAATATTACTTTTACGTGCATACCCGACTTTTATGCAAATTTATTCATTTTTATATGTCCAAAATTAAGGGATACCATGTATTTCTCTTTTACTGCAGTCATAAACTTTGAATGATAAGTGGCATGTAAACGTTTGTCATTTACCGTGTCTAAAAGCCGCTCATCTATAAAATCGGATCTCATTAATTAGTATTTTTTAGCTTACTGATAATTATAATCATACACAGGTTTGTGCCTATGGAACTCAAGAAATTACATTCCTACTTCTTGTAGGAATTACATTCCAACTACAATTCCTACTACATTTTAATCACATTTTCTAAATAAATGTGCGTACAATCTTGGAATAGGAACAGTTAACAATATAATTGTGCTATGACTGTAATTAAGTTGATAAGGGATCGTTTTACTCTCTTAGAAGCACCGCTGCCATGAAATTCTCAATCGTTTTGAAAGGGGGGAACTATTCTAAAAGAGATTTTGGCTAAGATACAACTAGTGATGACGTTCGTTAGAGTTGCTCCGCCTACTTCTACCTTCGCAGCACATTGTGTAATTCAAAAATCGTCCGCCATTTCATTTTGCTTTGTTAACTACAGTTTGTATAGTAATGCTAGTGTTAAAATTAAAAATAGGCAATGATACTGTTTTAATGTTAACTTAGAAATGTGACTCATTGTAACCACGAATTCTAGATTTAACATTGTTTATATTTAGCAGCTTTGGGTTTAAAATAGATTTCTTTTCATGAATTAGAATAAGAATAATGACTCATGAAATTGAGTCTCCGCTAAGATTATTTTAGAATTACTCTAAAAAGTCATTGACCTTTTTTTCATTAATTCATGCGATTTCTCAAGTATTTTAACTGCTTTAAATTAAGATTGAAAAGTTTTGACTCTGAGTCGCCTAATTATCATCAAAAATTTCAACAACAAGAAACCTATATACTCTTAAACAGTTTTATAGTTTGGATGGGTTTATTTGATTATGGCAAAGCACTCAAGGGCTACCTGCCTCAGGGAAGGGGTTGCCTTTATGGAGGGCTTTCTAAGGGAAACTTGTTATAGCTTAAAAATCCTTTTATTTGATACAGTTACTCAAACGCATTATGTACATATGCTTTTATTGTGTACGCGAAATGCCAATGGATGATAAACGCTCGCACAACTGCGATTCATGTTGCGACACAAACCACGGCATAAGAATAACATCAGACAAGGATAAAAAAATTGTTCGAGAAAACAGCAGTGTGCAAAGGAACTACAACATTAGAAGACAATGTTCAAAGAATTCGACAGCCTTATGTTTTCGTACTCTTCAAAACTCCACACAGTAGTCCACAGCAACGTCATGAACGTGAATGATGTCATATATATATATAGGACACTAAAGTTACATCGTTATGAAATTGAACTGTTGCATTTAATTGAAATGCAGAGCAAGAAGCATAGAGTTATTTGCACTGTTAACATGCTATGGAGGCTTGAACATTAATTAGAATTTCCTTAAAATATCCTCAGCACGGGGCAGCAACGTTCAACATAAAAGGTTGTTACATAAACAACATAAAATCATCACAATTTGACGAATAGAGTGTTTTGAAAATTCGAGCGTACCTCAAGAACATATTCGAGATTCTCCTGAAGTAACTGCCTGTCGCTGCCTGATGAAGGGATGAAGACTTTTACCTCTTCTTTTTCTTCTTCTTTGTTTCCTTCTTGGTGAAAATCTTATTTACTTGGAACTGAGCTTGGACGTGCCATAGGTATGTTTGTCTTCACAAAATTAGAAAATGAAAACTGAAGGTGATGGGCTGTAGGTCTTATTCCACAAATTGGAGTACCGCCCCACGCTACAAAGCATATGCCAGACGAGTTTAGTCGTCGATTACAAGAAAGTGTATTGGCAGAAATAGTTCGCAGTAAGTCCTAATGTTATCCCAACGGACTTTCCTTTCGGTGATTTGTCAATAAGGATGTTTGTCATGAAATAATTGATAATCGTGGCTGCTTCGAAGAAAGAACCAACCATATGGCAATTCCAAAATGTGGGACATAAAATTTAACTATCTTTTCCACTTTCCTGACATTTCCCCGACAGATAATTATCTTTCCTACACTTGCACAGGTTTTATTCATAGAAATCCTTGCCAATGATGAATTACTGCTCCGCTTATCAGTGGAGAACTTCCTCATTTGCAGAAATACTGTTTTTACAAACGTGTGCAAATGAACACAGTGATTATTGTAAAAATTTCACAGCAATCACTGTGTTCTTTATAATATAGCCAGAACGAGTAACACTGTTCAACAGTCGAGATCATCACCTAAAACAGTGATTTCATCAATCAACAACTGCATTCTGCGTTCAGATGTGCTTTTTTATTCTATAAATGTTGTAGAGACATTAGGTATTTTTTTGAAAGCAGACAAGATGAAAAATAGCAAACGCCTTCTCCGGGAATCGAATCACGGACCTCTGGAATACCGGCCCACCGTGCAGAACCACTACACCACGAAGGACGCTAGGAAAGTGGGAGAAATACCTTATATACTCCCCTTTTTAAAGGCGACTAGGGTTTTAGGGGAACTAGTCGCCAAATCCTGGGTGCGGAGAATCATCATCCACAACCCTTTTAGTTCGGGCGCCATTGTAGAGATATTAGGTATTTTTTTGAAAGTAGACAAGATGAAAAATAGCAAACGCCTTCGCCTGGAATCGAACCACGGACCTCTGGAATACCGGCCTAGCGTGAAGAACCACTACACCATAAAGGACGCTAGGAAAGTGGGAGAAATACCTTATAATGTTAGCTAATAAGTCGAATGTTGAATCTTAAATAATTCTTAAATAATAAAATAAAACTACTTATATGTCTTCTTCCAATTGTCACTGGGAAGACTTAATATCTATACTGTTTCCTGAAACTAAAAAAAACACGGCATACTAAGTTAACAAGTCGAGTTAAAATTTATATAAATTTCATTTACAATAAAATATTTGCATAGGTTTACTGGATTGAAGTTTAGTTACATGTAAATTTTCAGTGTCCTTCAACATGTCGTTATTCTCCGAAAATTCTAGCGGCACTGTTCGAAAGTCCTGCAAATGATACCTTTGTAGCTTGCAGGACGTAACAACTAACATTAAGCTGCAAGCAGTAAGAGTCATAACCAAGAGAAAGTTGATAAGCATAGATCTGCATAACAAAACTAAAAATCCTAGGAAAAATAGACCGCAATGTATTGAAGAATGTAATTGCCAAAGAGTATGGAATTGCCAAATCTACCTCATCCACAGTACTTAAAGATCGAAAGATCGTGAATTCTTAATATCTTGAATTCTTAATATTGCTGCTTCGGGTTTCGGGAATATAAGCGACTTCGCGGTGCAAAGTATGAAGATATAGAAACTTTACTTCTAGAATGGTTCAATCATAGGCGTGCTTCCAATGGACCTTTAAGTAGATCTATAATTCAGTCAAACGAGATTGCAAAGACAATTTGACATTCATGATTTCAATTGTTCCGCTGCTTTGCTATACCGGTTCCAAAAGAGACCGTTTCATTATTAAGTGATTTGTGGCAAAGCAAATAAAACTGATAAAGAAAGGGACAAACAATTGGTTGCATGAATGAGATAAAAGCATGGCTCATGTAATGTCCACAATATGGACGAAACTGGACTTTTTTACAATCTTTTCCCTAGTTATATCTCCGTAATAAAAGGTAAACATTGCCATGGCGAAGCATGCAGTAAACAATGTTTAACTGTTGTTCTTGTTCTTAATAAAGACGGTACAGATAAACACCGTCTTTGGGTGATAAGCCTGAGAAACCACATTGTTTTAAAAGTAGTACTTTACCTTGCATCCAACTCTCTAGGAACATAAGAAAGCTTGGATCAACAGCTCATCATTTCTCAAGTCATTTCGTATTTTTGCAATGAATTTCAATCTATTTTGTACTTATGAACTTCGATTATAAGTAAGTGTCTTCATTCTGCTTGTCGAATGTGGCTCAGAAAAGAAGAATGTTTTTATGACATTGGACAGATGTACAGGCCATAACATACATGATCTGAACTTAGCCAATGTAAAGGTTAAGCCCCTGCCCTAAATGCAACAAGCCGTTCGATCAAGGCATTATTGCTGTTATAAAGAGGTTTTATCACAAGTGACTTCTGAGGGCTGAAATTTGCGCTGCTGAAAAGGAGATGGAAACGCCAACTTGGAGTGTGTTTGTTGCAATAAAAGCTATCGCTGCATTGTGAGATTCCGTGTCAGCGCAGCATATACAGAAGTGTTTAAACAGAGCTTGGAGACATAAAGATTCTAATGTTGTTGGCAAGTTATTGGGTTGTCCGGAAAATAATGCAGGTTTTTGCAGTTGTTTATCTTTGCTGTACATTTTAAGCAACAAACATATTTTGAATTACATTGGTTATATATCATTTTGAAGCTCTATAGTCGCTCTATATTTCTATAATAATCATTTTGTTCCAAAATTATTAAAAAAAATATTTACTAGTTTTTGTTTAGATGTCAAAACGTAATTTGCGGCAAATTTACTTTTATGAGTACAAGTTATGGCTACAGCGTAGCATCAACGAAGTGTGGGGCGAAGAAAATGTTAATGAATATACAATTCAAAGGTGGTACCAAAAGTTTCGTCGTGGTGAATTTTACCTGGAAGATCAAGAGCATCGTGGACGCTCTTCAATTGTTGATGACGACGATTGAAGACTGAAACAAACCTGTGCACAACTATTTGAGAGCTTGGCGTAAGCAAAACAATGATTTTTGATCACTTGAATTGTATAGGAATGTCAAAGAAGCTCGATAAGTGAGTGCCACACGAATTGAAGCAAAAATAAAAAAATCGCCGTTTGGAAGTGTCGTTTGCTCTTCTTTTTTGTACCTTCTTTTTGTACCAGTGTTTATCTGTACCGGAACAAAAACGACCCTTTTCTTGATCGAATTGTTACGTGCGATGAAAAGTGGATTCTCTATAATCACCGGCGACATTCGGCTCAGTGGTTCGGCCACGCTCACTTTGCAAAGCCACCACAACACTTTGCAAAGCCAAATTTGCACCAAAAGAAAATTATGGTGACTGTTTTGTGGTCTGCGGTCGGTCTCATCAACTACAGCTTCCTAAACCTGGACGAAATGATTACGGCAGATACGTACTGTCAGCAAATCAACGAAATGCACCAAAAATTGCAACGCATGTACATTGGTCAACAGAAAGGGGCCAGTTATTCTCCACGAATATGCTCAGCCGTACGTCGTGCAACTGACCCTACAGAAATTGAACGAATGGGGATACGAAACTTTCCCTCTTCCCCCATATTCGCCTGACTTCTTGCCGACTGATTACCACTTTTTCAAACATCTGGATAACATTTTGCAGAAGAAATGTTTCAGACACCAAGACGAGGCTAAAAACGCCTTTAACAACTTTATCGCGTCTAGAACTCCAGAATTTTATTGTCCTGGCATAAATAAACTTATACCTTGTTGGCAAAAATGCATTAATTCGGCTGGTGCTTATTTTGATTAATAAAATTGTTTTTGAGTTGAGTTACGATAATTTAAAGATATAGATTAAAAATCTGCATTATTTCCTGGACAACCTAGTACATCGAGACAACGATACCACTTTACTCGAGAAACGAAATATTCTACAAGATTCCCGAACCCAGGTGTTGTTTGCAGGAGTTTCTTAATGCAGACTACGATGTTGCCGTGTGTGTTGCAGTAGATTCTGATGCACAAGCAGTTGCATCTGAGGTGCAATAAATGTCATGTGAAGAAAGTAAGAAGGACAATATCATTCCGCAACACACCTGGAAGTGTTACACACCTTGAACATTATAGAATGCTTGGCTGCAATATCTGAATTAACAGCTGTTTTTGCGGAAGCCATGAGTACAGTTGGCCGTGAAGTTACCAGGTACTTTCATTCACGTTTGAGACAGTGCAATATACAGGAATGCTTTATCAGAAAAAATTATGTTAGTATATTTTTCAAGTAACTTGAAATCTATTTTTAAGTTTTAGCCTCCCATTAATGTAATGCTGTAGTGTTTTCTGTGACGGCATACATAATATATTTTAGTACTTATATACCTATATACTGTACATGGTTAATGTGTAGAAAATCTATTCCAAATATCTCCAGTAAACACGAAAGGGTCTCCAGTAAACACGAAGTTTTTTAATACAAACTCTTGATTTTTCGGTTTCTTGGGATGTGTTAAACAGAGCTTACCGTATTAAGAAAAGTCAAATTATTTAACATATAGACTTAATCTGAGTATAAAGATAACGAACTTCTATTCCTAAAAAATAGTAACTCTGAAATCACTTTAACAATTCTGAAATTTTAAACAATATTACATTTTCTAATTTAAAGTTTATCTATGTTCAGCTCTTCAAAAAATTTGTAGTTTTGCTTGAGAATATTACAGCAAAACTGAATTTATACATCATGAGAAAATTCATTAATTTTGCTGATTTATAAAATTTCTATTTAAAATTATAGCCGTTCTCCTTTCACATTAAGTTACATTTCTATCTAGTCTTTGTGTGACAGCACTAGAGATTACGAATTGGAGATATGATTTGTAGAGACGTTAGGCTATTTCGAAGCAGGAGACATGAAAAATGCGCAATGCCCTCGCCGGGACTCGGACCTCGGACCTCTCGAATACGCACCCTGTGTGCTGGCCATTACACCACGAAGGCATGCTAAAAAGGTGGGAGAAATACCTAATATATTCCTCCTTTTAAATGGCGATTGGGGAATTAGAGGACCCAAACGCCAAATCCTGGTGGTGAACAGTCATCATCCACCACCTGTTTTAGTTCGGGCCCCACTGTAGAGATATTAGGTTATTTCGAAGCAGGAGACCTGAAAAAACGCGGATTTCCCTCGCCAGGAGTGGAACTTCGAACTTCTCGAATACGCTTCCAGAGTGCTGGTCATTACACCACGAAGGCATGCTAAGAAGGTGGGAGAAATACCTTATAGATTTAAAACGCAGTTTTTACTTAGGTTATTTAGTCAGGATTTAAATACAGAAATTCATGTTAATAGCAGGAATGTAGGAGCAGGATTGTTAGAAATGAGATTTTTACCTTGAATCGAAGAGTACTAGGAAGATTAGAATTTAAACATATTTGTATATTAATGCTAACATTTTGGACCTTTACTGTATCCGAGTTACTTGAGTACTTCTCTTCTTCACGGAATTCCCTCTTCTAGCATTTTTAGAATACGAATTTAGAAATTTTCTTCTCATTCATATAAGTTTCAAATTTAGGAAATGGACCCTTCCATGAGAATTACCAAGTCATTGAATGCCAATATTAATAGCCTTTGAACATGCATTTCAAGACCGTTCATTCAGCCCTTTAAAATCCTACACCGAGATTAAGCAGAAATAAGCAAAGACTCTAAAGAATTACCATTATTAGATATTAAATCCCGTAAAACGAAAAGATACGTCTATATATTCTCTGGGCAGAGATTATAAAAAATTACGGCATTTAAATAGCAGATCACATAAACTGTTATAAAACGAGAGACTACGTCTCTATGTACCGTCGTCTATGTACTACGTCTTTATGTACCAGAGATTATAAAAAGTTACCGCCTTTAGATATTTATTCCCACGAGTTATTACTGAGATGGGAGTATACGTCTTTACATTCCGCGAGCAAAGGTTATTAAAAGTTACCATGATTAGATATTAAATCTCATAAATTATAAATAAGACGGGAGAATACGTTTTTATATTCCGTGGTCAAAGATTATAAAGAATTACTATATTTAGATATTAAATCCAATAAGTCGAAATAAAGTCGTGAGAATACATCTTTATATTTCATATATCTTAAATCTCATTAGTTGTTAACAAAACAAGAGCATACGTTTTTGTATTCCATGAGAAGAGATTATAAAGTGTTATAATCTTTAGATATTACGTCCCATAAGTTGTAATAAGAATACGCCTTTATATTCTAAAATGTTACCATATTTAGATGTTAGATCTTTGGATATTAAATCTCATAATTTGTTAATAAGGCAGAAGCATAATTTTCATATTCCATGGGAACTGATTATAAAGAGTTGTCATCTTTAGATATTGCTGTGTTTTTCTTTTCTGAAACTAGCTGTTACGTTATTTTCTTCCTTCACGTTCGTACAGGGCTCGGGTGGATTTGGAGTGAATAACGACGACACTTGATGAAGTATCGAAACACACTTTATTGGCCGGTATTAATCAGATAGCTCCAAAATCACTTTTACAGTCTTCGAACTGTTATAAACACGTCGACACGTTCAGCGACACAGCCTCCAGGTTATCATTCTATCACGGTGGAGACAGCTTCACGGCAAAGCACTAGAGTACAGCTCCCGACTCTGCTCGGTTGTTCTTGGAACTACACGTACTCTCGAGACTCTCCACGCTACAACTCGCGATGCCTTCGACGACACACAGAGCACAGCTCCCGACTCTTCGGTTCTGTCGTTCCCGGAGCTCAACACGCTATCTCGACGATGCACTAACCGCGATACACTACGAGACTCTTTTGGTGCACTCGACGACCCATTCGGCTCTCGCTGCCCGGCTATCAACTCGATCGAATCCGCAGGGATTGACTCGCTAGACGTGACACCAACTCGATACTAACTCTCCGCGTACCAGCAGGGTTTATATAGCTTTTGGGTGGTGTTCGAGAACATTCTGGGCTAAGCCGGTAAGAATTCGTTCTAGAAGGTTCTCCATCCGTCCATGGTATACGGCCAATTTTGTCGCTAAATATCGCCAAATGGGCAATTTCTCGCCAAATATAGCAATATTTTATGGCAATACTAAACCTTTTTTGCGGGGAAGCTATTTCACCGCGCCTGTACATTTCGTAACAATATTAAATCTCATATCTTGTTAATGAGACAGGAGAAAACGTTTCTATATTCGATGGTCAGAAATTACAAAGAGTTACCATCTTTATATATTAAATCTCACTAGTTGTTAATAAGACAAGAGCATACGTTTTTATATTCCATTGGGAAGAGATTATAAAGTGTTAGCATCTTTCGTTATTACATCGTATAAGCTGTAATAAGACAGAAGGGTACTATTCGGTTTCGAGGGCTGTAAAAAATCCCCAAACTATTGTTGATGCCAATGCTGCCAAAAATAATTGCGGCAAGAAAGGAGGTATAATAGTAAATAGCTATCTAAAATTGATGTTTTAATTTAGATGAAAGGTTAATTTCATATAATATTTTTTTATTGTTATAATTTAGTATATGAAAAAGGCTAAACATGACTGAATGGAAGCATAAGAGCAAATAACTATTTCAGATCATTATTATAATTTATATAAAAAATGCTAAACATAACTGAATGGATGCCTGCATCGCTATTTCGCTACCTGACTTATCGCTAAAGCATAATTTCATCTCGTTGGTTGTTCTAACGTAATTTTCTGTAATGAATGATGCCTTTTCTTTGAAAATATTCAAAATTGGAATTCAGAATTGCAGAATTGCTCACTTATTTGTTTGCCGCTTTTTACAAGAGTAAAAACCATTGGATTTTTGTCAATTTTATTTTACTTTTTAAATGAAAATAGGTCGATGTATACATAGATAAAAGGGGTCAGAAGTGCCATTTTTGTGCAATTTTGGGATTATTTTTAAGTGAAAATAGGGATACCGAGTATGTGCAATTCTTAAAAACGCGTCAAGCAGTGCGTGATTCTGCACTTTACCCAAAATTCTATTGCCGGCTTTTCATCATGGGCAATTCCCAAATTGTTAAATCCATAGGAAAAAGGATTTAAAAATTAAACCAGTTTGTATTTTAATGGCGTCTTAAGAAATATAGAACTATATAAACTTACGCAATCTGAAACCAGCGCGTACGCTAGATTTGGCGCGCTATTAAATGGGCGTGTTTGCTAGATTTGACGCTTTTGCGCATACATTTTCGCTGCAATTTTTTTACGGCCCTCAAAACCGAAGAGTACCAATAATTCTATTTATTATTTTATTTAATATGATTTTGGTAGTAATTTCCTAAAAGTATATACATAAATATACCGGAAAAGTTGATATTTCTTTCTGATGGCTACTGTTCAACAATTGTTGCTAATAATTCTTCAAACATCAACTGAAACTTCTTTTTCCAGGGATGGAAGATCGAAAATAGTAAGTATAATGAGTATTTTACAGTGAACAATCACTAGATTGAAACATTTCTATTACGAAAAACCAGTTAGATTGATCGTTAACTGTTTGTTTCTCGCCTATACAGAAACACGCCAAATTCGTTTTCTCTCTAAGGCCGATTAAGAACGCAAGAACCCTTTGTGCTTTGTCGTAATCAAATAAACCGGTATTTTGCAATAGTAAATTTCAAGCGACATGAAATTGTTAGCCCGCATTTACCGCCTCCTTTCTAGTACATCAGAACTTTGAGAAGTTTAAATGTATAATTCGAAGTTAATTTCTCAAAACGTTTTTTTTTTCTAGTATCAAACAAGTGTTTTCTCTGGTCCCATTATTACATCCGACAAGCACACCAGCGACCAAGTAGTAAAGTCGTTGAACACGGGTAGTTCGGTCTGAGGTTCGAATCCCGCGAACGGCCTGTCTGCATGGGCGTTTCTTCCCGTGTATAAGGTGTATGCGAGCCGGTTTCCTTTAGAAAGTCCTCCACGAAGGCATCCCACTCCTTTCGCAGATAGCCCTCGAGGCTTTTCCGTAATCACATAAACCAAACCTTTTAGCTCCGATGTTTACAAAATTCGATTCTAGTTCATATAATCGCTCATTTAATATTAATCATTTTTTGATAATCAAATACGTACTTTTAACTTTTTTTGCAAAATCTTACATTTTGAAGATTTTATCATTTTTGTAATAAAATTTTCTATTGGTACTTTTCCGTTTCTTCGGCGGAAATCTCGCCAAGCAGACTTTATTGGCGACAGCATACAGTATACACATAAAAAATGTTAACAAATGTTAGTTCTAAGAATTTTTATTTTGAAGGCATAAACATTTTAATATCCTTTAATATTTTGTAAAAAGCCAATAAATAAAGATAATAAATTTGTAAAAAGACATTAATTTAAAAATTTACTATGCTTTCATGGTTCAACGTCCTGATTCGCCGGTTCATATCGCGTGATCCCAAGTAATTTCATCTCACGTAAACTACGCTGCAAAAATCTAATTCTCTCAGTAATTATCTACATTTATTTCAAGTTAAATCTTAATTTCGAATACAAGTTTAAATGCAAGAATTATTTCAAATCGTAAGAATAGCTTACTCAAATTATGTAAAACCGCAGTGCTTTACTTCGCTAGGGCATTCTCATTTAGGCATTCTCATTTAGAATTGATGCACTTAAACCTTGACTTTACGTTTTCTATATTTTTGCCTTTGGTTCAGCGGTGTGATTGCATCCTAATTGACTTAATTATTGTGAATGGCCTTAAAATTGAACTGAGCCATTTGGAATTGATACTGAATCTCTAGAAATGCAATTGATCGATTTAAAAAGTAAAGCTTTGTGGAGTGGAAAATTTACAGAGTTGAAAAACAAGTTGGAAGAGTTGGAGGTCCAGAAATGAATATACGTAATGCAACAAAAGTGGACAGCTTGAAAAGAAATGCCGCGAGTTGAGGTACTTATATTCGACGCATGGAATAGTCTTCCAGATTGCTACAGTAAGGTGAAGAAGTTGGCATTTGGAGTGCTGACTATCTTCGGATCGACATATTCGTGCGAGCAAGCGTTCTCTTACATGAATATAATCAAAAGTACAGCAAGAAGCCAACTAACAAATAAAAATTTGGATTCGTGTTGGAAACTTAAAACAACCAGTTATGAGCCAAATTTATCCAAACTTTCTAAAACCATGCAAAGCCGACGCTCCTATTGAATTTGTTTGCTCAAATGTACATTATTGTATGCAAAGCCATCACTCCCATTGAATTTGTTTGATCAATTGTTTTTTAGTGAAGTACAAGTTAGTGTTGTAAGTAAATGTTTAATTGTTTAAATATTTTACTTAAATAGTAAGTAATTATCTAATAATGCCATATATATATGTTATCTAATTTGTTGTGAAAAACACTATTTATATATGAATAAATAGATATTTTTCTTATGAATAAATAGATATTTTGGTACTTTTCCGTTTCGCCGGGGCAAATCTCGGCAAGCAGACTTTATTGGCGACAACATACAGTATACACATAAAAAATTTTAGTTCTAAGAATTCTTTTTTTTTAAAGGCATAAACATTTTAATATCGCTTAAAACTTTATTAAAAGCCAATAAATAAAGACAATAAATTTGTAAAAAGACATTAATTTAAGAATTGACTATGCTTTCATGGTTCAACATCCTAATTCGCCGGTTCATATCACGTGACTCCAAGCGATCTCATCTCACGTAAACAACTCTACAAAAATCTAATGCTCTCAGTAATTATCTACATTAATTTCAAGTTAAATCTTAATTTGAAACACAAGTTTAAATGCAAGAAATATTTCAATGCGTACGAATAGCTTACTCAGAAATTATGTAAAACTGCAGTGCTTTACTTCACTAATGCATTCTCATTAGAATTGACGAATTTAACCCTTGACTTTCCTTTTCTATATTTTCGGCTTCGGGTAAGAGCTGTGATAGCATCCTAATTGACCTAATTACCGAAAATGGCCTTAGACATAAAACTGAACTATCTGATAAAAATTCTATGTAATTATATGCCAGTATTGAAAGAAACAATCAATCTGATAAGAAAATGCTGCGACTTGTTTTGAAAATGAGGCGTAAAAGGTTACCAGCGAGAATATTCCGTTTGGCATCGGTTGTACCATTATTGGCGACTTTATCGCTTGCGCCGGCAAAACGGAAAAGTACCGATATTTTTTTTCTTATGAATAAATAGATTAGTTTTGTTTATCAAAAAACTTTATTTATGAGAGAGTACTATTTATTATTGGGAAGAAAAAATTTGGTGGCTCTTTAAAAACTTTGAAATTTTGTAAATTGTAATTTTTGGCTCTTCCGACTCAATAGGTTGCCGACCCCTGGTCTATACGATTTCTGACGCCAACAATGACAATGACAATCGGCGTGATATCGTCTCCTATGTCTAATTTTAATGCAGTATTAGTCACAATGTTTCACAAAAGTGGCCTTAAATTAGATCCTTGTGGACTTAAATTAGATCCTTTGAAATAGTTTTTGAAAACATTGACACCATCACTTTTGTAGATGACTTTTCCATAATTAAGATAATTCTTCAGTAAATTGTAGAGATTTGCAGAACAATTAAGATCTTGGTGTGTGGCGAGTATACTCGGCCACCAAAGATTAATAAAGGCTGACATTACATCTAAAGAAATTACACAAGTATGCAAATTTCAAGTACGATTACCTTTGATGATGGTTATAAGACTGTAAAATTCCTCCACGGTTACTTTATTCGGCGTAAATCCAAATTGGTACTGATCTGGCAGTTTATTATTCAAGAAAGAAACAATATGTGAGTCTTTGTGCTAGTAGTTTATCTAAAACTTTGTCTCACGTAGAAAGAAGGCATATTGGTCTCTAGGCACTACTATCTGATTTAGCGATTTTTTTTAAAGTAGAGATCATTTTGAATTCTAATAATAGACTCAGGTTTTTCTCTTATCGAAGCATATCCTGTAGTATCTGCCAACATATCATCTTGTAGAAAGTGAAAGAAAATAATGTATGCCACTTTTTGTTGGCCATTCATTGTAAATGAACCATCTTGTTTCTTTGTTTGATAAAGTTGCAAAAGATGGATGCTTTTTGCTTCTGCCAAGTTGTTAAGTGCCAAATGGCGACTTGGGAGAAAGGTTTTCCCAAAAATTATTCCAAAAATTAACCTTGGCTTTATGAATATTACGCTTATAAAGCTCTTCTGCTTTTCTGTAAATGATGCGTAGTCTATTTCTCTCCAACTCATTCCCAAGTCCCAATCTGATACTTTCATCTCAACCTCATCATTTAGCTAATAGGCAATAGCTTGAAGAATTTACTTTTTAATATATATATATTATTCCAAATGGGGGACACTTGCCTATAACGGCATTGGCCAATACAAAACGGTGGCCATTTTATTGTGGAGGCACCTAATAGGCGACCACCGTTACCTCCTATGAAGGGAGAGACAAATTTACATCCATGGCCTTCTCCAGGATTCAAACCCAGACCCTTCGGTGTCGCAGGCAGGCTCTCCTAATCACTATACCGTCTGGGCGGCAGTATTATGTATATAACATAATTTACAAATACTAATATAAAGTGAAAATACCCGCATAATTTAAACAAATTGGCAGCTGGCAATAAAGCATACATAATCAGGAAACTAAAAGTGATAATCAGAAAACTAAAAGTGAAACAATTAAAACCAATAAGCGTGTGGAAAAAAACCCGGGGATATATTTTGTGCATGTGTTGAAAACGTTTATATAACCAGAATAAAATTTATGTAGTACCATATGTTAATATGTAAATCGCCAAAAGTATTTCTAGCAATGCTCTACCTGTATAGTATATTTGTATAAAAAAAGCATATTACTCTAAAATCTTGTCTCAATCCCGAAACCATTTTGCTATATTTTTATATCTTCCATCCTTTTCTTTAAGGTTTTACTTGAACTGTTAAAATTGTTAATATATTTGCCTTTTACTGACAATTTTCTAGGATAGACTTCCAGGATAGCTCATCGCGCAGCTGCACCACAGGTCCAGTGCATTTTGGGAATAACATTTAAAAAAAATTTAAGTTAAGCTGTTTATGTAGGCCAATTAATTTAGCAATTAATCCCTGAAAAATTATAAAGATATCCAACATAAAATTGTGTATTTAAAATCGGTCGTTTAAAACAGCAAAGCCAAATGTTAGGAAGAAATTACTGTGGGATATTGCTTCACCTATTGCATTAATCCTATAAATTGACTGATGTTGCTTCATCTATAAATTATCGCCACAAGGGAGACTAATGCTCGTATTTACTAAATAAAAGAATTATTCATCACGTAGCTGTGCATATCTTTCACTGGATCACTTCAGCATGAAGCCTACTACAAATATAAACTTCAAGTGACAATACTTTCTATTTTGTCAGAACACAAAATTCGCGAGCAGTTTAAAAATACAAAAGATATCATATGAATTATAAACACTTCACTTTTTGAATAAACAGATAATTATCGATATGACTCTTTTTAAGTTAGGCTAAAGCCTAATTTACAAGAGGTTAGATCGATGATCTTTACCCAAAGATACTTTTGCCAAATCTCTTTTCCAGCTTCGTTTAAAGAATTATATATAATAGGTACTATTCGAGGTTAGGTAAATTTAGTCTCCTTCTCTGAAATTAAATTAAATTTAGGGCGATAGGAGTAAAAAGAAGATAAAAAAGAAATTCCGCATATATCTAATTTCTGCTTTCAGCGCGGTGCTGTACCCTTTACGACACTTCTTGTTCTGGAAGGGGAAAAGAAGAAAAGACTCGGTGCAAGAGAATAAAAATAAAAATAAAAAAGAAATCTCTCCCATCTCCCTCCCAGTTGGACGTAGAGGCTGCTCAGAAAAGACTACTTGCACGCATTGTTCCTTTAGTAACCGTTGCAAGTAATTCTATTTTTTGTCTGAGCTAAGAATCGTTTGCCAACATCGCGCTCATCTCTGTGGACCCCCTGCTGACAGAGATCGAAATTCCAAGCTTTCGACTTCGGACTTCTTATTTTGTTTACCGAATTTAATTTTATTCCTAGATGCTTGATTTTTCTTTCATTGTTCATCATTATTGGTGTAAGCTGGGAAATTATTGTCATCGGCAATCAGTTGGTATTTATATCTTTGGTTTGAATGATCGTGTAGCAGTAGCAGTAGCAGCAGGAATGATTGAATGCTTGGCAGCGTACAACCTTGCCAAGTTTTTATTTAATTATTTATTTATTTTTCTATTAAACACACAAGATATTCTAATCTTTTGTATATTGAAACAGATTCGAAATTCAAAAACTCATATTTCGTGCATTTTTTGTCATTAAAAGCTTTCGAATCTTGACCTAAAAAATCGTTAAACTTTTTAAAACTCAAAAAACTTTGGAAAGATTATTTTTACTGACGTTTAATAGAAGCTTCCAATAAAAAAAGATCGAGGCTGTTGCAATTTCAGCGGTACCTGCATCATCAGCATCAGCTCTTAAAATCTCTTAAATCATATCACCTGTTAAAATAAATACGTTCTTGATTTTTCTTCATTTTCCGCACAAAGTTTAACTTTCTGCGTCTAGAGATTATGTTAATTTTTGAAATAATTCTTTCCTTTCCATTCGCCTTGATTAAAAAACAATCGAAAAATATAAGACATTTCCATTGTTATTCAAATAATTTATTTCGCAGAAATGTACCGAAAAAGTAAAGTTTTAACTATATATACTAAATTCCATGTATATAATAGTACTTCATATACTAAATTTCATGTATATGTTAAAATAATTGCCACAGTGTGACATAACGTTCCAAAAGCTTAGAAAAAACTCTCCCTCAATGACGAATCTGACATCAAAATTAGTATTACGATGCTGACCCATCAAAGATGGAAACCTCTTTAACAACTGTTCTAAGAAACTACGAATGAAATCTGCAATCAAATTTGCGTCGTGACTATGGAGTGAAAGTTTTAACTTCAGCTTTAGACCCCACGGAAATTTATTGTTAATGTTATTCTGATTTTATTCCTCTCTATGCTTACATTGTTTTATTCAAAATATATTTCTCTGAGAATTTTTCTTTCAGAAAAGGTCTCTTATTTAACGAGGCATTGTTAAAGCTATTTTGCTTTCATTCTTCTCTATGCTTACAATATCTGCATTTTTTATTTAAAATATCTTCCGATTGAGACATTTCCTTTTGGAAAATTGGAAAAGGTCTCTTATTTAATGAGACATTTTTTATTTAATGCATTTTGTATTCAAAATATCAACCGACTGATACTTTTCCTTTTGGAAAAGGTCTCTTATTTAACGAGACATTGCAAATGCTATTTTTGCTTTCATTCCTCTCCATGTTTACAATAACTATATTTTTTATTTAAAATATTTTCCGATTGAGACTAGAAAAGCTCTGTTATTTAACAGGACATTAGTAAACATTACTCTTCTCCCCAGTATGTTCTCTCATTCCGTACCAATTCATCTCAATTTAAAAAGAGAGACATGTTTCAAATAAGCAATGCTCCTCGAGAATAGATGTACAGCGAAAATATGCATAAAATATGTTAGTCCTTTTCAGAGTAATTTATAATATGTTTAAGTATAGTATTAAGAAGTGCTATAATTTTAGTATATGTCTTTTCTGAGAATTTCTCTTTTGATAAGGTGAGAACTTTATAGCTAGCTAAGCTGCATTTTAGAAATAAATTGGTCTTTTGGAATGACACATTCTATTTCTTTGATGTTAAGAAAAATATTAATATAAAAAAAAAGTTATTGTTGCATTTTATTCGTATGATCTCTGAAATATCAACTAGGGTGTGCTTAGCTAACGCAACCGAGACAGCGTGCTCTTGGACCTTAAAAGCAACAGGTACAGGTTGAAGGAAGGCCGACACCTGTGTTCCGCATTAAAACTGGTATGGCGATAACAATCAGCAAGGCTCGGCGGAAAGTGTATTTGGTATCACCGAGCCTTGCTGTCTGTTAAGCTCCCCGTCAGTTTTAAGGGAGAACACTCCAAGGAGAGGTTCGAGGTTATCTCACTCCTCTTTCCCTATCACAAACCATTCGAAAAGACTTTCGGCTAGCCGTACATTTTGAGTACCCCCTTGCCGCACAGACACTATATGCTTATAAACATCCATTCCTTCTACGGGATTCGAACTTGGGACCATTGTTACGGCAGTCAGCGTCGCTATGTATGAGAAGTATCCTCCAGGTGACAAGTACAAGTACAAGTGACGGGGGACGTGGACACTGTGCCTGTACCATACTGGTTAATCAGTACAGCACCATGTCCACCATTAACTAGAACAGCCTCAGATGTCAAGGAGGGGCACACTGGCGCCTGACCGATTTAGTATGCATTGATTATATTTATAAATACAGTGTCTTATACGTCGTTCAAGATACATATTACAAGATTTCCTACGGTGACCTTGATAACAATTATAATTACCTTCCCAAATTGCAGTTACACATATTGTTTGTTACATTGAATAATACTTTGACAATATATGACTTGCTTAAAATATACCTTGAAGTACGGTTAAAATATGCATTAAAATATGCATAGAAATATGAACACTGTATATTGGGATACGCGCGATATAACACTGATTATATACATTACATATACAGGGTGATTCAGAATTCATCATCAATATCTAGTGTGGAGGCAGGGAATAGGAAAAGAAGGATATTTCACATAGGAAAGTATAGGCGCAGACGGAACGCATGGTGGTGTAGAGAGCGCTGTGTGTACACAGCTTCCATACATAAGCACAGCTGTTTGACGTTTACAGGCAGTCGTCATTCGACTAGGTGACTTTGCAGAAGTAACATGAACCGGTATACGTGGACGACCTCTAGGTGACAAGACGATTTTTGCCTAATTCCATCCCATTTATGATCGAGGACTTAATGGAATCCAAGGGTGTCGCAATCTGTTTTCCTTATTATGGCCTCTCAAGCGGACGTTGGCGCCCCCACGTCGCAAAAACACAACACATTTATGAATTCCTACGCTTCGATTTGAGCACACGCCCATACACGTGGCAGCTGGCACCGCTAATCACCATATCGAACAAGACAACTGATTAAGGAGTAGAAAATTATATGTTTCTTTTTGAGGGTCAGGTACCGCATCAAGAATCTTCCCTCATCCTAATCTTATAAGTAAACGGGAGTCAGGTAAATCTTATAAGTAAACGGGATTCAAGTACGGTGTCCGTTACGGTAAGTGACGAGTTCTCGCCCACTCCATTTTTAGTTACTGCTTGGCTCCAATAAGACTATCAGGTTTTCCAGAGATGAAAGAAATGAAAAATTAGTAGAGACACCATAGTTCTTCCCCTTCTTAACAGGATGCAGAAACCGCTTGCATTACGACAGAAGGCAAGGGGAAGTAATAAATCTTATATACATAGAGTGATAAAAAATGTAAAGGCAAGTAGAGAAGACCGAAATAAACAGATTTTGCAATGTATGATGCCTGCGGAAATAGCGGATTAAGGTGATATAGTTCGTAAAGCGTTCTGCTGGTATACATCATCATTTCGCGTTCTGATTTCGAAGGACATGCATCATTATACGAAGGTGGCGCTCGCCAACATCCATTTTATTTACGGGGTTACAGCTAAAATGAAGCAGCGAAAGAGGCATAGACAATAATATTATCATACCTAGGGTGCTGCTCCTTTTCCATCCGCAGTCCTACTTATAAACTCCATAACACCACTCGAAAACTGCACGGATAATGTCGGTTTACGAAATCAGAATACTTTTATTTACCACTCAATAGCGCTGTGTACCATTTCAAACCCGTGCCATTTCTGCACACACATTCCATTACAAAATATTCTTACATTTGAATTCTCATTTTTACCGATATTTTGGAATCCCCATTTATAGCTTTTCAGCCACATGTAATAGTTAAATCTGAGACAGGTTTCCTTAGGATAACTTCTCAGGTAGCTGTCGTGAGTTTTCCGTGTTTAAATAAACAAAGAAACAACTACTCTTAAAAGAAAAATGCTTCTCAGATTAAGAAAACCATTATAATTGTTGAAGATTCCATATATTAATAAAATGGATATTTCAATAAGGTTGGTATTATGCATTTAATTTTCAGTTATATTTTTGATGAAAGTGGATGAAATAAATTTACAAGTTCAGTAAAAAAATGAAATGATGACATGCAGCTGAAATTTTTTTTCGAGATAAAATATAGATAAACATATATCTCTTGCTACAGAATGGAGATAAAGATATATTCTTTCTCAAGAAAATGGACTGCAAATCGGGGTACAACAAAATAGAAGAAAGCAATAACTTTTACAGATATATAAATTAGACATTCTTAAAATTGCATTCCGTTTTAAGTAATTGGAGAATAGAAATATTAAATCCTGCTAAAAAATAATATTGCGTTTTAAGGATGAATATTTTATTGTAGTACAAGGATATGATAAAAAAATTGAACCAAAAAATATAATAATAAAATTAAATAAAATCTGAAAGCTTTCAGGCTTTTTTTATGTATTCTGTGTTACCTTTATTTATTAAATACCATGTTCTTCGCACTTAAACCATAAAATTCAATTAAGCAGCAATATCACTGCTCGCTTTGAAATCTTTGATTTTTCTAACCATAATTTCGTTTACGTTTTACAAAATATGAAATAAATAATAAAAAAAATTACCAAATTTGAGCATTCAGATGCCCATATTCGAGTGCAGGATTACGTTATTCGAAATTGGATGGCTCTAGGTACCGTTGTTTTGTCACAGTGCGAGAAACATACATAACACTCATGCAGATTCTTCATTATTTAATTTCTTTAAATATAATGCAGGGCTGTAATATTTGGTAGCAACAATTTGAAAAGTGAAAAACCGTTTTCAGAGAGCCAACACAAAATGCCAAAACGAAATTGAAAGCCCTTCTAGGTAAATTTCTCCTTTGGCTAATTAATTTGTTTCCTTTGCGTTTTAGTGGTGCTAAAAAGGTATCGGCTTGGTGGGAAAGAAGCTTGCACCACAAAGCCATAATTTTATATGAAAGAGGAATCGGCTAAAACCACGTTTTTTGTAGAAGTGAGATGTATGTCATGAGAATTGTTCAAAATTTATATTTGAAAAATGTGAAACTATATGTTATAGTTAAATATTGAGAGAAAATAAAGGAAGATTTTTTTTAAAAAAATCAATTGGGCTGTACTTTTTAATTATGGAAAAGCAACCAACGGTTATCTGTTCAAAAACAGGCATGAGTTGTAGAGACATTAGGATTTTTTTTTTTTTGGAAGCAGACAAGATGAAAAATGAGCAAACGCCTTCGCTGGGAATCGAACCACGGAACTCTGGCTACCGGCCCAGCGTGCAGAACGACTGCACCACGAAGGCACGCTAGGAAGGCGGTAGAAATACCTTTATACTCCCCTCTTTAAAGGGTGACTGGAATTTTTTAGGGCACCCAATCTCCAAATCCTGGGTGGGGAGAAATCATCATCTGCCAACCTTTTAGTTCGGGCGCCACTGTAGAGACATTAGTAATTTTTGGAAGCAGAAGATATGAAAAATGAGCAACCGCCTTCACCGGGAATCGAACCACGGACCTCTGGAATACCGTCCCAGCGTGCAGAACCACTACACCATGAAGCCACGCCAAGAAGGTGGGAGAAATACCTTATATACTCCCCCTTTAAAGGGCGACTGGGGTTTTCAGGGGACCCAATCGCCAAATCCTGGGTGTGGAGAAACCTCATCCAACACTCTTTTAGTTCGGGCGCCCTTGTAGAGACATTAGATAGTTTTTTGGAAGCTGAAGAGATGAAAAATGAGCAACCGCCTTCACTGGGAATCGAACCACGGACCTCTGTATACCGGCCCAGCGTGCAGAACCACTACACCACGAAGGCAAGCTATGAAGGCGGGAGGCATAAAAATTCTATATGTTATTATTATTTTAACTCGAGTCGAACTATTGCATTCAGCGGTTTTAGCTCTTTCAACTGAGGGGCCATTTCCAGCATAAAGGATGTTAGTGAGAATGGTCTTTAGGCATGCAACCAAGAGTATTTATCGTAGTTTCAGAAGTCCAGGATTAAATCTCATCCTGCTAATACATGATGCTTGACTAGTACGCCACCAGTGTTCCTAAGCTCATTGTTAGGCTATGCTTACCAGTCGCCAAGTGTGAAAAATAACTGGCTAATTGGCTGATTGGTTAATTGATTCAAGCAAACTCGTGACAGCATTTTCCGTAAGGGAAAGGGATACTTCATGGAAAGATCTCCAAGCGAAACTTTTTCCAGTTTATGCTGTATCCTGGAAAAATCACTAAACCTCATGCAACGTTCCGGATATGAACGCCTTTCGAACTACAAGAATTACAGTGCTAGATAACTATTCGTCGACATCCAATTTACTTTAAGCAGGAGCACATGAAAAATGAGCTATGCCCTTGCCGGGACTCGAATCTGGACCTCTCGAATACACGCCGAGTGTGGTACCGTTACACCATGAATTCATGCAGAAAGAAAGAAGAAAATACCTTACAGCCTTTCTAAAAACTTGTTAAATTTCGGTATTCTGTCGTATTGTGATGTGCATCTACAGAATTATTAAATTTCTACTATTAGCTCACACTCTCCCTGTATCTTGTTCAAATTTTCAATCGTTAATAAGAAACCTTTTATTCACCCACTCAAGTTCAAAACATATTTTTAAACTTTTAGTGGATGGCACTTGATGTTAATACAATTTTTTCACATATTAAAATCAATTCCTACTTATTTATTCCTTTTTATCGGAACTAAAGATATGCTGTTTATATATATATTATGAGATTTACATATAACGACCGTTTATTAGGATTTCTCACGTGCTGTAAAAATTAATTTTATAACAACTTATAAATAATAGTACATGACTGTGATAAATGGGATTGTAATATTTCACAAAAATAAGTGGCAACAGTAAGACGGAGTTCTAAAGATTTTTAAAGTGTATGGAATTAAAGAATTGTAGTTTTTATAGAGTTGGATGAGCGGATATAATGTCCCATTATTCAGCGAAATTTCTCCCCATATTTCTATGTTAACGTGATAATAATATATGTTTGAAGTATAACCCTTTAAAATGTCCCTTGCTTCACAAACGGAGAATGCGAAAAGAAAGCAAAAAAGAAACTACAACATAACGCAAGCGACTATTAATAATCCATTAATATTCGCAGCAGATCAAGCATATGTCACCTTGAGTCGTGTAAAATTATTAGATGGAATATTAATTGAAGAACTGAACTGCTCGAAACTCACTGGAAAGGTTCCTTGCAATAATGAAGCATGACAAGAGCCGGATAGAATGAGAAATCATAGACCATCATCAGCTTCATAAATTACAAACGAAAAAGTGTTAATAATGTTAATAAAAAGTAACTAAAATAAAGTTTTTCTTTGTTGACCTAAGTAGGTATTGACTTTTTTAAAAAGTTTTATACTACTAGTTTAATAGGATTTTGCATCGCGGCATCTTTTTCAAGGCGAATATGCAGGTACCATTAATTACAGACTTTATTTTGTTAATTGCCATGAAATGGGAACATACATTTTGCAATACATTTTGAAATATTTAAAGTTATGAGACAAAGATGTCAAGAGTTGCTTCATTCCTTGAGAGAGGACTCAAATGTAATACGTGCCACTTTTTACTGGTCTCTTCAATCAATAAATAATTCGTTAAATTAAAATTACTTCAGAAACATTTGAAGATATATTTTTTTCTAATTAAATAAACTCTGCTAGAAACAGTTATCTAACATTACAGTTACGATGCTCTTATGTTAGATTTATAATCAAGCGCATAATGTTTTATACTGGTATTCATAATGATTTCAATCTTGTTAAACACCTATTCCCTAAATAAATTCCAAGTTCCCAAAAATTGCCGAATAAATATTAGGAAATACATCAGCTTTGGAATCCAAAGACAATCGGTCTTTTCATTAAGTTAAAATTTAAGGTCTACAGTACAGAAATTTCCTACAGCCTAACAATCAGTGCTTGAGAATAAGAGAATGAAGCATAGAATGCAGGAAGTCGTTCCCCTTCAAATCCTAATGTGTTTCTGCTCATTTAAAACAGTATGCAAACTTGAGCTCTCTTAATGCTCTAAGCGGATTACTCATTAATCTGATTTAACCGATGAATGTGCAGTACGCACTTTAAAGCTGCCATTTCTCTTTAATGAGCAAATCTAGAAATTACAAATTTCAGTTTGGGCAGTGTGTTCTACCCTTCTAAAGTAGTGTAATTTGACAATAATTAAACTGATCCACCTCATGCCAATGTCTCACTCTTATGTACATGTAGACTGTAATTTTAATAAAGTATTTGGAACGTTTGTTTATGCATTTTAATGCGAAACTTCCCCTTTTATAATTTAAATGTACTTGTTCTTTAGTTTCTTTAAGTGTGTTTCGTCCTCAAATATTTAACTTTCAGCTTAGTTTTTCTTTAAATATCTAGTTTTCAGTATACTTTTATGATTTAATGTATAATTTCAATTTCTTTAAACACCTAATTTTAAATATATTTGTTAGGGTTTTAATATAATTGACGTTATGTAATTACATTTTCTTCTTTACGTTACTCTTTAACCCTTCGCGGCACTGTGTGTACGGCCTGGACACACCTAAAAATTTCCTTCCGTACGTACAGAAAAATTGAATGAAAAAGGATTTATAGGTTACTATAGGTTACTCTGAACCTTCTTTATTTATAGTAGATGGCAACTCAACACAAACCAGTCCATATATTTTAGCCATGTTTAGTTTTTAAGACCTTCATTTTTCAAAGAAATCTTCCAGATTTTTTAGGGTATAAAAGAAATTGTTTGAAAAGAAATTTGTATGTTATTTTTTTCGGCTGTATGCTAATCTCCTTATTCTATATTAGTTTTAAAATTTTACCTTGAAAACTTGCCTAAAATCAAACGACGAACCCTAGGTGTGCCCAGACCGGGCTCACCGATAATCTAGGACATCTGAAAGTCTATCTTCTTTGTTTCTTCGCATCTCATCGGTCAGTTCATTGACAAAAATGCTCGTTTCAGCACTCTTTTCGAAGCTCTATTCAATCAGTGTGCCACTTTGGGCACACCCACAGAATTAAAACAATAAGTGCTATCTTTACAAAATTTTACTTGTGTACTCCTCTAGGCCTAATTAAACTGCCTACCTTTTTTTATTTTTTTTATCAATACTCCAACTTTAAAAGGTAGCGTGCCTGAAAGGGTTAACTTATATTGATTTATATATATATTAAATAACCAATTTTATTAAATTTTACTTTCTTTCCTATAAGCTTTCATTCCTCTAACTGTCAATGCCAGAATATTTAAATTTGGTAGCGCGCGTGAAGAAATGCAAATTCTACCTTGAGAAGAAAAGGTTTAAATACTGAGTTCTAAACGGAAAGTGAGAGAGTGTGGGCAAGCACTGTATCTTAGTAGCGTGAGCTTCTGGTTCTGTATTTATTGCTGGCTAAAGTGGCCTAACAGCTATTACTTTGCTGCCGCTAGACTTGTAGTGTTACCGAGGAAATTCAGAGAGTTAGGCTATTGCCGTCACCTCTGTAGCAGGAGCTTGTATTTCCATATTTATTGCTGGTTTCGTGGCATAACAGCATTTACTTTGCTACCACTAGTTTTCGACTCGGGCTTAAGAAACAGGAATTTTTGAGCCCTGGTAGCTTAATTTCTACTACTTGTTAATATCTTCAAATGTTTAGTTTAGTTCTTTCTATTTCAGTTTCGAGTGAAGCGTAGTGTGTTAGCGTCAAGTTGACGTGAATTTTAAAGACTTTAATAAAGGGTACTTTTAACCCTTCTCCTGTGCAGTTCGTACACGCACTTACTGCACGCACGGTTGTCACTTAGAAAATAAGCAAGTGGATCTCCCAAACGTACATTTTAGTGGCGTTTTATTTTAAATAGCTAGTTTTTAGTATAGTTTTTGTTAATTTAAAATATTTGTTTTTAAATGTTTGACATGACACTCTTTTTTCTATTTAATCGGTCATTCATCTCTTTGAGGTACTACTGATGCAAAACCAAATATTCTGGGGCCTACTAGCGGCCGATTGGTAAAGTCGTTGAACACTGGTAAATCGGTTCGAGGTTCCAATCCCGACAACGGGTTGGCTGCATGGGCATTTCCGTGGTTTTCCCCACGTGTATACGAGCCAAGTTCCGTTAGGAAGTCTTCCACGAAGGCATCCCTTTTTCGTAAGGAGATAGCCCTCCAAACTTTGCCGTAATCACATAAACTAAACCAAACTAATCGCAAAAACATCATAATTATCTTAACAACATAAGAACATTAAAACAGTTAAAAGTGCTCGCAAAATGTTTTGAGGAATTCAAATTTAATTGTATTTCTGTTCTAGTTAATGATCCTAATTCCAGTCCATCTTTGCCTTCAGCCTTTAAAGAAATTATGTTTTAGTTCTGGTTTCATCAACAGATGGCGCCACTAGCTTATCTCCTGTCCAGGCTTTCTTATCTTATCTAATCATTATATCCTATCTTGTTCGCTTGCGCTTTTGCAGCTGAGGATGATGGTTCTGTAAAATCATCGAAACTAGTCCTGTGAAAATTTGAAAATATAACGCTGATTTTTGTTGTTTGACTTCCGAATTAGTACTTGTTCGGCGTGTTATTGTGTCTTAATTAAACTAATCACACATTCTGGCTGACGCTAGTAACAAATGCAGAAGCATGTAACTTCCATTAAATGTTTTTAAGCTTCTTTTCCATTGTATATGAACGGAAACCATCTAATAAACAATAAAGGCCGTAGGAAATTCCCAAGAGAGAATCAAAATAACTGCTCATGATGTAAAAAGCAAGTTAAAGGAATTCTATACCTTTCCTAACCGAAAACCTGTAAAATTTTATCTAACTAAGCTTGAATTTGTAAAAACATTAGGTATTTTTTGAAACCACGAATCATGAAAAATGAGCAATGCGCTCGCCGGGACTCGAACCACGGACCTCTCAATACGCGCCGAGCGTGCTGACCGTTACACCAAGAAGGCATGCTAAGAAGGCATCTATATAGCGACTGTAAGATCCTGGTTCGATCCTCATAAAGAAAGCAGTTAATTTTCAAGATCTATGTTCTTGAGAGAACCCAATAAATCGTTAGCTAATATATGGTGGACAATAATGTGCTAAAAATACATATTTATAGTGCAGAGGTAAACAATGCATAGACATACAAATCTTTGAAAGCTTACGGTTAAAACGTAACTTTAGGTATCTTCCTGCTTCTGGTTTGGTTTGGTTTAACCAGTGTTAAACCGTTTGGCGACTGTTGGGCTCTGGATTGAAAGTTGCGCACGTGTTTTAGTGTGTTAAAACTTATTATATAAATGATTCCGAACAGAAAATATGAAAAAATGATTGTATAAAGAAATACAATTGTATAAAGCTTTCTACCCTGTGATTTGAAAAATAGCGATACAGTGAAGAAGACATAGTGGCAATTCTTAGGGCAGATGCAAAAATTAAAAAAAACAATGTCAAGTCTTGCGCAAGGAAATCAAAATAAAGACCTGAATAATTCCGTTAGAAGTGAAACATAGATTCCATTAATTTACAACTCACGTGAATTTATATAAATATTTCAGAAAAAGAACATGTAATGAATTACAGGTGCTGCTGCTGAAAGGAATTTTTGAAGGATTCTAAGCGGTTCTTATTGAAACATAACTTATTCACAAGAAATATAGAACAGGAAACGGTGTGGACTTTTAACTAAAGCAAATACGCAAAAACATCATAAACCTCTTAATAAGAGAACATTAAAACAATTAAAAGTACTCGCAAAATATTTTGAGGAATTCAGATTTAATTGGCTCATCAGATCCCTAACACGTGAAGAATTTGGATGCGCTGTTTTAAATTGTACAGCATCTACGTTAAGAATGCAGCATGATCTTGTATAATTAACACTTCGACGAATTATAAATTTTTGAAAGATTGTTAATTTAAATACGTGATTCGTCAATGAGGTATTTACGTAAGGATGGTATTTAATTAATTTATGAATTATAAAACGTAAACGAATGGTAATCATTTAAACTAAGCAATTGGAGAAGGAATTAACTATAAGGGGCAATGTTTTTAAATATTAACCAATTGTCGATTTCGGTTAGATTATAAGATAGATTTTCAGATAAATAGAGCTCTTTGTATGCGAATGTACTCTTCTCAAAACCTTAAATATGAATTGGCTCCTAAATATTAGTCACTGGCAATAATTTAAATTGCGTTATTCGTCAACGATTCATTTATATAAAAAAAAAATTGTTCTTTACTGAAGGAACGACCGATCAAATTTGTGTTCGTAAATAAACTATATAATTTCTTTTATAAATAAAACATTGATTTATTTATAACTATTTTATAAATTAATCAATGTTTTATTTATAAAAGAAAGGTTCTTTACTTAAAAAGGAACTATCGATCACATTTATATTCATAAATAAACTATATAAATTCTTTTATATTATAAAAGTATTATAAAAGAAAGGTTCTTTACTTAAGAAAGAACTATCGATCACATTTATATTCGTGAATAAACTATATAACTTCTTTTATATTATAAAAGTATTATAAAAGAAAGGTTTTTTAAGACACAATAACACGCTGAATAAATACTAAGTCAAACAACAAAAATTCAGAATTCAAACAACAAAAATCAGCGTTAATTTTCAAAATTTTCACAGTTCTTTACTTAAGAAGGAACTATCGATCACATTTATATTCGCAAATAAATTATTTTATTATACATATGAATAAATCAATGATTTATTTAAAAAAGAAAGGTTATTTACTTAAGAAGGAATTACCGATCACATTTATATTCGTACATAAACTGTTCTCTTATGCATATAAATAAATCAATGATTTATTTATAAAAGAAAAGTTCTTTACTTAACTATCGATCACATTTATATTCGTAAATAAACCATATTCTTTTATATAAAAATAAATCATAATTTATTAATTAAAACAAAATAAATAATAATAGTTCATTACATAGAACATAACAATTTAAATAATTACAACGAATTATTGTAGAATTGCTAACTGTTGTTGAAAGAACTTCTGAATCTTTCGAAACTGCTTTCGATACTTATCAGTGTAGTTTTCTCATATATTAACTTAAGGGAGTTGGAACCCCCTATACCGACAATGCTAAATTGACCATTTTTGATGCATCTTTTCTCAAAGTCTGTTAAAGATATACGTTTGAAATTTTTTCTGTAATTAAAGTATACCTATTTCATTATACTGAATGAGCTTTTGAAACATTTTGAGTTTTAGAGTAATTTATAGAATATTGTATTAACACTATTCTCTTAAACAAATTTTGTGAATTTTTTTCCATTAGTTTATCACAAAAAGCTCATTAGTAAATATTCGAAAACATAATAAATAAGTCAAAAAATTTACATACCTGTGAGCAGTACTTCCTGAGAAAAGGTACATCGAGTATAAAAAAATCCCATTTAGAGAAAAACGCATTTTTATGTAAAAATTCTCATTTATCAAAGCATTCGATGATAAATTGAAACTAGATTTTTTTTACTATTTTAATTTTCATAGACATTAAAATATGATATTTATAGAAAGCTAAAACTGTAAAGAATTTGAAAATGCAAAAATTCCAAATCGCCATTTTTGGCTTCCAACACCCCTTAATTTTATTTTTGAGTATTATTTTGAATACTTTTTATACTTCACATAGCAGTATTCAGCATCGAAAACCTCTATAATTCCATTACTAAAAGATGCAAAACCTAATTCTTCAGAAAACGTTGAACTGGAAAAGACATTTCTGAGTTTATTTTGTAACTGTAGATGTTTAAAAGTAACCGATATCAGGTAATTTTAACCAATTTCTAAATACGAGTAATAATGACTACAATGTCAGGTACAGCATGGATCTGGATTGTATAGCAAAGTTGTTGTCATTGTTAGAAATACGTAGATTTCCTTAGATTTATGTACGTATTTTTCTTTCGCATTCAGAATGATAGCTTTAACGTTATCTCTTTAGTTCATTCGATAGAATATGAATTAAATTTAAAACAGTGATTCTGCTTAGTTTGATATACTTTTCAATGCTTAAATATTTCACTAAAAATAGCATGCATCTTAATGTTATTTGTCATGCAAAATAAAAAAAAAATATTACACAAACCAATATATAATAATGTAACTTACGCTTATTTTGCGGTTGTACAGCATATCCCTGTAGGTATCCCTATGACCTCTCATTTTTGATTCGTATGAAATCCGAAAATGGCACAATCAGAAGTAGCTCGAAAATGATGGGAGTCACAAATACACGTCATAAAACACAACTTTTATTCGCATGGAAATATTCACTCCTTGAATTTATCCAAGAACTTCTCTTCTTCTGTATTCATTTAGGTTACAAAGTTTCTGGTAAATATATTAATTTCAGTCTTGTTTATTTGCATTAAATGTCCATTAATTGCAAAGTGATCCCAAAGGATTGTTGGTATTTAAAAAAGGTTTCGTTTATGTGAAGAAGATACTAACGTAAGAACAAGTAATGGTAAACATCATTTCTAACCTGATTTCTTCAAAGGCACAAAGCATTAAAACCAGTATTTCTCAAAATAAAATTCGAGCAGTAATAAATGATCACTTCCAGAAGAATCTGCAGGCCTGTAATCTACCAGACTGGTTTTAGAATGCAAGACATGATTATTCAAACAATTCACTATTTCCAGATTTCTGGATGATATCCAAGCACTTTTTTCCGGGGAGAATGAAACGCACTGAATAAATGAGAACAAGACACACAGCGCTATCCTTTGAAACGAAGATCTATAACAAACGTTTCAAAAATAAAATTGTTTTGATTTAGTTAACAAACTCGGCTTTTAGATTTCTCACAATTTCAATCAATTTCAAAACGGCCACGGTAAAATTTGAAGAGATTGTTATAGTTGAACAAGACTTGATATGTAAAAATTGAAACTGTACGGAGAAAAAAAAAAAGATTTATTTATCTGAATAAATCTTTTTTTCTGAAATATAAATTATAGGTCCTAAAGCACAAGACAGGGAGATTCATGAAATTAATATGCAAACTGTATAGAAAATATCGTAAAACTGACTTAAAAAATGTTATGAGGACTGAGTTTCAAGCACAAATTATAATTCATCTGCTGCCTAAATCCACCTAAGAAACAGAAAAAATTAAATAACATCTTGTTTATTTTCACCATGGAAAATGTCGTGAATCTCTGCATAAATTCATTAATGAAAAATGAATTATTGTCACTTATTTTCTTAATAAAGCTTGAAAAAAAGTAGATGCTTTTACCCTTTAACCCAAAGTAACAAAAGGGATTTTCAAACTAATATTTTTCAGAATTTAACACCAGAATGCTGACTTAAAAAGCGGATAAATATAAAATGCAGCAATAAACTAAAAACGATGTCTAAATTCACGTTTACTTTACCTTGATGACAGGCTGGCACTACAGTCAGGATATTATAAAAGTTGGACTGGAATTCAACAAGCACAGGATATCAAACGCGTTATTATTTCATATAAGTTGCCATTGTAAATTATACCATCGTAACAATGCATAAAGCTAATCTACTCACAGTTGATTTATAACGAAACAAAGCATTTATAATTCTGATTTCCTATATATATTTCACACATCATCAATCACATATTTCCTTTAAGAAGATTTTCACTATTTGATGGTCAAATAGATATTAAGAAAATAACGCTTTAAAATTTAATATTCTGATATTTAAATGAAATAATTTTTCACTTCGTTTACTTGAAATTGACAAATCATAATACTGCAGAGAATAAGAGATATTTAAGTATAATCTTACAATTTATGACCCAAAGCTCTTGACAGTAATATTGTTTTCTTCAGAATATAATCACAAAAACTATCAATTAATTACAGAGTCTTTAATACCTAGTATAAAGTAAACGCAATATATTTTTTTATACCTAGTATAAAGTAAACGCAATATAATCAGGCGCAGTTCACTCGGTATGGCAGGAATAACCACAACCTCTTTCATAAAGCAACGTATGAACGTTTTACATTGAAGACTTGGTAATGAGGATTACATAAAACACTGTTGAGAAAAGCAGAAATAATATTAAAAATTTCAATAATCCGGAAACCAAGGAAAGTATTTATGTTTACTTTTGTGGCACGTACTGTTCACGGCACACGTTAATGATACACGAGTTTCGAACAATCTATTTACTATATAGCAGTAAGTGGTTGAAAGGCTTCTAACTCAATTCCACTCACCAAGGATATTTATTGGTGACTTTACGTTTATTTTCAGAAAGCGAATGGGCTGCATGGGAAATAGATTTACGTTTTACACTATCTACACACAAGAAAGGAACTTCCTAAAAAAGAAAAGTAAAAAATATTTCGTGAAGCCGCAATTCCGTGAATGAAAATGCTTAGATCCTATGTGTACGTTCATCACCACCATAACCTCTGCAGGAACTGAATGAGGGCTTGCCAAAAGAGTTCTGGAGAAGGGAGCAGCAAAAATAAATAACACACACACACACACACACACAAAAAAAAAAAAAGAATAAAATAAAAAAAGGAAGAAAAAAAATGGAGAAAGTGACAGAGAGGTGGCTTGCCAAACTCCAAGCTATTCAATTTTTATTTATTTATTTATCTGGAGTTTTTAACTAATTCTCCTTCTCTCCGAACTTATTTATTTACTTTTTCTAAGCTTTCGAAAAACTGCATGGTGACGTAAGGACACCGATAATCATCACTATGGGAGTTCATTTCTTGGTCTGGCGACGGTACGTCTGTTCGAATGGTGTTGGACAAATAATTCTTTCTGTGCTTCAGCCAAAGCAAAGCGTATTGTGTCTGTTCTAAAATTAGCATAAAAGGCAAGTTAGTTGGAATGGAGGGCGAGCTCTAGTTTTTAAAGGATTTGCGGTTGAAATGCTTGAAGGATGGGAAATATACATTTGATTCAAAGTAATTGATTTAAATATTAGTGAGATGTAACTGTTAGCTCGAGTTTTTGGGGGGGGGGTCGTGACATTATTAGAAGATTTCGAAATTATGCTCATTGTTGTTTTTGTCTTGTCCATATTACACGGAACAATAGTTGCCAGATCCTACTTCAAAGAGAGATTGGACTATTTTCCACCCCTAATTTTGAGGGAGAGCGCCCCGGTGGTATCCGGATACTTCCCATACCTTCCACCAATCCACACGAGAGGACTTCCGGCTTGCCGCATAGAGTGCCACCATGCCGCACCGATACTATACATTTAGTATATTTACAACCATCAGTGTATTCTCCGGGATTCGAACCCGAGCCTTTCGAATTTTTCACAGATGGCATCGAAAAACCCCAGTGGTGCTGAATACAAAAGAAGGAAAAAATTAAGAAATTACGTTCATCAAAGCTGTGCTTTACAGTTACAAGGCGGGCTGGCGAAATGCGGAAATTCAAATGAAATAAGTAATTCATCAAACAAAGTAATAACAGATAGCTCAGAAGAAAATGTGGTTGAAGTTGGAATGAAAATGCTTTGAAAAAAAAAAAAAAAAATTAAAGGAGGTGGTTTCATACATGATTCCTTACATAAAGCAGTAGAATAAGAAAAAGAAAAGTGACAACATATCTTACGCGTTATATTAGACATCATTTTGTTTTGTGCAAAACACAATTTACCTCTTAGAGGTACGCATGAAATTACTAGCAATTCAAGTGCAGGAATGCTCCTAAATTTAATTGAATTGATAAGTCATGATAGAAATATTGCCTATCATATAGCTAATCGCAGAAAGGGATCCGTTTCTTATCTGGCTAATAAAGTACAAGATGAATTTATATTACTCTCAGGTAATCATGTTCAATATGAAATTCGTTCTAGGATCAAAAAAGCTACAGTTTTCTTTCATATTTGATTGTACACCAGATGCTTCGCATCATGAACGACTGCGTCAGATTATTAGATTCGTGCACATAAAAGACAAATCCATATTTATTAAAGAAAGCTTTATAGATTTTATAGTAACAAAAGAGAAAACTGGGAGTGGCTTAGCAAATGAAATTATTTATAAGTTTTCAGGATGGCTCGACATTCAAAATGTTCGAAGACAAGGTTACGAAAACGGGTTTTTATGGCTGGATTGTACAAAGGCGTGCAAGCCATTATTTGCCAAAGAAATGATTAAGTTTCATATATTCCTTGTTCTGCCCATCGTTTAATTTAGAATGCAAAAATACCGCTTCAACAAATTCAAATATGTTATTAGTTTTTGGCACTGTACAGAGGACTTAAAACTTTTTTGTACCTTCAACGAGTAGTTGGGATGCGTTTATGTCCGCTTTGAAAACAGCATCAAAAGGTCATACGGATACACGACGGTCATCAAGAGCAAATGCTGTTAAAGAATTAGATCTACAAATAACAGAAGTACATAGATTATTGAAAGATATGGCATTAAATCACAAATATTTGCAATGGGCTGAAAATAACAGTATTTTGAAACAAATCAATTTAAAATTTTTATGTTTATTATCTTGCAGTCAGAAACTATAACTGTCTTTAAAGCAGCACGCTTAATAGAGGGACTCTGTCTTTCGCTCCAGGAGATGAGAGAAAATATTTCTCAACGCATTTTTGAAAAATTTAAAACTTCAGCTTTAGAAATGAATTTGAAGAGAAGCAAAAACGAAAAGTTAATAAACAAATTGTGAGGAAACAATTGATATAAATTGTAGTTTTTCAGAAAAATGTATTTTATCCAAATTAAAGAATGTCCGACGTTTTAATTTCACAGTTGAAATGGTGATACGATAATAATAATGTGAGTGTGTGTGATTATGGCAAAGCCTCGAGTGCTATCTGCCTAAGGGGAGGGATGCCTTCATGGAGGACTTTCTAAGGGAAAATGGCTCGTATACACGTTACACATGGGGAAAACCACGAAAACGCTTATGCAGCCAGCCCCTTCGCGGGATTCGAACCTCGGACCGAACTATCAGTGTTCAGCGTCTTAACGGCTCGGCCGCTGGTGGGCGGCGATACGATAAGTTGAATGAAATTTCTTCCGATTTTCAATTTCTAACTGGTGAACAATTAATGTCATTAGATTTCAGTAATTTAAAGGCAGCAGCTTATAACTTAGTTCTGAAATATTCGAATGATATGAACGCTGAAGAAATTCAGTCAGAAATATCTAGTTTTAAAAACCATTCTATTTGAATGATTCCGGGTGTAAAAGCAGCTACTAGCTTAGAACTTTTAAATATAATTTACGATTATAATTTAGTTCAGCCCTATCCGAATTTGGAAGCAGCGTTAAGAATTTTTTAACGTTGCCAGTTATTGTAGCCTAGTGTCGAAAGAACCTTTAGCAAACTTAAATAATAAAGAACTATATGAGATCTTCACTAGGCCAAGAAAAACTTTCAAACATGGCCATTCTTTATAGAACACGAATTACGTAATCAAATAGATTTTCAAAAATTAATGATGATTTTTCTTCTTTGAAAGCAAGAAAAATCAAATTATAAATATGCTTGAAACGTTTATGGCATGAATTTTTGAGCAGATGTTTTATTTATACTAAATATTATTTGCATTTTTCGAAAAGCATATTTTTAATATTTTCCATTTCAAAATTGTTAATCATTATGTATGTTTTATTTTGTGGAATATACAAAGTTATAATTAAATATTACTGTAAGAGTTATTGTATTTTCACTTGAAATAGTTACTTTTAATGAGCATAAAAGATATCTAAATATATTTAATTTGTCCTATATGTATGATTATATGTATAAATATGCAATAATGCATATATATATATGTGTGTGTGTGTGTTTGTGTAATGTTGTGTTTTCAAACATCATTTTGCATTATTTGTTTATTATTCTCCCCCCCCACAACTAGGTAAATAAATAATCTTGCGTTGTATACAGGGGCGCACAGTTACCGCTTTGCGTCAGGTGAAAAAATATGTAGCCACGCCTCTACCTCACAAGGACTAATAACAGAATAATACTACATTGTACTCAAAAAACGAAATTTTGACAATTAACTTAGAAGGTATTTCTCCCGCTTTCCTAGCATGCCTTCGTGGTGTAGTGGTTCTGCACGCAGGGCGGATATTCCAGAGGTCCGTGGTTCGATTCCCGGCGAAGGCGTTGCTAATTTTTCATCTCTCCGGCCTCAAAATACCTAATGTCTCTACAATGGCGCCGGAACTAAAAGGGTGTTGGATGAGGCTTCTCCACACCCAGAATTTGGCGACTGGGTCCCCTAAAAAAACCCCCAGTCACCCTTTAAAAAGGGAAGCATATAAGGTATTTCTCCCGCTTTCCTAGCGTGCCTTCGTAGTGTAGTGGTTCTGCACGCTGGGCCGGTATTCTAGAGGTCCGTAGTTCGATTCCCAGCGAAGGCATTGCTAATTTTTCAATCTCTCTTGCTTCCAAAAGATCCTAATGTATCTACAGTGGCGCTCGAACTAAAAGAGTTGTGGGTGATGACTCTCCATACCTAGGATTGGCGATTGGGTCCCCTAAAAAACCCCAGTCGCCCTTTAAGAGGAGGAGTATGTAAGGTCTTTCTCCCACCTTCCTGGCATGCCTTCTTGGTGTAGTGGTCAGCACACTGAGCCGGTATTCAGAGGTCCGTGGTTCGATTCCCGGCGAAGGCGTTGCTAATTTTGCATCTCTTTTGCTCCCAAAAATTACCTAATGTCTAAACAAACTCAAATTTCAAAGTGCAATAAATAATTTACTTTTTCTCTATACCATTATCGACAGTATGTGTTCCCAATACGGTAGTATGATTATTTTCTTCTATAAAAGAGTTTACAAAAAAATGCGATTTGTGAGGCTCAGAGAGTCGGCAGTCATGAGAGTCAAGTAGATATCGGAGTCGTCAATCGCATATTAATAATAAGTCCCTTAAATGCACTTTTTATCACAAAAGCCGGAATAGGCTATTAGACTGGAAGCGAAATTTTGCGTTACCCACTATGAAAAACTGTATCATTTTCAAATTTTGTCACCAAATATTATCGCTCTCTATTGCTTTCAAAGAAATTAAATAATGAAGAATCTTTAGGTATATATGCATGTGCCTTGCATTGTGCAAAAGTTATGGTACCCAGGGCTATCAAATTTTGAATAACGTAGTCCTCCGCCCAAATATATGCGCCTAGAAGCCAGAATTTTGGATTGCAAATTTTATATTTTATAAACATTTAATGAATTTTTTATTAAAAAACTGAATGATTTTGAAATCATTCAGTAGCAGTAGCAAAACTGTACCGAATAAAATATTTTCTTCTTCAGCGTGTTAAACTGTCCATCGGAAATTCTAAAGATGTGCTGTTTTTACATATTTTATGATTTTGCTGTTGAATGAATTCTATGTGGCGTAAGTGTGAAGAAAGTGATATTTGAATCAATAAAATCAACACATGGAGCATTAATAATAAAAAGAGAAAAAAAGTTTGCCAAGTCATCTTACTAATAAAACTGAATATTGATATGATGAATTGAGAAAAGACTGATGAATACAGAAAAAAATGTATGTCAACACTTAACACTGCATCGGGAATTATAAACATGCTACATTGCTTTTAAAAGAAAATTTTAAAACATAGTTCAGCAGCAAAATCAAAAAATTTTAGTAAATTTTTGAGTTTGCTACTAAATTATATTTGGCGTAAGTAAAAAGAGAATGATAATAAAACTAAAATGACAAGTAAGTAAGCAAAGTAAGTGTGAAAGCAGAGTGGTGAGAGATCAGCGAGAAGATAAAAAAAACCTTACCAAATCCTTTTGGGCGATCGTTAAAATCTGAAATCTTTCAGACTTTTTTTTTTTTTTTGGTTACAAACACGTGCACTGTATTTTAAAACGTGGTTCAGCTGTAGTGCGTTTTGCATTGCTCTACATCATAAATTCGTCTTCAGCTGTGAATTATTGGCATTTAACTTTTTTAAATATTTTACATATTTTAAAATAACATTACATTTTTACATTATTGAAAAACAAAATCGGAAAGCTTTCAGATTTTACATTACGTCCAAAGGGGCGTTTCTTTAAGGAGTTGTGTGTTACATTTATTTATTAAATATCATGTTTTTTGCACTTAAAACCATTAAATTCAATTCAACAGCAATATCGCAAAATAATTTTATAATGAGCAAAGCTTTAGAATTTCCGATACACAGTCTCGCGCGCTGGAGATAATTTTTTTTTCGTACAATGTTACCATTGCTCGCTTTGAAATCGTTGCATTTGTTAATCAGAAATTCGTTAAAGTGTTACAAAATATGAAATCGATAATAAAACAAATTACAAATTCCAAAACCGGGCTTCCAGATGCCCATATTCAGTGGAAGATTACGTTATTCAAAATTGGATGACTCTAGGTACCGTTGTTTTATCCCAATGCGAGAAACATATACACATTTACACAGATTCTTCATTATTTAATTTCCTTAAATATTACACAGGACTCTAATATTTGGTGGCAACAATTTGAAAAGGTGAACCGACATTTATAGTGAACCAACGCAAAATGTCAAAACGAAATTAATAGCCATTCTGGGCTAACGCCCTTTGGGCTAAAATACGTAAAATCAGACTATAAACTCCTTCAGTATGTAATGGTAATTTTTAATAAATTTTAAATGTTCAAAGTTGTTTGATGAAATCCCATCAATAGATTTTTTTAAGAATTTCAAATGCAGGCGTTTTAAATCTATATAAATTCGATTAATTAGAAAATTATCTTACATACCACACTGATGTCTTCAATGGTTCCTTTTTTTGAAAAGTGCTTCACATTATTTAATGACGAATGGATATTGTCTAAAGACAAATGCAAAGTTCGTTTTCTTAGTAGAGAATTTTCACGGGCCATCAAACTGCATTTCTTCTCCAAAACTTCCAACTTTAAAATCATGCCCTTGATTTCTGTTAAAAGTTCTTGAACGTAGGACGAGTTGAGCTGCATTATTACGTATAACTGACCAAGAGTTTCATCCATTGGCATGTTCTCACCATTGACGGTCATTGCTAGTTATAAAATTAGTTAAATGAATAATGAATTTTCGATAATATAAGTGTTCTTGAAAGATATTCCTGAAGGCTTTTTCAAAAACACCTTTGTTTCGACAAGTCGTTCTTCTTTATAATAGGAAAGTATTTTACTAAGCCTTTTAAAGTTTCATTACTAATTATTGATAAATATTCTGATAGCATTTTGAAATATAACTAGATCAGTTTCAAAATACTTAGCATCTGCAATATAGACTTTGACAAAAAGTTCCGAGAAAAGTCGCTAACTTTAGCCGCATCAGGAAACGTTCTAAATAATTTTACTCCATTTATTTCTCTTGAATAACAATAAAAACTGGAAGAATAAACTATACAGTTCTTGAATTATCGTCAGTTCTTAAGAATTTTAAATTGAATAAATGAAACACAGGACAGATATGTTACCAGTGGTAGCCACTATTATAGTATAAGAACAATATGCTTTACCAAATAACTTGTACTGAACTTGAAAGTAAATGTTAAGATTTATTTTAAACATAATACGAACTTAATCTCAATGAATAACTGTTCCTTTATATATTGTTGCGTATATTCGTTTTTGTCTAAGACGGTGAAGCAAATTCAGAACATTAAATAATATTATAACACGCATAAACTGAAAATCTGAATAATAAAGTAATAGTTAATATAAATAAAAATACCTAGCTTACATTCCAAATAGGTGTTAAGCGTATTTGGCAGATTTGTTGCTACTGCCTTTCTAGCAGATTTAATGAAAATAAGATGGCATCTATTATGCGATTCACAGCAACGCACTCTCAAGTTCAGTTTCTGAACGGCAAACGATCCACTTGCGCGTTAAAAAATGTTCGCTCAACGAGATCTAACCGAACATTGGACCTTGTTGCTGAAAACATATTCCATGGGTGCACTGACAGGGAACCTTGAATATCTGCTACAGCACGTATTCCATCCTATCAAATATGACATTCGCTTTTCATAGTTATTGAGATGTAAGGACAAGTCACATATGTCTGGCCTTGAAACCAACAGACGTTATATTTCCTGCCGATTGTAAATAACTTCCATATTCTAATAACTTACAAAAGATGTATGCACGTATCGATTAATATTTTGCGGTTTTATGGCATATTAAACAGCCATTGTTATTAGAATATTGAATTTTTAATGCTTTTCTTTTCTTCTCCAGTTGCTTCGTAATAAACTGACTTTCTAATACTCAATAATTTAACATCGATCTGTGAAGCGTTCCTTGTGAACTCTTTAATTATTAATAATTGTGTTATATTTGTGTGAATCGTTATAGTAATTTATCGCAATTCAAGTTCAATTAAATTACAAAAAACAAGTATTTCACTTTTCCATGCAGTCACTAAATTATTATTATCGATGTAGATAATAATTATTTAGTATAGGATATATGTATATATTATATATTATAAATATAATTTTAATATAGTAGTAACGGGTACCATCCGTCTACCATTACGGTTAATCGGTTCTTCCCACTTCCGCTCTTGTCTAGTATTTATAAATAATTCTTAAATTTTTACATTGTTACATTTTTACATTACATTATATTGTGGCTGATTTACAAATAAAGTCTATACAGTGATTGTGTTCAGATTATTAACATAAATTTTGGTTGGAGAATTCTCTCTAATGAATTTCTTTCTTTTGCAATTTCTCTTTATTTTTAAGCAGTCTACATATTATTTCTTTATCTAGAAGTTTCTCTTTTGTTATTTGCACCATTTCAACTAGAGTATCCTCTTGCAAAATCCCTTTCATTTTGCTGCAGTTCTTTCATGAGTTTCTCAGTTTCAAGGTGTCAATTGTATTCCTCATATTATACCTTATATATTGTACTAATGTCTTTCAGAATAGTACTTTTTCTTTCCAAAGTTTTTCGTCTTTTCCTTTTGTCTGTCGCTGAATCCTATCTCTTTTTAATTACACTGAATCAACATGGCTATGCTTTCTTGTAGCTTGATTTTCAACTGTATAATATCTTTATGACAATTTAACTACCAATGCGTCATGTTTTCATAATCGCGAAAAGTCAGTATTTATTTTTCGTAATTTGAATGTCTGTACATATTAAATGCATGTCCATTTTAAATATAATATATATGATACTTTTTGATAGAAATTAATCACTTTTCAATTTATGAGCACTGATGTTATTTGCTTTACTCTAGTAGGAATTGCATTTATTACTTTACTCCTTTATTTATTATACTATTACATCTTTATTATAACTTTTTATATGAAATTATATTACTTGACATAAATCTGTACCCAATTTTGTTAGGATATCCATTGTTCTTGTGATTTTTTGCATTGTGTATTTTTGTTTTACTGAGAATTTACTAAAAGCTTGAATACTTGTTGTTGGCATTTTAATATGAAAATGTTTAGTGAGTGGGCAGTTAGCAATACAGTTGAGTGGGCAGTTAGTTAGTTCAAGCGTTCTTAGCAGGCCACAAATACATGTACTTGTGTTTGAAATACCAAACCTTTCGAAATATTCGGGAAAAGGTCCGTGGCCTGAAACAAAGTGCACTTATCGCGGGTTTGCAATTAGTCGTTGTGGGTTTACCTTGGTAAAGTATTGATGCGTTCTTTTACCCCAGAGCATTTAAAATCATTTTGCAGTGACCAATACCATTTTCTAAAAAGGTAAATCTATAATTTACATATACATACAGATCTCCCAAAATATCCCCATTTCGTCAATTGTGATTGAATTCATTTTACTACGATTTTGTAACCTGTATCTATTGGATTCAAATATCAAATGTTCTAAAAATTCCTTGCCAAACACAATTTTAAGCACTTGCAGTTGTGTTTTGGCTTGACAAGCAGTACCTTTGGGTTCAATTCACTCTTTTCGGTAGAGTTTTCAAAAAGACCTTTATCTACCCATTACCAAGGAACTTTCCTTTCTCCTGCAAACAAGATTTCTTATTTTGCGCAGGTGATTTCATAAGTGAAATTTCTGTTTCTTCATTTTCTGGCTCATCATCATAGTCATCATGGAGGAATGTCGGCATGTATTCCTCTTCCTCATCACCACTTTCCAAATCTTCATCATCACTGCTAAAAAGGAAACTCCTCATTCATGATCTTCTCAATTTCATCTTCAGTCAAAACCATTTTTTGTTTTAGATTTTTAATAAAACGGGAACTAAAATTAGATATAACTTTGTTTTATTATCTAATTAATTAGTAGCATACATAAATCAAATAATTATTTAAAATAAATTGTTGCAGCCAAGAAACACCCCCGTTTGAAACTTAGAATTTTTGCAAAATTCCTCCTGTCATAATGTCATAAAAAAGCGTTAGATTTAGTTCATGATGTCCATTACAGTAGACAGAGTAAACTTAGCTTGTATTCATGACGTCTACTGTGGTGGACAAAAGAAATATGCCCCCTTATTTCAATAAAATTAGCTTCTCAACAATTTTTTCAAACTCACATTTTAAATAATATATCTGAAATTGCTAATTATGTATAAAAAATGGCAGTATAAGAAATTTTAAGCGATATTATATAATATTTACTATGAGAAATCTTACTAATCTGGAAACAGAAGTAGCAGCCATTTTCTAAATGACAATGCTATACTTTGTGATACTATACTGCCATCTATGATTGAGAGTTGACAGTTCTAATTATATAGAATGAATAAACACAGAAATGGAATCTGTTAAGGCATTTATAGAAGAGTAAAAAAATTTTTTTGTCTACTAGAGTGGACATGATGCAACAAAAGGAATCCCTTCGTAAAATAAGTAATAGAATAATATTCAACCCCTTACTTTTACATTTTTTTATTTTTCCAGTGGCGGGCTCTAGTTGTTTATGGGCATTGGCCACTATTAAGAATTAAAAGCTGTGACTCTTTCTTATGGAAGCACTTACTAGATTGACCACCGATGCCTTCTCTGAAAGGAGGGACAAATTACATTCATGTGTTCTCCAGGACTCGAGCCTCGGCCCTCCCGTACGGCAGTCCGAGTCACTAACCTCTTTCCGCTTTCGACCCTTCTACTTTTACAAGAAATATGTGGTTCACTGCAGCAGTTAGAGTACAATATGCCTTTTCCATGGAGTTAAGAAGTAACTTCTTTTCTCGCAGTTTTCGACTGTAAACTTTTTCTAAGTCCTTTCCAGATGATTATGTTCAATACTGACATTTATTGATGTTCTCAGATAAACTGATCACTCTCAGAGATGATCATCTTGAGGAGATCTCCACCAAGCTGAGTACGTTTCAAGCATCGTTGGAAATGTGCGAAACTGATCATCTTATTTACTGCAGCATACTCCCCAAACAGCGATTGGTGTAAACTCAGCATAGCAGGCAATATTTAGGTTTAAGCATGCGCACAATAAAGGGCAACTAAACTATTTTCCACTTTTAGCATCATTCTCAAAAACTGTATTGCCGAGCTAAAGGCTATTGTAAAGCATATGAATACATTTAACGTCTGCTAGGATAGGTGTACTATCTGCATTTTCAATTTAGCGATAGCTTCATCCGGATGTACCAACATCATAAATAGAGAAACGCCTATAACGAATACTGTTTACTCAATGAACATGCCAATAATTCTCTACAGTCGGATGAGAGCATTTAGGTATGATTCTGATTTCCTCGATTTTCTCTTTCAAAGTATTTTTGGGTAAGATTTATTTGCCCGAGAAAATTTTAAAATGTTTGATCGCTTGCAATCAGTATAATTCCAAATTAAAATAAAAATTTACGCCAGAATGCAAGCGTTTTTAAAAATAAATCAACTTACGAATTATATTAAATGTAATCTGAAAAACCTGTCTTTATTCCTAGAATGAAGATTGCGTTTCGTATGTGCCATGCATTTGTTAAATAAAACAATAGCTGCAGCTGTGACTTTTTCCATTTTTCTTGGAAGATTAAACAATATTTTCTATGCATCCGGGGGCTGCAAACCATACGGCTTTCGAAAACACAGTTATGCAAGGCATTGCGTGTACCTGTGATATACTTTCTTCATGTGCGCAGAAAATCATTGCGCGTTTACGTTCCACGCACCGACCGGAGGAGATAAATTACCCTCAGAATCAACAAGTGTCGTCTGCTCCGTCCCTGGAAAACGGAAATGGTACACCCCGTGCGCATCTTTGGGGTATACGGGTAGATGGGGTTGCCATGGTTATAGCATTCTCCCGTGTCAACATTCTTGGAGGTTCGCGTGCACTCGGCGTTTTCCGTTTGCTCAGACAAGCGAAAAATTTCATTTAACAAAGATTGGCTACAGTGCCATCTGTTAGGTATTTCAGTTAAGACCGACGTGGGAATAATACTTTTTTATGACCGAAGCACAGCAAATTTTTCATTGCTTCTTGTTTCCATCACGAAATAGATAGATGACTTTATTTAGAATTATATATAGCACAGTAAAAATGCATACCTACACTAAACAGTTTTTTTTTCCATATTTTAAACAAGATGTAATCTTAAAAAGGCCAAAAATTTATGTAAACATAGTTTGGAAATTTTTTAAATGAAAGTTTTTACCCTCTCGGAGAACAGCAGTTGTTTAAATGAAAATTAATACACATTATTTGGTTTTTCCGTTTGTTTTCTAAATGTGGTAAACTCTCATTAACACGTATTCCAAGGGACCGAAAAATCAAGAGTTCGAGCTAAAAAAAATTCGTATTAACTGGAGACTAAAACTTTATATTTGGAATAGTTTTTTTATACTTATTAACCATTTACAGGATGTAGGTACTTGCGTACTACTATATTATGTATATCGCCATAGAAAACACTACAGTACTACATTAAGTGCTGTACTGTAAACGTTGCAAAAATGTGCTCACAAATCATATTCTGGAGAAAACTTCCTGTATCGAAATAACATTATTTATTTATTACCTATATGTGGTAATAACATTTATTGAACGTCCTTCGCCTGTTCGGATCTACACGGAACAGTCCCAAGGGCTTATGTGGCTGAAACCCACGAAATTCAAGTTCTTTTGCCGAAGCCCTATCCTCGTACAACATTTAAAGTTTTTCTGTATCGTGTATAGCATAAGTTGTGGGCTTGGCAATTATGTGTAGAAACCCTAATCAGCTGGCTTAGGTGGCCGAAGGTAACGAGTTTTGGGCTGCTGTATTACCAAGCAATACAGCAACTCAAAACTATCAAAGCAAGAACTTAGCAGTTACAATAGCATTATAAACGATAAAAAATGTTCATAAACAAGGTCCATAAAAGTTAAAACGTCGAAGGAGTTCTTCAACGATCACTAAAGCGCAGGTCGTCATGCAGTTGATCAAAAGAAGCGCGAGAAGCACAGGAAAATCGTCATGTGGTCACCCAAACCAAGTCCTGACAGCTCGCAATGCTGTTGGAAAAGATATAACTTTCGATCTTGTCGGGAAGCTGAAAATACATAATTACTTCACTTAAAAGCGTCTTTTCAGAGCCATACAAGGGCAAGTGTAAAACAATTAAGGCTGGCATTAACGCATAATGATCACTTATTAGAGTTTAACTAATCACTTATTTGTACAAATAAGCTACAGAGGAGCATCGAATTTTTCAAGATTTTTAGAAACATTTTTTAGTTGATCATAGTGCTCTGAGAAGAGCTTATCGAATTTAACAACGTAATTTGCATGGAAAATTTCTTTTATGTATCTAAGCACAGTCATCAGTTCAGAAATAATTCTGGAGTCACTCAAATTAACTGGCTGGAGAATTATGCGAAGTGGAATTATCATCAGAGTTTGTTTGGGAACATATCTTCTTTGGCTGATTATCGATGAGAGTGGGCTTGGTTTGCACCAGGATAACTAATTCCAGAGAGAGTTTGTGATATTTTAGGAAACTTCTTAAAATATTCGCAATCACGATACAAATGTGTACGTAGACCAAGACAGTTACATCAAGTCGTTCAATGCGCATTGATTCGAGAGTTGATTTTTGCCGCGAGGTTTCAGCTTGCAGTTTTGAATGTTCAGTGTTCTAATTCGTATAACATTGGGGTATGAAGTTCTTAGGTTTGAATTTTTCGATTTAAATTGCAAAGTGCAGCAGTCTGTCCATATTTCATTAATGTTAGTTGGACTTGAAAAATAAGTATCAATGTTTTGATTCTGAAATTTCTGAGCTCTGCTACTTCGAGAACTCGGAAATTTAAGGCAGAAAGGGGCTTTGGAAATGCCCTCGCCTGGACAGTAAATTGGCAGGCCTCTGTTGACAATTTTGATAGGTCGATTATTCTAATGTTTCGCAATAAAATAATCAATTGATTTATTGTTGAAATTGCCCATAATTAAGTTATTGTCTTTCATCGTTCCAGAAATATCGCTTAGACAATCAGAATGGAATTTTCCAGTAAATGTGGCTTCAGTGCTCAACAAACTTAGTAAGAATCTTATGATGGTCTGTAAGGGTTTGCGCAATCACATTTGGAGTACTGTTTATATAAGGTTAGATGGGTTACAAATTTCAACATTTTCAATGTTTTCAGGAACCACATTTTCTTCCGTTCCTAATGAGGAGAATTGGTCTTGTAGGAATATAGGAAGAAAGCAAAATTTTAGTTTATTAGCAACTTTTTCAAAGAAGTAAATTCTTCCGCATCAGCATGCATAGTATTTTTCTGATTGGAACAGATATTTTTCTGTGTTATTGCGCTATTATTAATAGCTTCAATCGTGAGAGTATAGTCTATTTGAAAGGGTAAAACAGGAAAGGGTTCCATTTCTTTACGAATAAACATGTCTCAGGGTGATCAAGATCAGATAGACCGATTCCAACTGAGTAGCCCGCATATTAGGCACGGGTTGGGTCGCCAGTCTAAGTTCTTCTAGAGATGGAAATACGTTACTCTACCGCCCTAGGCCTCCCTTATCCCGAGATGGCAGGCTGTAAAGTTCATCTATACAAACAGCGCTGCCTTGAGCGCACGGGGCCATCACTTCCGGGTCTCAAGGACCAAAGTAGTGGGAAACATGAATGCCTGAATCACACAGAATTCTGTGGGCAACGAACCAGCCGCTGCACCTCCAATTTGTGGACTTAGAACCATCAGACTCTGAAGAATTGCCGTAAAGCTTCGTTCAGACGGTGTAGGAATGTCATAACTGGTTTGAGCAGAGCTTCGCTGCTAGGTAACCAGATCTTGTTACGTCACAAAAACTGGTTCACAAGCTTTGGCATAAAGTTCGAAGTTTCCAACTTTATACCCACTAATTTGGTATAAGACCAATCAGAGCAAACGCGCGAAACCTGAACCGGAAAGCAGAGCGGAAAATCTATAGACACATCCACGCATGCGCAAATTTAGCTAGCTTATACTCTGTCTCGTAGGTGTGAAGGAAACTCCCGTATTTTATGTCTTATGATTAAGCCTCTTTGTCATTTATAACACCGTCTGAGCGGAGTTATAATGCCCTTCCTCCACGAGCTTTCGGGAACCACGACTCTAATTATTTTTATCCCCCTATGCCGAGACTGCAAAGTTACAGATCCGAGCGAATGCAATAAACGACTGTTAGGGGGCTTATTTATAGTAGACACTTCTGGTAGATTCCAGGAAAAATTGCTTTTAATACTTTGAAAATGAGTATTGCGGAAGATTCTTGAATGTTGTCAGGTTGGCAAGGAACAATCAAATGTTGCAACGTGGCGACAAAAATTATTAAATTTGTCAAAGGACTAATAAAGAAATTTCACCCTACATCCCTTGTTCTTCTTGAGCTATTGTAATTTTAGTATCAATAGATTTCGAGTTTAAAGATTTACAACATAACTAATGAACGTGAACAACAATTATAAATAGTAATAAATAATTACGAATTCAAGATTAAGTAAAATGCATATTAAATAAATATAAAATCATGATTCAAAATACACTGAATATATACACATGTGAAAATAATACTCAGCCTTCAAAACACACACAAAACAAATTAAAATACATTAATACAAATATTTATAAAACAGTGCAACAGAATTAATTATTTTCTGCTGTGTATGAATACTTTAAGTAATTTAACATTTCTTTAAAAACAGCAAACTATAAACAATATTTTAGTTAATAAAATGAATGAACTTGATTTCTGAATAGCTGTTTAATTATTCTCTTATTAGTTAAAAGGTTCTAACTCTTTTATTTTATACGTCTTTTATTTCTAATACGTATAACTTTTCTTATGATCATTATTAATTTACTTCCACTTTTATTTGTTATGTGTAACATTGTTTATTTCATGATATTCTTCATATGGAAGCGTGATTATATAAACTGCTACATTCTAAATAAATGCATATATTTTCTTTTGACATTATTAAAAATTCTTTTAAAGTGTTCTACTAAATCGATCTTTTTTTCGAGGGGAAAGCTTACGTACGAGGTAATTTTTGTGGAATTAAAAGTCTTAAATATTTACGTTTTATGTGTATTTCTTTATCTTTTTTCATAGAAAAATTCTGAAATGTAAAGAAATCCTCGTTTTATTCTAAGATTTAAAAAGGCTAGAATTATATATTTTAAAACATAAATTTAGATTAGGCAAGCAGTAGTGAAAAATTTTATTTTGACGTTGAATTTTTTTTTTTTTTTTTTTTTTTTTTTAACTCAGAAGAAAAATTAAGTTTGGGAACTTCTACAAAAATAATTAGATTTTCGTTTTAAATGGTCGTCAGCATATTAATTGCTCGGATCATAATTTTTTCCATTTTACCATTTATTCAATCATTAGTTAATTATTATTTTGTAAGGATTTCTGTATTTTCTTAGGAATATTTTTTATTTCGAATTTACTTCTGAGCATTATTTCTTTACTTTCTCTCTTATTTTTTTTATTTTATTTCGTATACGGTACCTGTAGTAAGAAATAAATAAAAAAAAAAATAAAATGAATTTTTAGCAATTAAAAAATATATAATAAAAAAAGTTATGGGCCAAATAAAATTTCGTTGCTTTTCATAATCATGTTTTCCTTATGACTGCTTTTATTTTTCAAGCAGATTTATTTTATTCATAAACTATTTGTTTATGAGCAAAATAAACTGAATCGTAATACAAAGTTTTCATATATTTGAAAATGGGAGTAATTTTTCTGTTTAAAATAAGAAATTATGTGACTCGTCCCCTTCCGAAGAAAATCTTGCAATCATATTCTCCTTTCAGCTTTCATTTTTAACAAATGAAAGAGACATTTCACCAAAATGGAAAAGAGAAGTTGAATTTACTGGTTCAAAGTTAGATTTTCTGATTACCCAAATTACTATTAAATTCTTAATAATTAAAGGCATGATTTTGCATTGGAAAAGCAAATAGCAATGCACAGTGATTGAGTAAAAAGAGTCAGCACATATATAGCACTTTTTTGGGGGAGGGACATAAAATGTACGAAACGTTCGAAGACTAGAAGACCCCAGAGACTGAGAAAGGTGTAAACAACCTTTTATTTAACTCAAAATTAACAGAAGCCACCACTGGTGCTTGCAAAATATACAGCCGGCAGTTATGGCTTAAATCAAAGATGATGAAACCTAATCAAAGACGATGAAATGATTTAACTAACTAAAAATAAGTTAGCCTAACAGCTACACAATTCAAATAACGTGAAAGTTGGCTCTGACCCAAAGATCAATGGGACAAGCTTAATTGCTAGAATAACGTAACCCCGCAGAGTACTACTTTCATAAGAATTGAAATTAACAGTGTGGCTTTCAGCAGGCAGAACACGCTCTAATTCTCCCTTCTAAAACCTTCCTTTAAATACTCTTTTCTTTCTACCTCATTTGAATATCACGCAAGCTAGAAATTTACATTCTGGTAGAAAATTGGAAATGAGGAAAAATAACTGGTTAAAAACTAATGGAGACCTTACAGATAAATTCTAAGTTTCCTTAACAGTATGATTATTATAATTATCAAAAAAATTAATAACTTTAAAGTCATGAATAGTATCCGATATTATTGCCATGTTGTTGTTGTTGTTGTGTCTTATCTCACTTGTCTAATAATAACGTCAGAACAAACTCACGAAATTTATCGTGGCAAGGAGTGCAAAATTGCTCCTGTCGACTATTATCCTAAATATGGTTATGGATTTTAATCAACGAACTTTTTAGTTTTGGTATATTTGATGCAAATTCCAGTACTGATATTCGATATTTATAAAATATTATTAGGGAACATTTTAGAAAAATTAATTTGATCAAAAATTGGGTGCAAGAAATCAATGATGCTAAAGTTGTCATTAATTTTTTAGAGCATAATTTATATTTGAAAAAAATCAGTAATTCATTGTGTATTGACAACGTTGTTTTTCTAGAATTTTCAGAATTTTATGTTTTAATGAGGAATTAGTGTTTTTAATAAAGTTATTTTTTGGCTGTATAAATTTTCTAGGGATTTAATTATATTGCCACAATTAGGTGAATTGCAGTTATTGTTAGTTTTTACCTCTAGTGTCTTAGTTTTGTTTTGAAAATTTTGAAAATTACCAGAAATACGGGAGTTGTTTTGATTGTTAAGTTGTTTTGATTGTTTGATTGATAAGCTGATGGTAAAAAAACGAATTTAATCAAAAAGATAAAGTATTCTGAGTTTGAGTTATAGAGGGCTTCTTGTAACATTTTTTGTTTGTTTGAGTGATAATGTCTAAAATTTCAATGCAGATAGTTTTTAAACGGTGGTGTTTATAATGATTAAGTTTGGAGATGGAATATGTTTGTTTTAAAAGCTATTATTAACAATTTTGTTCAGCTGATTTGTTTTTCAGGTAAAGCTTTTTTTTTTTCGTTGTCCAACGTATTATAAATTTTATGTTTCGCAGGTGATAATGTAATTAAATATGTTTCAAAGTCAAATATTAAAATATGTTTTTGATAATTGGTAGGATTTGCAGTAGGGTGCTATTTTTACACAAGTCAAACAACTGACATTGCAACATTCCATTATATTAACTTTGCTTAACTGAGCAATGTAATAAAAGAAAATAGGGAGCTAGCCTAATTCACAGTAGGATAATTAAAGGAAATTTTAAAACCAAAATTGCAAATAAAAAAAAAAAAAAAAAAAAAAAAAAAAAAAAAAAAAAGAAAGAAAGAAAAGAAAAGAAAATCTTGTAAGGATATAATTGAAATTTAAAACTTAACTAAGCCATGGCCTGCAGTATCCTGGTATCTTGCCTGTGCGCCCAGGGATGCATCATCATATACCCTGGAGAAGTGTTTTAAAAGTTTAAGTGGAGAGTTAAGCCTAGCGAACCGCCATTTGTTTTCATTTGAAACTCAGTAGATAGTGAATTAAGTCAATTTCTGCATCTTCAGTGTCTTTTTACCGAGTGGAACCAAAAGTAAACTTTCAGTTTTGTGCACCGAAAAATCTGCCTTCTTGCATGCTGACCGAATTGCTCATTTTTGCGTATAAACTCTAATTTTAATTGTAAAAACTGTTTAAAGTGTTTTAACTATATTTGGTGTTTTATGTTTTTCTATATTTTGCAATTTTTCATGAAGATTTTATGAGTTGTTATGTATTATTGCTTTGCCGCGAAGTGAAAAACTGAATTGATTGAATGAGAAATATATCTCTAATGAAATTCGCAGAAATAAGTTTAAGTGAAAAAGAGCAAAAAATGTGTGTAATTTAATGGCATACAAGGAAGTCATGTGGTGTCCACATCAAATTTTTTGATCTAATTATTACCACTTAATTATAAATATACATGTGTATGTGCGTGTGTGAGGATTCTAAATGGCGACGTATTTTTATATATGTATTTTTATATACATTGTATTTTATATGTATTTTTATATACATTGTATTTTATATGTATTGAATTATACATTAAACAAGGAAAATAGTTATATTCACCCCAAAGTCGTTAAAAACTTACTTCAAATTTGAAATAATTTGATGAATAGAACATGTATGTAGCACAATAATTAGGAATTCTTTAGGGAAGATCAAACCACTTGGCATTTTATGCTCTCTTCCAAAGCTGGTATTTTTAGCAGTGATACTGCTGTTATTAGCATACAAAAACAAAAAATTATAGTGATGACACAAAAGAAGGTGTGGTATATCATCTTATTGACTCTGCTAATGTCAGTCAATAAAACACAAGTGCGATGCAGCTGTCTGTTATAAATGCATACAATGGGCTCCGTAGTCAATACTCAGATAAATTCATGCAAGTTTCATTTTTTCACAGATCTATGCTTTTCAGTTACATTCTTTTTAATTTGTGTACATCAAAAATATACATATTGATGCTTTTGTGTATACCACAGAAACATTTCTTTTTTCGTCTTTGTCAGACTTCTACTTGATTGGAAACCTTAAAATAATGAGAATTTAACGTTGCAGAACAACTGGCTAATATGGCTAACGTGTTTCCGCTACAATCTGTTCACCTTAAGCGCACATTCTCCTTTTTACCCTTTTTATTTAAGAGACAGTCTTCATGCAAAATGATGCACCACCTCACTTTGTTGGGCCAGTGAATTTACTGTTCGTATCCATTTTGGAGATGATCAGGTGATTTTGTGTATTTTTCTGACTGTTTCGCCTTGTCGTTCTCCAACTTTGAATCCCTATGACTTCTGGTTGAGAAGATTTCTGAAAGAGGAATTATACGAATTATACTTGAATTGAAAGCCAGCATAACACGTCATGTTGCTGCAGTTGATGGAGAAATCCTTCGTCCTTGGAAAATTGCTAACGTCTTGAAGTTCCGTTTTAAGTAGGAATTATATTCTTTTGCATCAGTGGAATTTTACAAAATTCCAGTATCCAATTACTAGGCGGGCTCAAAAAAGGCTGTATAGATGTTCTCACTTTCTGTTCGATAATTTGGATAAATCAGGTGTACCTCAACTTTTTCTGTGCTCTATGGATACCTTTTTTTCAGGAGGGGAAGAAGATAGAAATGCGCGAAGAAATATTTTCTCTGGTAGTATAAATAATAAAATTTCGAAATCTAGCTGGAATTTCACTAATTTTGACAAATATTTTTTTCATGTTTTTATTTAACTATAATTTTATTTCAGTCTCAGACTTTCTTTCTTCAAACATACAACAAATCTGATTCTTAATCATAGAACCTTGAGAGAATAACTCATATAAAATAGGAGAAACATTTTTTATAATCAAAAAATGTAGTCTCTTAAAAAAACTAGAGCTAATAAATTAGGCTGAATATTTTTTTTTTATTACGATGATAATTTTGTTGAATTTTCATAAAATCTAACTTTAATATTATCTCATTACATTTTTGCTAAAATGTGCGCTCTTTTAAAGCATTTTCATAAAAGCATCAAAATGCTTGTCGAGTATTTTTTTACGATCTTGCATACTAAAATATTTTTCCAGAAACATAATCTTAATCATTTAAATTCAAATTTTTGAATTTCATGCGAAATAAAGCCACAGAAAAGAGCATTACATCTTAATCGTGCTGCCATCTATTGACGAAATGTGCAATTTTAATCGCAAACAAATCTTAAAAATGTCTGTAAGAGTTTGCTGGGGCGGAGAGTATATTCTGTTATTAACGTCTGGCAAAAATAGAGAAATAAAACAAAAAAAGTAGTTTAGCACTAACTATTTCTTCTTTAAAACCTGATTATTGTTCTCTTTACGCATGAAACATTATTGACTTTTCACTTACTGAAAACTTATCTTCACTTATTATTAATCACTTTTGCACTTACTAAATAAATAATTGCAATTCATGAGTATTAGTAAAAACCAAAAGTGTTTTTAAAGTATTATAGACGTATCTGCGTCAAAAGTGAGGCACTTTCTTCGGACTTTAAGAGCAACGAGCTTTAAGTAAAGTATCATTTCTGACTGATCTTTTGTAAACAAAATCTAATTTGCTGTTCCAATACACAGAAAGATATATTAAACAAAATTTTTGATTATATTTTATTAAGTGTAATTGGCCATGTGTAAAAACTGACTTTTCTAAATTTATATCATCATATTTAAATGTTTATCTCTTAATATTAAAAACTGCACTTCATTGAATTGCATTTCATTCATAACATACAATTTAATCGGTTTTTAATTAAAAATAATTGTTTATAATAAATTTAAAATAAATACTTTGGAACGAATACCATAATTTAATTTTCTTCTATGTTATTTCGATGGTATCGGAAAATCTAAATTAATTTTGATCTGCACGTATATCCCCGCGATATTTAAGTATCAATAAACAATGTTCGAATTTGATATTTGCTGTTGTTCCTCTTTATCATTAACAGCTCGAAAGAATAACAAGTGCATTGTTGGTAACGTGCCTGCTTTACAAGAATCCTGAAGTTTTGAAAATGGAGCATTGTTATAAAATCATTCTCCGCTACTACTTGATATAGTGATTCTATATTTTTCCACAAAAATCTGTTAAGAGTTCCATGTAGAATATCACTTCTAATTCATCATATATAGCCAAAATCTAATATATTATTTTGAATCATGTTTGTGTATGCATCCTATACAAATACATGAGTTTTAAATAACAATTTCAATAAGTTTTGAATTATACCTTAATGCATTAAATCATAAATGTACGTATCTGGATGTATTATATTATAAACGCATATTTTGGATTATGTAATAACGTATTATAACATGTTACAAATAATTATTATATCTGTTTATATTTTCTATTATATTCTTGCAACCTGTGTGGCAACACGGTTTTCTTATTTTTCCTTTCAGGTAACGGTTTCAGCAATTGTCGCTATAGTTACTTTTACCATGTATGTTTTCATCGTGTTCTTTTTCTGTACTTAATTAAATATATATTAATACAGATGATGTTTTTTACTTTTGTCTCCATTTGTAACGTTAGGCTCTAACAAGTTATGGGTCCAGGAATCTCTAACTGCGCAGAAAATATTAAAAGAAAACTAGAAATAAAAGTTAGCGGTAGTTCGTAAGCCTAACACGGCAGTTCTTAAGCCCCACGTAACTCGGCAAATTAATTAGCAAAAATGGAAGCTACAAAGATATCAGTTAAGCCTTTATGCGGAAAAAATGATTGACCTATTTAGAAATATCGAATTAATTTCTTATTAAGTTATTACGAAGACGCTTTAAAAAGTCGTGGAAGGAAAACTAAAACAGCCAGTGGAGCTTGATCAAGCCCCTCGCCGAAGAGATCCGAAAGAGATACAGAGATGACGTGAATGTTTTTAATAAAGCCAATAATTACGTTATGATGGTTCTTACGAACTCCATGACTGAAGACACTTTACAAAAGGATTGAACCGCGCAAGAGAACTGCGAAAGACCAGATTGGACAGCGCAAGAGAAATTTGGCTCGAACTTCGCAAAATATTGGAAGATTCGTCCGATAACCAACTTTACAACATATGTTTACAAGTCTTTAAATTCAGTTGGTCAAATGTTGATATGGCCCTTCCTTTATCAAATTGGAGCAATTTAAGGAACGAACTAACAGTGGACTTGAAAATAAGGAAGAAAACAGACTCCCAGAAAGATTGTTAATTTGTAAAATATTGGATACTCTTCCTCCCGGTTATCGTACTTTCAAATCGAGTGGTTACTTCTTAGTGATGAAATGGAAGCTCCTTGACGAATTAACCTCACAATTGTGCACCTATGAAAAAGAATTAAGGAAAGATCCGAATTTTGCAGAAACTTTAGATCAGGAAGCATTGATGGCAAATATGAAAGCTAAGCAGAAATCAGCCCCTAACTAGCAAAAAGAAAGCAAGTGCAATTATTGCCAATAGAGACTGGGTCAGAATATGTAAGAAGTGGATAGCCAATGGGAAAACACAAAAACCTAATCTACATACGGTCAAAAGAAAGGAGATAAGAATAATGATGCTGCAAATATGACACTCCTAGCCGTAGATGAGGCCGTCCATGACAGTCACTACTTTATAGACTTTGAAAAATTTGAGCTTTTCATAGCATCTCTGTAGCAAATGAAAAATCATTACCAGCAATTTGAAAGGGCACTATCAACATAATAACCATTGTAAATTGAATGAATCAAATTGCAACTCGAGATAGAAATCAGAACAGTATGTCTGAATCAGTATTTGGACTGCTATTTAAAAATACATGGCGAAATAGTTCTGTTTGGTACAAGAAATAGTGATGGGATTCACTTCAAAGCCATGAAGACCTTAGTTCATGAAACTTACATTGACATAAATGTGATCGAAAATAATGAATCAGCTCTTCAACTTTATCATGAATAATGGGGTCACCAAGAAAGCCCATTCTTGAGAAATAATTGAATATGAAGATTAAGTCTGATATGAAATTATGTGAAGCCTGTGTATATGGAAACGCCCACCGTTTAAAGTTTAGAAACAGAAAAGAGCTTTGAGAATTTTTTTCGACATATATTTGTGGGCCCTTTGATGAGTCATTTAAGAAATACCGATACTTCACAATCATCGGTACTGTTTTCCCTTAAATCAGAAGCAAAGCATATGCTTGAAATTTTCATAGCTCATGCTAAGAACTTAGGGCATAAAGTTAAAGATACCCTTAGTGACAATGGTGGAGAAATTGACAACGAAGTAGCTCGAAAAATCTTGAACAAGCATGGAATCTAGCAGAGGCTTGCAGCTGTGCAACAACAAAATAACTGTGCAGAATGAGAGAACAGAACAGTTCTCGAAATAGCCAGAACTTTCAAATAATCGGAAGAAGAAATGGACTTTCCAACTTTCCTATGGGCAGATTTTGTCAGCACTTCAGTTTACATACTGAATAGGATGGGCAAGTCTTCAATTCCTAATTCAAATCCTTATGAATTATAGATGGGAACGAAATTTGGAATAAAACATATCATTGTATCAGCCTGCTATACTCATGTTCAGGTTCAGAAGCGGGGAAAAGGTGGACAAAATGGCACCTAAAGGCTATCTTTTTGGGTATGATGATGATAAAAAGTATCGCAGTTGCATCAAGGAAACCAGCATATTAATCTGTTTCCGAGATGGCATAATTGAAGAGAGCCCTTCTATGACAGGAAATGTTAAAAAATTACCTCCAAAAAGTTTTCGAAAGAACTCTGTCTCAAGATGATGTTGAAGATAAAGTAAGGATAGACGAAGTTTCCAAACAAGAAGAAGAAAAAGTGGAGGATATACCAGAAAAGAAGACTCGACTCAGAAGACAAATCTTAGCATCTAAGTGGGAAAAGGACTATATCAGAGAAAATTCAGAGATATATGAAGAAAATCCTCCAGAAATAAACTTCAAGAAACAGGAATGTGAAGACTCAACACCCACGAAAGTTTTTCAGAAGGATCCTGAAACTTTGGATGAGGCATTAACGAGTCCAGATGCAGAAAAAATGGAATTTAGCCGTGGAAGAAAACTTGGAAAATTTAAAAGGAAATGAAACTTGGGACACAGTGCATAAACCAAAAAAAAAAAAAAAAAAAAAAAAAGGAAAGTTGTGAAATGCAAGTGCGTCTTCAAGAGAAAGCAAGAGATGGAGAGGCGGAAAGACATAAAGCTCGCGTAGTTGCTCGTGGCTACACCCAGGTCGAAAGAATTGACTAAAAGGATACGTTTTGTCCTGTAATAAAAACAAATTCAATTAGAACTTTATTAGCTTTCTCAGTTGAGCAAGACTGGTAGGCTGATCAGTTGGATATTACTGCAGCCTATTTAAATGGAAAATTAAATGAGACTTTTCATGGAACCAGTACGTCTATATGAAAAACCGCATGGATAAGTTTACTTGTTAAATAGAAGTCTTTATGGACTTTATCAGTCTGGGAAAGAGTGTAACATCTGCCTAGATAAATTTCTGAAGTCAGCTAACCTAACAAGCTTCAGAGCAGACTTTTGTGTTTACTTCAATAAGAAAAAGGAGTTAATCATAAGTGTGTATATGGATTACCTCCTTGCAATGTCCAGCAAAGTAGCCATCATTCAGGAATTTAAGAGCAATATTGCAGCCACAATTAAAAACAAGAACTTGGGATACATATATCACCTTCTTTCAATTATCTTGGTTTCAAATAGAATAAGCAGAAGGGAAGATTGCTCAATGACTCTCGATCAAAGTGTCTATGCTAGTGAGCTCTTGAAAACAGCTGGTATGCTAGATGCTAAAGGAGCATCAAAACTCTATTAGACCAGGGTATGAATGATACACAACCATTAAGGATAACATGTTGGATGCTGAAGGAGAACTAAAATACAGGCAGGCTGTTGGAGAACTTTTGTACTTGGCAGGAGAAACAAGGCCTGATTTAGGCATTGTTACCACTTACATGACCCAGTTCAAAAATTATCCTTGCAAAGAACATTGGTTGGCATCCCCGCACTTGTTTCTTTCAAAACGCTTAGTTTCTGTACGAGGTAATCTCAGTATAAAGTTGAATTTTATCTAATTTTGAATTAAAAAAATCTCTGTGCATAGCGTTTTTAAAAATATGTAACACGCAAAGACATTACAGAATATAAACTCACTAGAAATCTGTCAATTATACTGAATTATCAAAGGAGAGAGAAGTGGTCTGATGAGATAGTTCCCTGAGAATTTGTGCACTTCTAATCCATAACATTTTTAGTTTATGCGTGAAACCATCTGTAGTGACAAACTGTTTGAGAGAAATATGAGCAAACTGGAAAGCTATGGCTTTAAAAAAATACAGCTTAAAGATTACCTTTCAATAATTCGTACCGGGAACAAAGAAGTCTAAAGGTATATTTATAAATTAAAGTTATTTGTATGTATTGTAGAGACATTAGGTTAATTGGAAAAGCCAGAGAGATGAAAGATTAGCAAACGCCTTCGGCGGGAATCGAACCACGGACCTATGAAATACCGGCGCAGCGTGCAGAACCACTACACCACTACATGCAGGAATATTTCAAGATCCATTTTTCTATAAAGGTCAACTAACTTAAGCTTTCATTGTGCTTCATAAGTTTCTTTAAATTCAAATGAAATTATCTTAATGTTTTCATTTACAACTTTTTGAATGTCAGTAAAAATGTTGATATCGAATCGTTACACTCTACTCTGGCAACACTTTACGGGGGAAAAAACCTGTTTATCTCCAGCGCGTCGAACTGTGTATCGGAAATTCTAAAGATATGCTCATTTTAAAATTATTTTGCGACATTGCTATTGAACTAAATTTTATGGTTTAAGTACAAAGAACACGATATTTAATCAAAAAAGGTAACACACAAAACGTTAAAAAAACGACCCTCGCCCCTTTGGACGTAATTTAAAATCTGAAACATTTAAGGTGTTTTTTTTTTTTTTTTTCTAACAAAAGAAGTGAAAAATGTACAATGCCCAATGCCCTCACCGGGACTCAAACCCTGGAGTTCTCGAATACGCGTCGAATTACATGGTGTAATACATGGAGCAATTGTGCTTCCAATTACACCATGAAGACATGCGGAAATGAGGGAGAAAATAACCTTATAAAGTTAAGTGTACTACAAATAAGAAAGGGACAGATCTGCTGGAAGTTACGAAAACAATTTAATTCGATTTATGAACAACTGTTTAAAGTTGCAAATCTGCTAATAATAATAATAATAATGCATAAACTGCAAGAATAATACATAAAAAATTTATTTCAGTTGTTTTGCCGAACCTTTTACCAAACTTGAGATAACAATAATAATAATAATAATGCAGAAACTATAAGAATACATCAAAAAATTTATTTCAGTTGTTTTGCTGAAGCTTTTACTAAACTTGAGATAATAATAATAATGATAACAATGCAGAAACTATAAGAATAATACATCAAAAAATTTTATTTCGGTTATTTTGCTGAACCTTTTACCAAACTTTACATTTATTTGTCCGATTCATTGCTGTATGTGACGAACAGTTAAAATCTCGAGCAAACTGTGGTATGTTAGACAATAATCCTGATACTCTGAAAAAGAAGGAAAAATGTTTTGAATGTGTTTATTCATAATATGACTTTAATTCGTTAATTTTATGCACAATATCCTAAGTTTTAATTTGTTGCTAATTATCAGTGTCTGATGACATTGACATCGTGAGAAGAACGAAGGTGGAAATGGTTGAGGTTGAAAAGGTTGCTTTTGTATGCTCAGAGCCAGCAGCAAAATATAGTGGTTAGACAGTCAATGAAGAAAAAGCTAAGTTCAATAACAGTTACAAACAGGGGGCATAACCTGATACAGCTGAAAATAAATGACTATGCTTTTCATTAGGTCGAAACATTTAAATATTTGGTTACTATTGTAAATACAGAGGTTATTCTCACATTTTGTAGACGATTTTCCTTGTAACTGCAGAAATATTTTACCTAAAATTTTTATGTTTTAAATGTTCTCTTTGATAACCCTTATTCTTCACAATCTTTCTACACCGTAATTTCAAAGGCAATATCGAAAGAGGTATTTTATCCCATTGCTGTCGAACAATTTTCCAAAGTCTAAGGAGGTTGTAGGTCGACGTTCGGACAACCCGCTTTTTAAAATCCAAAGGCGCAATTATACATTGGTGACAGATCCCCCCCCCCAAGAGATTTAGAACGGCTAAGAGTCTTGATACCCGTTTCTTGTTTCATTCCTTCCAGGAAATTAACAGTAGATTTGCAATCTGGAAAAAAAAGGGGGGGGGGGACAGTTCTATATCTCTCGTTCTACTGGGCCGCTTGACGAAATTCAAACTGCGTTTTTCATGTTTCGAAAGCGTGACTTAGGATATATATTAGATTTATATATAGCATTGCTCTATTTCAATTCTACGATTCAAATTATGCCTAGATGTTAAATTTTGTAGAATTTGATGCGAAATTTACGGAGAAATTTAAAAATTTATCTTGGGGCAAATTTTTCAGTTTGCGCCAAGAATAATTCCCTTGGCGCACTTTTTAATATATGATAACCAGTTTTCCTTAACCTTCCATTATGCCGGAGCAGAAAAAAGATACCTCGTTCTTACCTTTTTACATTGTGCAAGAGCGTAAAAAAAGTTACATCGTTCTTACTTTAAAATAATTTTAGCAAAGTGTCTAAATTTTATTTGATGTTTTATCGCTTTCAACAAATATGCCAAATTTCAAAACGCGCCAATATATAAATTCACGTATATCTTCGGAAATTTTGAATAAGAAACTGTAATTTTTTGCAGGTATGCTTAGAAATACGTCTACTTTAAGACGATGGTAAAAATTGTATACATTATAATTCAATATTTTTTTGAACAATTTATAAAATTGGAATTTTTAAAATAAATCATAAACAAGGGATGCATTTTATTTGGAAAGAACCTGAATTTCGAAATGTGAAAGGAAGAATGAAATAAGCTTAATTTAAAAAAGTCCATCTTTTTTTCATATTTCGATTCTACGACTCAAATTACGCCAAACTCAATTAACATTGAAGAGCTAAAATTTTGAGAGCTAATTTTCTTTAAACTACTCGTGCGATTTTTACAAAACTTGGTAGATTGGCGTAATTTGAGTCGTAGAACCGTAATATGGAAAAAAGACATATTTTTGTTTTTCGCGTGTACCTTTCTACTTACTCCTCAACGTTTTGTCCGTTCGTTGTCGATGTATAGCGCCGGCTCACGTGTGTTAATGTTTAAATATTTAACGTCTTGCAAGATGTGCTTTCCTCTTTTTTAAATGTTAAATAAAAATTGAGTTTAACTCTTAGTTGAAGTTTCTGATTCTAAGGCCTTTCTGATGATCTTCGGTGGATTCTAAAATGGCTATAGAACATCACCATACAGGTATGGAGAGGAAAGCCCAGGTGAAGAAATTAAGATTCTAATAGGCAGAGGGAAGGAGAAGACTATCAATGCTGATAGTGTGGTGACTAGACAATGTGGGTAAGTGGGTAAAGAACGTTCGTGTCAATAAGTGGAGGATTGTGACGGCGGATGGGTCAAGATGACAGAAGCTGACTGAGTCAGCATAAGCCAGAAATCGGCTGTAGAGCGTAAGAAGAAGTATTAATGCAAAATTTTATTCAAACATTTGGAACGATAATCTAAAATCTAATATGTTCACAGCAGAAGCGAAGTTTTTGACCATAGCAGTAAGACATGGCAAGTACATTCCATGTCTTATTGCTATGGTCAAAAACATAATAAAGCTTTTGACCATTTATTTAAAAAGAAAGTAATCTCTTACTTACCTATAACTCTGTGGGAGACGAGTATTTACAAGATATCTTAGAACGTAGAATGCTCCTTTTGCTTTTTCACACCTTGCCTAAAATAAGTTGGGTACATAAACGGTTATTTTTGTGCATATATATGAATAGAAAATTAAATGTTTTTTTGAATGTTAAGTTTGTAAGAAATGAACTAAAACATTTTGAGTCATTTGATATCAAAATGTATGAAATTTTAATTCTACTGTTTTCTTGGAATAAAATAGCAGTTTAAAAATACTTTTATAGCTAAGTTATTAAATTAGAAATATATGTTTTCTTTTCATTAGATTTACCTGAACTATCATATTTTAGCAATTGTAAATTATTGATGCAAGAACTTAAGAGTACTGAAAACACTACCAGATCTCACAATTATCCGTGACTGCGAGTCGAAAGAAACGTTTCTGGCAATCCATTTCATAATATCTGATTAGTTGGTGTTTACAGTCTACGCAAGCTTGCTATGTTTACAGTCCGAGTCCAATTCTCTTAATTTCTCGATATAATAATTTTATATCCATATCCAAGCCTTGCTCCGCAGAAGTGCTGACCTTTATGTTGATGGGAACAGTCTGCATTTTAGACTGTTCACCTAACGGTAAAAAATCATCTCCGTATACAGACATGAAGTCAGGAACGGAAATCGAGATTCCGAAGTGACTCCAGCAACGGTCAGGTAGTAGCGGACGGGAAAGCTAAATATTTAGGGGGAGGGCAAAATCCCCAAATATGTCTCATTTCGACGAGAGCACAGAAGAAAGCCAGCAAAAGGCGGTGGATGAAAAAAGCCAAGATGTGTGGTTCAACCCCTTTCGAAAAATCCTATGTTAAGCTGAGTGGGGATTACAATAGGAATGAACTAGCCAAGGCAGCAGAGATCATAGAAGACATAAAGGGCCTTTTACACTGGGGTTTATCTGACCTAACGGACAAAACTGACGTAGCCGACCCATCTCCAAAACCAGTTTTTCTCCATAGGGCAGCAAGTTGAAAACTCTGAATTGAAGTCGCAGCGGAGCTAGTCGACACGTGGAATTGACTCTGCTAGCTCACATAAACTGCAGTGGAAACGGCTGTTTAGACCTCCAAAAGACACCTTTCGACAAGCGTCTTTCATCGAGGATTGCGCAAAGGCTGTTTTCTTCACTCCACGATTCGAGCTAGCAGTATTGTTTGAAATCAAACAACTCGTTCCTGAGCGAAAGATGGAAAATTCCAGACTAAAGAAATCGCCTCTGACATCATTAACATGGAAACAGGATCAGCGTTTTCCGTGTTCAGCGTAGTGAACTGTGTTCTAATCCTTCTCAAGGAAATGTCTGTGCTCATGAACTTACTTGTATGAAATCCCCTCATTGTTATAACATAACCTTAAAGTATCTGACTTTGTATATTTTGTACGCAGAAATTTATGCTTATGCTGTTCTTAAAATGATTTGGGGTTAAGTGAACTATACAGTTCAAATTTAGCATTTACTACTGTTTAAGAGACAAAAATAAAAGAGATTTAAAGCATTTACGTGCTGCATTTATTTTGAAGATCTACTGAGTTTTATTTTAGGTCAAGCTCACTTTTATTTGCATATTTGTGCTAATCACTATACGGTAAGAAACGTTCATGATAATTATTATTATCATTGTTATTTTATGAATAATTTTAATTTAAAAAAGACACAGCTCGGCAGTCAATTTTCTGTACAACAAAACGTACTGCTTGAAGAAATAATTTAAAATGGAAACTATTTGCGAATAGATGTTATGTAAATCAGTGGCGGTTGATTTTCATACGCGTGAAGTCCAGTCTAAGATGCTTGCTGACTAAGTGGACCGAAGATTGTATTTCATTTAACTGATATTTTGAAACACTTTTTGGAATGTAAAATATCGGTTATTTCTACCTGCCACTAGTTAGTAACAAGTTAGCATGTTATAGTCATTTTTGTAGATAGAACATAATCAAGACGAGTTATGAAATTTACATATAAGAAATCCAAAATGCAATTTTGAATATATTTTTCTGTAAAATGTTTATATTATATAGAATTTTAAATTAGTATAAGATAATAAAAACAATAAATAAATTAATTTGATACAATATTTTGACGCTAATTCTGATTAACTATAAACTACTTCCTGTTTAAAATTACTGTACTTCCGGCGATTTCTCAGTTTCTCACTTGACCAGAACTTTAACACGCTCTCTGTTACTATAATTCAAATGACAATCGCCAGTATCCCATGAAGTCTCATTATACACAAATTTCGTTTATAAGAAAACCTTTTCGCTAAATTTAGTGCAACCTGTAGTAACATACTAATTCAGAAGTCAAACAACAAAAACCAGCGTTATATTTTCAAATTTTCACAGGACTAGTTTCGATGGTTTTACCGAACCACCATCCTCAGCTACAAAAGCGCAAGTGAACTAGATAGGATATAATGATTAGATAAGATAAGAAAGCTTGGACAGAAAATAAGCTAGTGGTGCCATCTGTTGGTAAAATCAGAACTAAAACATAATTTCTTTAAAGGCCGAAGGCAAAAGTGGATTAGAATTAGGGTCGTTAACTAGAACAGAAAGATTTTTTTGAATGTGAAATACCTCCAGAAAATCTAATTCACCAATGGAAGATGTTTTTTGAATAATTTTGGCTGCAGAAAAATTGCAAATTTGATTTTCGGACCAACAATGTTGGGCAACATCTGTTTTTAATATAATAATCTGAATAATTTTGGCTGCAGAAAAATTGCAAGTTTGATTTTCGGACCAACAATGTTGGGCAACATCTGTGTTTCCTTTTTTCTAACATATGCCTCATGTTCCTTGAGCTCTCTTAGTTTGGCCAATGTAAATTAAACCACACTGGCAAGGAATCCTGTAAATACCCCAGGAATTTATATCCGGAATGGGGTCCTTGAGTAATTAAGACACAATAACACGCCGAACAAATACTAATTCAGAAGTCAAACAACAAAAATCAGCGTTATCTAACATGTTTAAGAAGAGCATATTGATGTCAGTGGCTTTAAATAACAATTGATAATTTTTTGTTGCTAACATATATCTATTACGTAACTCCGTTTGGAGTGGCTGTTGAATGATTATTTTCCAGAGCAATTTATTTAATTTTAAAGCATGATTTTATTGACATATTAAATTCATTATTATATAATGTATATAATAATAATAATTATTATTATGTAATGTATTAAGGAGACTTGGTAACCCCAAATCAATGAAATTACCGATTTTTCAATTTTTTGCTAGATAAATACCTTAATACCCGTACTACACTGAAGAGAAATTTTGAAACGATCTGACGATAACAAATGGTATAAAAAGGCTTTTAAAAATTTTTACAGCCCTTTAAATGCCGCAAACCCCCTTCAGTGTTTATTTTTTCACTTCTTAATTTTTCAAGTAAAGCATTAAAAATCAGTGTAAATGAAAAGGAGTGCAATTAAATATGACAGCAACTATAAGCAAACTCTGTTTATGTGTGTAAACTAATTTATTTAAATGCAGAGTGAAGTTAGTAAAAAAAAATTTCACTTTTACACCGGCACGTTTATATACATATATTGAGCTCAGCAAATATTTTCATGAATATTATGGTATCCAACTTTGCTATGCTTTTTCAAAAATTGAAATTATTTGTGATAAGGCACGAAAAGAAAGAGGTGGTGTAATAAAAGTGAAAACGATCTTCACTGTAGCATTATTGAAATAATTCTGGAACAAATATTAAAGTAATAAATTAATTAGAATTCACCTAAATTAATTTAAAATTCAGTTTACATACGAGAATAAATGGCTAAAAGAAATAAAGAAATCGCAGATGGTGCTGAGTGGTTTTAAAGAAAATGCTGTACGTCTGTTCAAATTTCTAACTTTGCTTTTTGAAAATTGAATAAAATGACAAATTAATATCATTAACATTGATTATAGGTGTTTTAGAAAATAAATTATAATTAATTCATGTATTAAAATGGTTTTGAACGTGTTTCAAACAAAAACAGGTAAAGAAAAATCTACCTTTTTTGAACGATATTTTATGATTTTTTTGCAATATTTCTAGCCAGATAAAGTTTCAGCCAAAAGCTTGTAATTTATGTATATATTAACAAATTAAACAGTACTAGGTTTTATTTTATATAAATAGGTACATATTGAAATTCACTAATAAAAGTTTTAAGAAATTTGAAATGATTTAAGGACCATTCCCCCAGTTTACATTCTTTAAACAGCATTTTTTCAGTATATCCTTTTATTTAAAGTCCTAAAACTTATGCAGATATGGACAACATTATTTAATATTTTCAATGCTTATTTAAAATTATATACTTAATAGAAACAAGGATGAGTTTTGCAAAATAGGGAAAAAATTGTTGGAAGTGAAAATATGATTGAGATCATATCTTTTTAGAAATTTTTACATAAAAATGTGCTTTTTATTTTTTTTCTCAGAAATTTCTCAGATTAATTGCAAAATAGATGCTTAAAGTTATTAAGAACACTCTAATGAATATAATAAAAAAATTGGGGCAAACACATTGAAAATTGTGAGAAAAGAAAGAATTTTTAATTTTTAAATGTTTCTTCAAAAAATTTAAATTAAAAACAAATTGCTAGCAAAAATTTTTTTTCAAGCATAAAATCATTTTGTTTTATAAGACCACTTAATATTATTCATAAAAAAGAGATTGAAATTTATTAAATAAAAAAAATTATTCAAAAGGTACCAAGTCCCCTTAAATTTTAAAAGCATTACTTATTACAAGTAAATTTGCAAAAGAACAGAAAACTCTTATGAAAAAAATGAAAAGAAATGTAAAATATGGGTGTTTCTCTACAATAAAATATGGCATTAGTCAAAAAATGTTACTCACAGTCCAGGTTGATTTTTTATCTGCTCAGTCCTTGCACTCGCAATATGGTTGCTTTCTCTCTTTTTTTTTTTTTTTTTTTTTTTTTTTTTTTTTGCTAATAGGTAGCATTTTTGCTCTTTAATCTTTTGACTATTGCTTTTAGCCTGTATTTTTTATTCATAAGAGAAATGCATTGTTTTGAGTACAAAATTTAGCAAGTGATCCTCCCAAGACTTGAAATATTTAAAATGTTAAGACAATATTAGCTATAACCTTAGTTACAAATAACAATAACCGAATTTCTTGAAATATAACTAGATGTACTGCCAATGCGGAAAGCATCACGCCTTTTTGCAATACTTCTAACGGGCTGAAAGATTTAGTGCACGAATTAAACCGGCCGGCAATCTGAATAATTCGCACGTGCATACGATGCCACGCTGGTCTGAGAGGAAAGAGCGGTAGCGAACGTGTTAAGATTGTTAGCCAAGACATAAATTTCCATGTTGCAACTGATTCAAAAGATGAAAATTTCCTTAACACAATTTATAGAGCTTAATTCATATTATAACTTAAAATCCTGAAATAACACACAGATGGTTGATAAAATAGCACTCGGTACCACATTTGTGATTATTTAACTTTACTTCATAATAACTCCATCTCAAAGATCATCCATTAAAGTAACAAATTTTGGCATCAGACTTACTTGAGCCGCACTTATCCAGAACAACTGTCTGCGAGTATAGCCCAATCGCAGCAACAGTTCTTTCGGATGTTCTGACGCCCATGTTTCATAAGCCTGTAATAAAATAAACGAATAAGAAAGGAATATACTTAAATATATAGTATAAAAAATGGAATAGCTCTTAATGGACGCCTATGATAGGAAAGAAAAAAAAATATTTATATTCAATAGTTGGTAGAATCTCAACGAGCTGCAGTTACAGCCTCAATTACCTGAGGCATGATTTCCACAAGGCCTTGTATGACGGCCATTGGTATTTTCTTTCCACAAGGCCACAAGACTATTGGTATTTTCTACCAGTCTGCTTGGAGAAAAAAATGTCAGTTACTTCACTGATGTTGGATGGTTGTTGTACCCATCCAACTCGTTCACCATCCAGCTCATCCCATAGGTTCTCGATAAGGTTCAGGTCTGGGTACTGGATAGGCAAGTTCCAATGGTAAACCTCATTGCCACCATACCAATCCATGGTAGATCTCACCACATGGCAGCTGATATTGTTTTCCTTAGAGTAACATGGGTCCAAACCTTAAAATTAGCACAACATTGGATGCCTACTCTCCTTCAAAATAGTGGTAGGCGTCAGCGTTGAACTCACAACGAATATGGACCAATGATCCCAGCCCATGCCAGGAGAAACACCCCTAGACCATAATTCCACCTCTGTCGAACTTTACTGTGAGCATAATCTATTCTGGCAGAAGGCATTCTCCAGGAAAACAACAGACCCATATTCTGTCATCTGAACGGAGAATGAACCTTGATTCTTTGATCCAAAAAACCCATTTTCACTGATCTACGGCCCACTTTCGACGTGCTTTTCACCACATTAACAAAGCAGCGAGTTTGAACTTTGGGATCAAAAGCTTATAGGCGGTAGCACGACCATGAAAGCCAAGCAGATTTTACTTCCTTACGGATGGTACTCATCGAAACAACATTCCCGGATGCCTGTTGAAACTCCTTGAGTACGTAGGCCATCGGTTGGGTGCGGTTCTTTCGAATTTCTCTGGATCGCACCCGTGGGTCTTTATGTTCCAGTTTCATGAGTCTGCCGTCTCGGGGCACACCGCTCATCTTCCACTTTTGAATTACATAAGCACCCCTAAGGATTATGGGTAATTCAAACTTAAAGATATGCCCCTTAAAGATCGGCCATTTCTGTGATACCCGACGATTATACTTATCTCTGCACTTCGTGGCGTCTTGCATGCGAATAAAGCCAATGTTGTTTCCTACAGGATATTTAATGGCGGACAGCATAATCACAGATGTGTTTAACCACAGATATAGGCATTTGCATGGGTCTCCATTTTCTTTTTTTTATATAGCGTACATGTGCTGCTTTAATCGTTTTCGATTTAGAAAGAATTACCTATGTCTTTTTATTAGAAGGAGATCAGAGCCTCAATCGCTTTGTTTTTGACTTTTCAATAAATATCAACAGAATCCCACTGACGTATCAGCCAATAACACTAGGAGAAATTAAATAAAATAAATAGAAAGCAGAAATATTGCTCTTTTCAGTCTTCACGGAAAGTCGGAAATAATAAGCCCTGCAACGAAATAAATATAATAAGCGAAATGGCCTTGTTTTTGTCCGTGGAAAAGGAACAAATAAGTGTCAAGAATATTCTGTATATTATCTCGGTCGGAACATATTTATTATGTAACCGTTTATATTTCTATAACTAACATTTCTTTCAACGCATACATTTCATTCTTTATTGCGCTCTGGATTTCATTTTTTTTCTTGTTTATTTTACAAATGAATCTTAAATGTTTATTGCTTGATTTCAAAAAAGAAAAATTCTTACATAATAAGCTGCTTTTAGGCCTCCGTTGTCAGCTATACTTTCACAGAGTACATTATTGCCCCATACCTGTAAAGATATTATTATTTCAATATATTTTGAAGAGCATTTTACATTTATAAGCAACCTAGTTGCAACGGATAAGGACAGAATTGGCAGTATAAAATGATTTGTATCGTACCACCTCGTCATGCCTAATCCTTTTTTAAATCCTTATTATACTATTAAAGATGATACTGTTTATTACTTTAGTTATAGCTGCAAATTAACTTCCACTGAAGTTTCGATTTTCTTTATATTTTTTTACATGAAATATAATTTAATAAATAAATAATTTCAATGGCAGAAACCTCTTCTGTAGTTTACAATCTGTGTAATACTTCGCTTTATATTGCTGTTTTATTGCGTATTGATAATCTCTGGGCACAAGTATTTGATTTTATGTTTCATATATTTTTATTTGTGACTCGGCATCTTTGAGTAAATTTATATCAAATTTAAAAAATAAATGGAAATTAAAATTTGATATTTTAGAAAATATCTATCACAACTTAAAATATTGCCTTATAAAATTTATATCATATGAAAAAAAAAAAGTTTTAGCTATTCAAAGATATAAAAATTGTTACTTGGCTTTACAATTTCTATCAATAAAGTTTAAATTTAAAAGTTCAAATAGTAGTTTGTGTGTGATAAAGTATCAAAATATTAAAGAAATGGCTTTTGAAAAATTTAAAAATAATAACATCAAGTAAAAACAGGACAATATCGAATATCCTTCACAATAGCAATATTTTCTATATGAAACCTATATGAAACGATATAGAAAAATATAAGCTATACAATCTTGCAAAAATTAATAAATGAAATTATATATTTAGTGCATTGAATTCAAATTTAAAGAAATCGTATGGACGTTAATGAGCCGTTAATGGCGAGACATTGCTAAAAATAATATATATGCAGACTTCAACCGTTAATAATGTTTGAACACGTTGACTTCCAGGCATCAAACTTATCTAAAATGCTTCATCTTGTAACCTCGCTTTAGATTGATATTAAATCTATCAATTTAGAGCCACTTTGTGCGCTATTAGTCAGTATCTTGTAGGAGCACGAAAATGTACGTCCGACGGACAACACCAAGAACTTGCAATCTCAACCGGAACATAAGTATAACATAATTCGATCCCTTTTACTTGGCATTAAAGGAGTTTATATGTGATAAAGCTAAAAATAAATGTGATAATCTAAAAGTGCACAATTTACCAACATATAAGAATATAAATCTGAGCTCACGTAGACTGGTAACAGAGTGAGTATATATATATTTGGTACGGCCGATTGCAACAAAAAAAGGGAGGTGCCCAGCTATATATTATAGCAGTTCGCATATAAAAAAAAATTCAGTCTTATACGGCTACTCGTTTGAGTTATTCGAAATACATATGTATGTACGGACATCAAGAAAAATTTTCTTCTGCATCCATTTTAAATCCATTTTATAATCCATTTTGGAAAAAAAAGAGTTCTTTATTCTATCCGTAATACCTCCCAAAAAACATCGTTCAAATGGATTCGAGAGTTGTCAAAATGAATATTTTCTCCGAAATATGATACCCTGAATTTTTCGTGATTACAACAATTCATTTACGTCGTACAAAGAAATAAAAAGGAGATTTAAACTGTTATTGCGGATACAAGTTTCTTTTTTTTTTTAAATTCCTACTGTTAGCTCACACTCTTCCTATATCTTGTTCAAATTTTTAATCGTTAATAAAATACCTTTTATTCATCCACTCAAGTTCAAATACATTTTTTAAACTTGTAGTGGATGACACTCGATGTTAATACAGTTTCTTCGCATATTACAGTCAATTCCTACTTATTTATTCTAGATCCGGAACTAAAGATATGATGTTTTTTTAAAATACATTATAAGACTTACAAATAATGACCCTTTATTAGGAAATCGCACGTGCTTCAAAAACTAATTTTATATTTATAACAACTTATAAATAATAGTATATGACCGTGGTCAATGGGATTGTAATATTTAGTAAAAATAAGTGGCAACAGTAAGACAGAAGTCTAAAGATTTTTAAAGTGTATGGAATTAAAGAATTGTAGTTTTTTAGAGTTGGATGAAGCGGACGTAATGTCCCATTATGTAGCGAAACTTTTTCCCATATTTCTATATTAACGTGATGATATATGTTTAAAATATAACCCTTTAAAACATGCCTTGTTTATTAAAATAAATAAATAGCACTGAAGATTATGCAGTAGTATATCTAGGATGAAAGCTCTTCGCAGCAGGTCAAGCATATGCCGCCTTGAGTCCTATGAAATTATTAGATGGAATATTAATTGAAGAACTAGATTGCTCGAAATTCACTGGAATTTTTTTTTTGCAATAATGAAGCAATACAAGAGGTGAATAGAATGAGAAATTATAGACCACCATCAGCTTCATAAATTAGAAACGAAAAAATTTTAATAATGTTTATAAAAAGTAACTAAAATAAAATGTTTCTTTGTTGACCTAAGTAGGAATTTACTTTTTATATTACTTGTTTTAAAAATATGAAGAAAGCACGAAATTTATCTTACCGGCCATCGTAGTCGTCCGTCTTGGGTATCGAATTCAATTTTGAAATCGTCATATTGGTCTCTGATACACCGCGACCAGTTCTTGAAATTATTTTCTGCGTATCTGCTCCACCATTTGGTATTGTTGCCAACTCCAGCAAGATGCTGATCTGTGATGTAATATCAGTTGTAATACTTAAGGAAAAGACACTTTCACGTTTTATATTGCACTCGAAATATTTTTTAAGCTCTATGTTCTTGTTCTAAATTATAATCATAAATTCGAAATGAATATAATTATCTTCCAATGCTATTAAAGAATAAATAAATTTCCTTAAGCAGCTAAAAGATTTAATAGTAAGGTAGGTACTAAACTTACATGCAAAATCTAGGATTGATCCCTGAATCCCTAGATATTCTCTAGAATTAAATAGATTCTTCACTGTTTAATTTCCTTAAATATAATATAAGGCGATAATATTTGGTGGCAACAATTTGTGGCAATGACGCAAAATGCCAAAATGAAATTAATAGCCCTTCTGGTGCCCGTTTGGACTAAAAAAGTAAGAAATTTTGATAAGTATCAAAACTTAAACAAAAGTAGGTTTTTTACTCACAAACTAAAACTATTTACTTAACATGTAAACAAAAGGCTGACGTCATTTCTCCTTAAACTATAAAATTTCTCCACCCCCGCTCCACTTTTGCGAGGTTTAAATAAACAGGTGCATGGTAAAATTTGTGATTTACGTGAATCAAGAGGGATTTAGGCAAATATGCAAAACAGAGGAACTAGAGAAACCAGGATACGTTCATTTGATTATAAATCATTAATTCTATTTCCTGGGCCAGAAAATGGCTACTCTTATACAAAAGGTTGAAAGACTGTGGAGCTTCACTAAGAAGCGAAATAAACGGCTATGAGGCACGAATCATCATCCCCGTGTGGAATTCATATGGCTAAAGTTCTAGGCACGAGGAAATGCCTTTGATTATATATTAAAAGCAGTGATGAAAATTTGGCACCAAGGAATAGTATGTGAGAAGTAAACATCAACTTGGCAATAATCTTGGTGCGAGTATAATGGAGGGTGTAAAGATAAGAAAGTACCAGTGCTTCCAATCCGCAAAAAATATCCCTTGATCATAATTAGACTAGCTTAAGATGTAGAAAGTTAGGCAGTGTTTTTTTTAAATAAAATCTCTCAGCGTTCCTTTGCTATGACATGACACTTTATTCATAGTGGTATCTGCAATAATATCACTGTAATGAATACATAAATGTACGATTCATGATGACATAAGGAACTTGATTAAGTGAAACTTTGTGAAATCTTCAACATAGGCGACAAATTATGAGAAAAATTATGCATAACAAAGAGAAATTTTATGCCTCCTGTGACAACTATTTTGGTATATTTAAGATTAAGAGGAAGCTCCTGAAAATAAATATTTGCAAAATAAAATATTGTTGTGAAATGCCCAGCTGCGGTAAGATAGCTTCCCCATTAAGCGGGGTTAAAAGTTAACCAGAAAGGTTGCCACATTTGGCCCGAAATCGTCCATTTAGCGACAAAATTGACGATAGCATAGACGGAGCGGAAACATTAGTAGTGTGAAACGGACAGTTCAGCAACAGGAGGCGGTGCGCGGTGCAAGCTCGCAGGCGGATTGGGGAGGCGGTGCAAGCGGAGGCGCAGCAGATAGGTAGGAATGTTTCGGGATTCCTGATGTAGTGGATAAGATGACGTCACACTTTGATAAGAGATTACCTTTTATTGATTTTATGGAAGTTCTTTGTTAATCAGTTTTTAGCCTTTGTATTTTTTCTTTGTGTTCCAGCTATTTTACTACATATATGATGGTTATTTCCTAGGTGCCCTTAACGGCGCTTATTTTCAAATTTAATCATTGACTCAGAAGTTCTTAATTTTAGATGCTAATTTCAACTAGTTTCGTAATTTTCAAACTTTCGTAATTTTCTAAGTGTTTTAATTTTGAACTTTTTTATTACATTTTCGGATCATATAAACTTTTCCTTAACTTTAGATGTAAATTTTAATTTCTTTTCTATTTTTCACGTTAATAGTTTCCAACATACTCTGAATTTTAACTAATTTATAATATTTATAGACTACGTACATGACTTTAATTTAATTTATAGCTACTTTCATACGTTTTAACCTTCGTAATTTCAAACATATCCTTAATTTTAGCTTTAATTGCTTTATTTTCTCACCATATATATGAACTTGATTTAATTTTAGATGATATTTTAATGTGTTTCATTCATTTTAAAACTTCATAATTTTTAAAGTACTCTAATTTTAAACTTGTTCATTATATTTTCCTACCATATACCTAACTTTTACTTAATGTTAGATGTAAATTTAACTTCATTTCTGCTTTATAATGTTTTCAGTTTCAAACATACTCTGAATTTTTAACTAATTTGCTAGATTTTCACACTATGTACATGAATTTCATTTATTTTTAACTTCTTTCTTACGTTTTAACCTTCGTAACTTCAAACATATCCTTAACTTTAGCTTAATTCCTCTATTTTCTTACCATATATATGAACATTATTTAATTTTAGATGATATTTTTAACGTGTTTCATACATTTTAAACCTTAATAATTTTTAAAGTACTCTAATTTTGAACTTGTTTATTGCATCTTCCTACCATATACATGAACTTTAATTAATTTTAGTTGTATTTTTTATACATTTCTGACACTTGTTTCTTTCTAGCTTCCAAAATACTCTAAATTTTAACTCTTTTTTATAATTTTCGATTGTAATCACGCTTTTGATTTTACTATTTCAGCTAATTTTACACGTTTCAATGTCTTAAATATAGAGACAGTTTTCAATTAAACATTTTATTTCAGAACGTTTAACTATTATTCCAACCCAATTCGTTGAATAACCTTAATTAGTCTATGTTTTATAGTACTGTTTTAATTTGCCTACTGTACAATTTATCATTCTGTAGTACTCTTACCATGACTGATTCTACTATTTTCCTTCATTAGTAACTTCATTCGCATTTTCAAACTTTAACATTTCTTGCATATTCTGGTATTTTCTTACATCATTTATATCTGAATATATGTTTTTAAGCGCTTTTTAAGCCCTTCGGTACTGAATACCTATCTTGTTCTAAGATAGGTATTCAGTACCGAATACCTATCTTAGAACTATTTTCTTAAGAACTAAATACTAAAGAAACATTGTCCACTGTAGAATATTTACTGTTTTATGCAAAATGAAGATAGAACCTTTACCAAATTTAAGTTCTTTTGCCCAAAATTTTAGAAAATGTGCTATAGAAAGCAACTTATTTACCTAAACATGAGTCTTAACAGATTTTTATCGGCTTCAGATTTATTACCAGTGGGAAAACATAAAGTTAACTTCATCTAGACTTGTCAGTATATACAAAAAAGTCATGAATCATTTTGCAGTACAATTAACATTTTAATACTAATTAACTAATTTTAATTAACTTTCGATTAAGATTTTAAAAAGAAAAGTATATTTATGCGACTCATTATCAAATTATTCCCAAGCATTATTAAGATAAGTGCAGTTAAATATCCACGTATACACTACGAAAATCCCATTCATTAGGAACAGTAAAACTTTACCAATACTTAAATGAAATGTAAAATCTTGCAATGCATTAGTATAAAACCTGAGTAACATACAGTGGATAGACAAAAATATGGAAACACCTTGTGAAATGCAAGTTTGAAAAGAAAGATTGATTTTAATGAAATATGTAGGGGGCGTTGGCGTTTTTGACTACTGACGTCACCTATACAACTTCGTAAATGTGCTAAACAGTTCAGTTGTTGTCGGAGTACTGTTATGTGAGGTTGTCATTGCATTATGTCAGAGTTAACAGACTTCGAACGCAGGCAAATTGTTGGAGCACGTATGGTAGGTGCTTCCGTAAACAAGGTAGCCGAGGTGTTTAGTGTTTCAAGAGGTACTGTATCGAAGATTTATTCCTCATATTTGAAAAGCGGAAAAACATCATCTGCTAAATCACAGCGCGGACGAAAATGTGTCCTGAGTGATCGTGACAGACGATCATTAAGGGCAATTGTGACGAAAAATAAGAAGACCACAGCTGCAAAAGTTACTGCTGAAATGAATGTTGTGTTACCGAACCCTGTGAGTAACAAAACAATTAGAAGGGAGCTTCATAAACAGGATATTGCTGGCCGTGCTGCAATTGAGAAGCCACTCATCAGTGATGATAATGCCCGTAATAGGAAAAGGTGGTGTTTAAGTCATAAAGCCTGGACTATAGAGCAGTGGAAGCGAGTAATATGGTCTGACGAGTCTTCTTTCACATTGTTTCCCACTTCTGGCTGAGTTTACGTCTGGAGAACGCTATCTCAAGCCTCTAATACAGACTGCTTGTTGCCAAGAGTGAAACATGGCGGGGGTTCTGTTATGGTTTGGGCAGTGGTTCTCTGCTAGCCCCATGATAACTGTGTCAGGGCACATGACTGCCAAGACTTATGTGAACATTTTGGCCGATCAAGTTCATCCCATGGTACAAACTTTGTTCCCCGATGGTGATGGTGTCTTCCAAGACGACAAAGCCCCTGTTCACACAGCTCACTTTGTTCAGGACTGGTTTTCTGAGCACGAGGATGAGTTGTCCCATCTCCCCTGGCCACCACAGTCACCAGACCTGAATATTATCGAACCTTTGTGGTCTACATTGGAACGGAAAGTGCGTTCTCGTTATCCACCGCCAACATCGTTATCTCAACTTGCCACCGTTTTGCAGGAAGAATGGTATAATATTCCCTTGGCAAACATACAGGAACTGTATTTATTCATTCCGAGAAGACTGCAAGCTGTTTTGGATGCCAACGGGTTTCCTACACCATATTAAGCAAAGAAACATGTTTTTTAAAGGTGTTTCCATATTTTTGTCCAACCCCTGTATCATTTCCTATAAGCAGTAAACGGTAAAAAAAAGAATATTCTTATGAAGACTTTAGCAGTAAATGTAAAGAGATATTCATTTAAAACATAATATGAAACAGTTGACAGCTAAATAAAAATACATTGCAATATAAATAAAACATTTTTTATTAAAATACATACTTACTAAAACAATTTTTTCTCACAAATTTCCTATTCTATCATGTAAAGTTGACAATGAAATATTCTTTAAAACGTCATCACTGTCATAAATACAACAACAATTGTTTACATAAAGCTTTTGAGCAAGTCTTTTAAAGTTCATTGACAATATAGCTTTGTCAATATCATTCACAGCTTTTTCCCGAGTCGCCTGCATTATACAGGGGTGGCGACGCTGACTTGGATAATCGACAGCACATCCCTCACAGATAAATACCTCGTTGAGACTGGTTAAGTACTCCTCGTAAATAATATTGTTAAGTTTCTGCATGCATTGCTTGCTAGTTAAATGTTCCAGCTGCTGGCATTATCTGCCAGCCATTTTCTTATCTCATGCGGTAACACATTTTGAAATAGAGCAGTCTGGATAGTCTGAGTTATTTCACCGTATAAATCTAAAAGTTTAACGGTCTGATATGATTCTAATTCAAAACAATCTGGTACGAGACGGAAACCACCGCAGGAGTTTTTAAAAATTTGTTGAAGAACACATTGCGCGTTTGTACAAAATACCGCCAACTGATTATTGGCTATGAAAGATGCTTCTGAATATTTGAAATTAAAGTTTGGTAATTTGTTCATGAAATCATACCACGTCGCAGGAGTCATACTCACACCCTCAAGAGAAGATCGACAGTTGAAATTATACTTTTCTGCAAAGTTCTGTATATGAATTCGAACGTTATTATTTCTACTTACAACGATCGAAAGACGGCACATCCGTTCTAATGACCAATAATTGATCACTTCATCATGATTTCGTGATGATTGATAATGTCGACTCAGCCAGTCGTCCTGGGGTATCTTGAGCACCTCATCTTCTAAACATGGTTTCATATGCGGAAAAGTTCTTTTATTCATGCACGGTATAGGGATTGTGTTGTCATAATAACCAAAGTCCATTTCATCAGAAGAACGCTTCACTTGCAGAGATATAATTTTTCTAAACGTCAAACTTATTCGAATAGTCTTTACTTCGGACTGTGATGGGACACCGTGTTTCCAGGCTACATTAGTGGGGGGGGTTTCATCACTAAAAGCGATCCATGTTCCAGTCTCAGAATGTGAGTCATATAATTCACTCTTGTAAAATGCATCATTCGCGTCGCACCGTAACTCAGCATGGGAATGCAGTAGGAAGGATCCAGGGAGCTTTCATCGTCTCTGTGCGCGGATATCTTGGCATCTCCGTCAGGGTATTTGTTGAGCAGAACGTAATTATATTTTTCGTGGGTGAGGGCTTCCACTTCACTTTTAATTTGGTGCAGCATAGGAGTTCAGACCAGGGTGACCATCGATGTCCCCAAAAAACTGTAGGTGAGTCCATCTTCATCCCCGAAAGCGCAACAAAGTCGAGCTGGAATATATTGGTGGCCGTAAATATTCAGTTTCATAGGTTGGAAAGGATACGTACAGAGTTCCTCAAAAATAGAATTTGCCTTTTCTTTACTATGAAAATCTTTGAAATAATATAGTATTAACTGATCATCAAATATTTCGGTCATCGTGAGAATTGTAAGAGTTAAGAATGACTGCTTTGAAGTACAATTCGTCAAGATTTGCAATGAAATGAGAAATCTACTGAGATCGAATATTTCTAAACTTATTTATATAATCTTTACTGATAAATAAGGATCATTTGATACATTCTTTTAATCGGTAATCGCCTTATTTATTCCGATAACTTCATGTTTTCCAGAACGATGTCGATATATCGAACCTTGCCATGATGAATCATCTAAGGATAAACAGATAGGGTAGCCCGTATCACCAGAAGTTGGTAAACCATCGATTAGAGAAATGAGGACCTGTTAAAATAGGATGTGAACACATCCCATTTTAAGAAGCCTCATTCCCTAATCCAAGATATCCGCGCACAGAGACGATGAAAGCTCCCTGGATCCTTCCTACTGCATTCCCATGCTGAGTTACGGTGCGACGCGAGTGATGCATTTTACAAGAGTGAATTATATGACTCACATTCTGAGCCTGGAACATGGATCGCTTTTAGTGATGAAACCCCCCACTAATGTAGCCTGGAAACACGGTGTCCCATCACAGCCCGAAGTAAAGATTATTCGAATAAGTTTGACTTTTAGAAAAATTATATCTCCGCAAGTGAAGCGTTCTTCTGATGAAATGGACTTTGGTTATTATGACAACACAATCCCTATACCGTGCATGAATAAAAGAACTTTTCCGCATAAGGAAACCATGTTTAAAAGATGGGGTGCTCGAGATACCCCAGGACGACTGGCTGAGTCGACATTATCAAAAATACGAGATACCTCAGGACGACTGGCTGAGTTGACATATCATCATGAAATCATGATGAAGTGATCAATTATTGGTCATTAGAACGGATGTGCCGTCTTTCCATTGTTGTAAGTAGAAATAATAACGTTCGAATTCATATACAGAACTTTGCAGAAAAGAATAATTTCAACTGTCGATCTTCTCTTGAGGGTGTGAGTATGACTCCTGCGACGTAGTATGAATTGAACAAATTACCAAACTTTAATTTCAAATATTCAGAAGCATTTTTCATAGCCAATAATCAGTTGGTGGTATTTTGTACAAACGCGCAATGTGTTCTTCAACAATTTTTTAAAAACTCCTGCGGTGGTTTCCGTCTCCTAGCAGATTGTTTTGAATTAGAATCATATCAGACCGATAAACTTTTAGATTTATACGGTGAAATAATTTATACGGTGATTTTAGATTGATACGGTGACTATCCCAAACTGCTCTATTTCAAAATGTGTTACCGCATGAGATAAGAAAACGGCGATCAAAATGCCAGCAGCTGGAACATTTAACTAGCGAGCAATGCATGCAGAATCTTAACAATATTATTTACGAGGAGTATTTAACCAGTCTCAACGAGGTATTTATCTGTGAGGGATGCGCTGTCGATCATCCAAGTCAGCATCGCCAACACTGTATAATGCAGACGACTCGGGGAAAAAGCTATGAGTAATATTGACAAAGCTATATTGTCAATGAACTTTAAAAGACTTGCTCAAAAGCTTTATGTAAACAATTGTTGTTGTATTTATGACAGTGATGACGTTTTAAAGAATATTTAATTGTCAACTTTACGTGATAGAATAGAAAATTTGTGAGAAAAATTGTTTTAGTAAGTATGTATTTTAATAAAAAATGTTCTATTTATATTGAAATGTATCTTTATTTAGCTGTCAACTGTTTCATATTATGTTTTAAATAAATATCTCTTTACTTTACTCTTACTACTTTAGTCTTCATAAGAATACTTTTTTTTTTACCGTTTACTGCTTATAGGAAATGATATGTTACTCAGGTTTTATACTAATGCATTGCAAGATTTTACATTTAATTTAAGTATTGGTAAAGTTTTACTGTTCCTAATGAATGGGATTTTCGTAGTGTGTACGTGGATATTTAATTGCATTTATCTTAATAATGCTTGGGAATAATTTGATAATATGTTGCATAAATATACTTTTCTTTTTAAAATCTTAATTTAAAGTTAATTAAAATTAGTTAATTAGTATTAAAATGTTAATTGTACTGCAAAATGAATCATGACGTTTTTGTATATACTGACAAGGCTAGATGTAGTTAGCTTTATGTTTTTCGCCCTGATAGTAAATCTGAAGCCGATAAAAATCAGTTAAGACTCATGTTTAGGTACATAAGTTGCTTTTTATAGCACATTTTCTAAAATTTGTTGGAATTCTGGGTAAAAAACTTAAATTTGGTAAAGGTTCTATCTTCATTTTGCATAAAACAGTAAATATTCTACAGTGGACAATGTTTCTTTCGTATTTAGTTCTTAAGAAAATAGTTTTAAGATAGGTATTCGGTACTGCGGGAAATACTGCACGCGAAGATGAGTGATTTGAATAGTCTTTGGTGTTGGAAAGTTGAATGATCTTTGGAGTTTTCGATTTAGAAAAAGGTAATATTTAACAGCATTAATTAAATTACTTACATAGAAAGTTCCTATAATGTAAATTTATATGTACAATTATAGGAAAATGGAACACTTATTTGGATGTAATTTTATATTCTAAAGAGGTTATTCCTCATTAAATGGGTATTAGTAAGGAATATTTAATTGATGTACTGAGTATTTATGAATAAATTTCTGTAGTCGAGATGGATGAAAGTTAAAATATTCGAAAATATAGCGGAGATTTTGGTAAAATGTCTCTTACTATTTCTTTCTTTGTTTCGTTCTGTAAATATAAGTATATTGGTAATGATATATGTTGTGTAAAGGTATGGTTGTGTTTCGCAAGATTTCATTCATAGTAGAATAAATTGGTAAATAAATTAATGAAAACTGACACACACGAAAGAAAATCCTAGTATAAGAAATTAGAAAAATAGACTATATATGAAACTGTCTAAGGAAATTGAGTTGGAATTGAACTAGGTTCGAGGAAATGTGTTAACATTATGCACTAGAAATAAAAGTATATCGATTAAACATAATTTCAAGAGCTGAAATGATAACCAATGGGTAAAATCTATGGTCATTCATCTCTCATTTGATACTGAAAATGTTTATCTTAGGAATTTCTTTTGTGCATGTAACGTAAATAATCGGTAATTTCACTTGAACGTTGTCCATGAAGGCAGAAATACTCGTACTTGGTGCAGAAAAAAAGTGATAAATTTACAATTTCCATAGTCGGGGCATTTAAAGTGTAAAAATGATGGTATGAATGCAGTGAATTAGCAAAAAATACCGAATTAAGTGAATTAAGTGAAAACGTATTAAGTGTCCAAAACAATATGAAAGATTTCTGTATGTGTACATGAATCAGTGAAAATTGTTCTAAAATTATAGATGAAAACTGAGAATCCATTCTAAACATTCGGAGCCTATCAAGTTAGCTTAATAGCAATCGATGTTCAAAACTGAACATTGGTAATACTGAAGGGCTTAAAAACATATATTCAGATATAAATGATATAAGAAAATACCAGAATATGCAAGAAATGTTAAATTTTGAAAATGCGAATGAAGTTAATAATGAAGGAAAATAGTAGAATCAGTCATGGTAAGAGTACTACAGAATGATAAATTGTACAGTAGGTAAATTAAAACAGTACTATAAAATATAGACTAAGTAAGGCTATTGAACGAATTGGGTTGGAATAACAGTTAAAAGTTTTAAAATAAAATATTTAATTGAAAACTGTCTCTATATTTAAGACATTGAAACGTGTAAATTTAGCTGAAATAGTAAAATCAAAGGCGTGATTACAATCGAAAATTATAAAAGAGAGTTAAAATTTAGAGTATTTTGGAAACTAGAAAGAAACAAGTGTCAGAAATGTATAAAAAATACATCTAAAATTAATTAAAGTTCATGTATATGGTAGGAAGATGCAATAAACAAGTTCAAAATTAGAGTATTTTAAAAATTACGAAGGTTTAAAATGTAGGAAACACGTTAAAAATATCATCTAAAATTGAATAAAGCTCATATATATGGTAAGAAAATAGAGCAATTAAGCTAAAATTAAGGATATACTTGAAATTACGAAGGTTAAAACGTATGAAAGTAGCTATAAATTAAATGAAAGTCATGTACATAGTCTATAAATATCATAAATTAGTTAAAATTCAGAGTATGTTCGAAACTATTAACGTCAAAAATAGAAAAGAAGTTAAAATTTACATCTAAAGTTTATATGATCCGAAAATGTAATAATAAAGTTCAAAATTAGAACACTTAAAAAATTACGAAAGTTTGAAAAGTACGAAACTTGTTGAAAATAGCATCTAAAATTAAAAACTTCTGAATCAAAGATTAAATTTGAAAATAAGCGCCGTTAAGAGCACCTAGGAAATAACCATCATATATGTAGTAAAATAGCTGGAACACAAAGAAAAAATACAAAGGCTAAAAACTGATTAACAAAGAACTTCTATAAAATCAATAAAAGATAATCCCTTATCAAAGTGTGACGTCATCTTATCCACTAAATCCAGAATCCCGAAACATCCTACTTATCTGCTGCGCCTCCACTTGCACCGCCTCCCCAATCCGCCTGCGAGCTTGCACCGCGAACCGCCTCCTGTTGCTGAACTGTCCTTTTCACACTACTAACATTCTAGAACGTATTCTTAACGGTTGTTTCGAGAATGTTCTCGAAGGTAGATTAAAGCTATATGTAGTAGTGTACTAGTATCTTGAATTCAGCAGTGTAGTAGTAGTGTCTTGAGTTTAGAGATTAGCTTGAGAGCGATTAACCCAGTCGGATTGTACTTTAGTGTTTTGCCGTGAAGCTATGTTGACAGTTATAGCCTGAAGGGCTATGTTCCTGATTGTTTCAGCTTGTTTGTCGTAGTCACTATAAAAGTGTCTTTGGAGCTGTCCTATGTAATACTGGCGAATAAATTGTATTTTTAATTTTCAGCAATTGTTATCATCAGTTACTTCAAAGCCACGAACCCTATGAAAGCAACAATATATTTTGATAATATAGTACATCTAAAGTGGAGTTTCTATGATACGTTGTTCTGTGCGTGTTCTGCTGAATGATTAACCTCAAGCAAGAGAAGATCGGCAGTTCAAGCCTCAGTGAGGTCCGGTTGATATTTTGTTTTTTCCTGTTTGGAAAACCCTAAGGAGCTTTTACACCCTTCCTGATTTCACAAGATTTTTCTTGCAGTTTCTAGTAATGTCATGTGAAAGGGTCAACGTCATCTTAATTCGAGAAGCGACGCACTTCTCTTCGTAATACATCGTTCATAGTAAAATGAAACAAGTTGATGATGTCTGTTGGGCATACAATTTCCGAGACATTTATATCTGTTTAAAGAAAAATTTCTTGAAGTCTGAAACTTTTGTAGTTTTAAGAAAGCAGTTATTATTATGCTGCATCACTTTCACTGAAATCGGAATTTTCTACAGCTTCCTTTTAAAAACCTACGAACAGCGTATATTTTCAATGTTTGTGTTAATCCGGCATTCCATTCCTTTTTTTTTATAGTAGGCAAATAGATGGCGCACTTTACGCTCCTGAAAGCGGTGCACATGGTGTTATTTACTGCTTATATAGTTGTTGATATTTCAACGTAAATAACTACTTTACCTTTATCAGCGTAAGCATGTGCTAATGCACTTCTGATCAGGGATCCGAAGGCTCCGAAGTTCAGGTAACTGAAATAGATGTAAAGATTTGATATCAAGAATTTTACTGATATTTAAAAAGTTGTAAATGAAAATATTAAGAGAATTTTATTTGAATTTAAAGAAACTTATGAAGCACAATGAAAGCTTACTTTGGCTGACCTCTATAGAAAAATGGATCTTGAAATATTCCTGCACGTATAACTGAAAAAACGAAAAGGAAATCGTTAAAAATTCTGAAACCTTTCAGATTTTACATTGCGCCCGAAGGGGCGTTTCTTTAACGTTTTCTTTAACTTAACCTTTATTAATTAAATATCATGTTATTCGCCATTAAACCATAAAATTTAGTTCTACAGTAATATCGCAAAATAATTTTAAAATGAGCATATCTATAGAATTTCCGATACACAGTCTCCCGCGCTGGAGATAAAAATGTTTTTTCTGTACAACGTTGCCATGGCTCTCTTTGAAATCCTTGAGTTTGTTAATCGAAAAATTCGTTAAAGTTTTACAAAATATGAAATCGATAATAAAACAAATTCCAAATTTAAAATTTGGGCTTCCAGATGCCCATATTCGCAGTAGGATTACGTCATTCAAAATTACGTCATTCAAAGTTAGATATTATATGCGTAGTTATTATTAAACATTTTCGAAACTCCCCTCCCAACAATGCTGTAGAGAGAATTTGTGGATTCTGACCGAAATTACAATGTGGGCATTTAAGGATAATATAAAAGATAAGAAAATCGAACTTATCAGTAATTGATTTATTAGAAAGCAATGAATATTTGCTTAAAATTCAAGAAGCAATATGTTGGCGTATAATAAAATCAATAAAACAAAATTTGAAAGCCTTCAGGTTTTATATTAGGCCCTAAGGGACTTTTTTTAACGACTTGTGTGTTACTTTTATTTATTAAATATTATGTTTTGCGCACTTAAACAATAAAATTTAGCTCAACAGCAATATCCTAAAATAATTTTAAAAGAGCACATATTTAGAATTTCCGATACACAGTCTTGCACGCTGGAGATAAAAATGTTTTTTTTTTTTTTGTACAGTGTTGCCATTCCTCGCTTAGAAATTGTTGAGTTTGTTAATAAAAATTCTCTAATGTCTGATGAAATAGATAATAAAACAAATTCCAAATTCCAAATTAGAGCTTCCAGATGCCCAAATTCGCTGGAGGATTATGTTATTCAAATTCTCATGGCAATTTTTATAAATAAAATGCAGGGCTCTTATATTTGGTGGCAACAATTTGAAAAGTGAAACGCCGTTTATGGTGAGCGAACGCAAAATGCCAAAACGAAATTAGTAGCAAATTGGGCAAACTGCTCCTCTGGGCTAATAAATAATAAAACTTGACGACTAAACCTCCACAGCTGGATGCATTTCACTTAAAAAATAAATTTTAGAATGTAGAAAACGTCTTGAGAAAATATTTTTTTCCTTGATTTTAATTTGGAAACTTATAAAATGGAACTGGCGTCAATTCCGCCTTTCCTCATTATAAATGCATTATTTAAAATTTGCCTCAAATAAAACTAAAATTATCTGGTGATCTAGTTTGAAATCAATTAATTAAAAGATTTAAGGTTATTCTGTATTTCCCTGTGTTGGTACTCAGCCCTGTAAAAATTAGTCTTTTTTAATTAATTAATTAAAACACGCTGCTAGATTAATGGCTTATTTTTAATGATTTCCGTACATCGAAGTGCAGTTTATCAGCAAAGTGTCCTTTGCCATCTTAGTTATTTTAGAATTAAGAATAAAGAAAAATCACCAGTTTTGGAAATCATTACGTAATTTCCACTCCATTCAAAAGCTTTTTTTTTAAGTAAAGATATAAGGTTATTTTCTCCCTCCTTTCTGCGTGCCTTCGTGGTGCACACTCGACGCATATTCTAGAGGTCCAGGTTCGAGTTCCAGGCACTGCTCATTCTTCACTTCTCCAGCATGATAAAATCTTAATGACTCTACAACGAAAGCTATACTTAAGTGGCCGCAAGCCTCAAGACTAAGATTTTTAAGCCGAAGCCCTCTATCTCTGTGCAACATTGCAGATAATCCATAACTTTTAGACAGCACTGATTGCGAGTATAAATTTCAATATGTATTAGCCGTAAGTGATAATCAAAAGCAATAAGCAGTTGTAGAGACATAAGGTATTTTTGGAAGCAGGCAAGATGAAAAAATGAGCAAACGCCTTCGCCGGGAATCGAACCACGGACCTCTGGAATAGCGGCACAGCATGCAGAACCACTACATCGCGAAGACATTTTAGGAAGGCAGGAGAAATACCTTATAGCTTCCCCCTTTTAAAGGGCGAGTGGGGGATCCAATCGCCAAATCCTGGGTGTGGAGGGTCATCATCCACAACCCTTTTAGTTCGGGTGCCACTGTAGAGACATTAGGTATTTTTTGGAAACAGGAAAGAGGAACAATTAGCAACCGCCTTCGCTGGGAATCGAACCACGGACCTCTGGAATACCGGCCCAGCGTGCAGAACCATTACACCACGAAGGCACGCTAGGAAGGCGGGAGAAAACCTTACAGAATACAGAAATTGATGGGAATATTCAGTTATGTAGTTGAGATATTGAATATAAGCGTACAAAATATGGAAAGGTTGAAGATTAAATGAACGAGGCGCTCACCAGCGGCCGAGCGGTAAAGACGCTGAACACTGGTAGTTAGGTCCGAGGTTCGAATCCCGCGAACGGGCTGGCTGCAAGGGTGTTTTCGTGGTTTTCCCCATGTGTAACGTGTATACGAGCCAGTTTCCCTTAGAAAGTCCTCCACGAAGGCATCCCTCCCTTTAGGCAGATAGCCCTCGTGTGCTTTGCCATAATTGAATAACCCTTAAATGAACGAGAGTATAGCTGCAGCAAGTAGGGGCGCAGCAAGTGACAATAAAGGAATCAGGAGATTGGCTGAATCTTCAAAACTTAGCGATCGCCTACTTGTATAAAGGGTAAGACACAAGACTAAAGCAGGCTTTATTTGGGGAAGAGGGGAAATTAAGACACAATTTTGATATAGGGAGGCCGAAAAGGAGGAGGGAGAATTATAAATTGACACAAGGAATAAACTTAGTCATCGATTTCTTAGGTGTTAAGGCCATAATTCAGTACTGGTGTTGTCGTTCATTTCTACCAATATTTTGCACTAAAACATAGAATTTATCGATGGTGATAGAACGATTTTTTAGTGCAGGGCCTGCACTCATGTACTTACTAAGAACAAATATAATCACATTTAGTTCGTTTTTTCACAAATAGTGACTGGAACTCATTTAACATAAACAAGCGTTTAAGTACAACACCATTCTGGTTATAAAGGATTGGTTTAGGAGCTTTTAGGTTCTTCCGGACGTAATAAATTTGCACGTCTAGTAAGTTACACGTTTCAGCAATGGTTGACGGATTATCCTGTGGATTATTGGAATCCCTGAGAAATAAAGGATTTTATTGACAAGTTCTGACAGTAGCCAAGCTTAAGTTGTATCATACTTCTCTTGTTGGTTCTGTTTATGGGAAATTTCGAACATCCACGATAAGAGGCGGGTTGACCTTTTCGCCAGTAGTTACAGCAGGGGTGGGTATATTAATTTTTCTTTCCTGAGGGCATCTATTAAATCATATCTATTAAAGAAGGCTCTGTCTTCATTTTTTTCTGCTTATTCCCCCAAACCCACTTAAGAATTAAACACAGTAGCTAAGTCCAGGATGTAAAGTATACCCTTAATTATCCTTTTTAATTAATATTTCAAAAGGAATATTTGGATTGCTTCAATACTTTAAAATTCAAGATTATATTTAATGATTTATTTACTTTTAAATTCAAGGTCCAAATGTTGGATTTAAGGGGAAAATTAACAGTTTGAAATATCAAAGTTTCTGTTTTTTACAGACTATATGATTATAAATAATAGCATATTATTATATTTATAATATTTCCTACAAACATTCAGTCTTTCCATTTTAAATGAAAAAAAATCAATTTGCGAATTAAACAAATGATCTTATTTTTTTAAAAAAAAAAAAAAAAAAAAAAAAAAAAAAAAAAACTACAGTTTGAAAAAGGATATTGAGGGAATCTAAAGCAACTTAATTCATTTCTCTATTCACCTTTGATATTTAAAAATTCAGCTTTTCCTTTCCTATAATATTTAAATGTCTAACTTTTGAATTCGCAGTTTCAGCCATTTCTCCTGGAAATGTTCACAATTTCGAAAATTCTTAATATAGCTAATAAATTTAAAAGTGCGAATGGAGGAAAAAAAATAAAAAGAATTTACCAATGCTGTTTTCCTCGGGATTATAAAAAGGAATCAAAAGAATTTCTTTCGCATGCTTCTCCAACCTGCAAATAAATATATTGTCATAAATGATGCTATTCATTGTTCCGAACATTAGCTTTTTCTTCTGATAAATATTCCTTTCCGTTGATTTTTTAATTATTAAAGTAAAATCTAAAGACAAGGCACAAGACATAACTTTTAACTCTTTTCTTGCACTTCAGTTCTGTAAGTCTTTAGTATATAAGGTATATCTCCCGCTTTCCTAGCTTGCCTTCGTGGTGTAGCGGTTCTGCACGCTAAGCCGGTATTCCAGAGGTCCGTGGTTCGATTCCCGGCGAAGGTGTTGCTAATTTTTCCTCTTGCCTGCTTCAAATCAACCTAATGTCTCTACAAGTATGCTCGCTGCGACCTTTAACAATTCGTTATATAAGATAAAATTTTGGGCATTCCACGTTTCGTTAGCACTACTTGTCTAACCCAACCGAGCCAGGCCTAGGGACCACCCCTGTTCTCGCACCTTGGAGTAACCCCTGTCCCTTGCAGCCACTTTGAAGCCCCCGCTGAGCCATCCCTGTCCTCGCACCTTGGAGAGAGCTGGCGCCACCGGCATTTGGCGGCATTGATCGTCAGTTTGCTACCTACCACACGGGATGCCCGCCTCCCAAGGACATTACCCAGAAAAATCCGGGTCGCCACCCCCAGGTAGAACCCGGAACGCCAACCGGCTACTACAGGCTTGAGCTCTAGGACGTGCCAGACCCATAAGACCGATAAGAAATATTTCCGGGGCCTTTAGAACCGCTAGGCTATTTGTGCCCCCCCCCCCCGTGGCTGAGACTGCCTAGGTACAGATAATAGCCAGTAACTTCGCAGAGTTCTCTACGTCGACAGCCGAGGGCACGCCTTTAGTATGAATGGCCATCACTAGTGGTCAATATCAATTTTTTTGGGGGGGGGGGAGGTTATATATATATTCCTATCAAATAAAATTACTAACTTTAATTAAGCAGCAGTCTTTTAATTCCTGACTTTATTTTGGCAATTTTGAAAACTAATTCGCATTATGTCATCTTATTAATTCTGCAGTACGGTCTAGTCGCAGCTTTTGTCCATTCGTAGTCGAAAATTTAAACAAAGGATTCAACTCTATAAACACGCTTTGCTGAAATGCGCTCTACGCTGTGCGAACGAGTGGTGCTTATTCTCTGTTTTAGCCATTGTTCAATGATGTGATCCGGTACATAAAAGTGTGGAAGGTGCTTGTCGCGCCCAAAATCATGTGTGTATATGCTTATGAAGAATGTCCATGAAACAATTCTTTCCAAGTAATGGCAGGTAACACTTTATCATTAAATGATTTTAATTCTGAAGTTATCTACACAGAAGTATCATACACGAACACACACACACACACATACATATATATATAATTATTCAGTAGATGACTTGAGGATTCGAAAAATAGCTTTGCTGATACTTAAGATGAGACTACAGAGAAAAGCTGTTAGACATGGGCAAGCCTTGATACCCGTAAACAGATTCACATAGCATAATTTTTGGGTGCCAGATGCACCCCAGAATTTCGTACAGTTTACATTTTCTTAGATAAAGGAATGAAGCGGAAAGCAAACTCTGCATAGCTTGCAACCGGCAAAGCAAAACATTGAAAAAAGGGCTGCGCATTGGTAGCAGTGATATTTATAAACTTGATTTCTTTGTTTAAATTCTGGATCTGCGAGTGGATACGAGTCATCCTCAATGCAGGCGGATTACATAAGCAAGCATGAACAAAAAGACGCATTCCAGAAAAAAATTACTATAAACAATTTAGAAAAGAAAAGGGAGATACACAAATTAAAATAAATTACAGGGCTATTGTTAACTTAAATTGCAATTTTAAATTTCCATTTTTTATCTTATAATTTAATCTTTTTCATCTTGTATTATCAAGATACACATATAAAGATATATATGACCTAATAGTAAAATGTTATATGTTATAAAAAATGTGCATTCAATCAGTCTTGGTGTCATTGATTGAAACAATGGATATTTTATGCTGCATTTATTCCTATTAGATTCGATGTTAAAATATTCGTTCCCAAAACAATTTATTAAATTTTCAAACAGGTTTTGCACAACCTGCACGTTCGGCTTCCAAAATTCGAAGCCTCGTCTCCATGGCCTGAAAATAAAAGTGTCTCACGCAGCCAGTGCGCACTCTGAGTCGAGACACGGAGTGTTAAAGAATAACTTGTTCGTCTTTAAGACATTAAATTTCAATCACCAAACATGTCCGATAAAGACTGAAAAACAATGTTTAATAGGAAATTCATTTCTTTAGAAGTACAGATACAAATCTTGGACCGTCTTTTAAAAGGAGAAGAGGCATCTCACATTGGAAAAAGTTTTAATAGGAATGAAGAAACAGTCCGGATTATTCAGGAAAATGAAAAAGAAATAAGAAGTGCAGTTGCTGCAGGATCTTCGACGGCGCCAATAATTAAGAAGATGGAAAAGGCACTCAGCATTTGGACTGATGATAGCTGTCAAAAAAAATTTCGCTGGATGGTAATATCATTAAACAAAAAGCACTCAAAATTTTCAGGCACCTCAAAGAACATGGAGAACCTTCTGTCAACTCAGATTTTCTGGTAAGTAAAGGTTGGTTCGAAAATTTCAAAAAGCGTTTTCGCAACTCATAGCATAAGAATTCAAGGAGAATCTGCATTGGCTGCTTATGAAGCTACTAGGACGTTTCCTGAAAATTTTCAAAATATTATAGAACAACAAGGATACACAGCAGTTCAAGTTTTCGATGCCGACAAAACTGGACTTTGGTGGAAAAAAAATATCCAGCAGAACTTTTATATCGAAAAAAGAAATTGTCTAACGCCACTTTTGTGCAGTATGACTTTGGATTTTATGACCAAATCCTTGTTAGTTTATAGATCTTTAAATCCTCGTGCACTTAAAGGCGTAAATAAAAACATCTTACCGGTATACTGGAAAGCAAATACAAGAGCTTGGGTAGCTGGGAATATACACTCATGTCCATAAATTAAGGATAATTCGGAGTCACGCGGAAATCGAACTCTAAAATAAATATATCACCTGTAAAATCCCTTCACACATCTTCAAGAATCATATGCAAATTTCAGGAAGTAACCAGATGACACCGATATTACGTCACAATGACGAGAGTGTAAGAAAGTGATATATAAGGAATACAGGCTGTTGCCTCCTACGCGGCAATATAAGTTACGTACAGCGCATCTTCAAAGTTATGTTTCTGCGCAACTTCAAAGTTATGTACAGCGCATTGTTTCTGCGCAATTTTCAGTTAGTTAATATTCGAACTCCTATCGTAGCATACATGTTTTGATCCCGTATGGTCGGGAATTTATCATTTTCGATTTAGAATTTTAGTTATATTACAGCCCACGAAATAAAATTGTTGTTGTTGTTGTAAAGTTGACTTTAGTATAGAGTCTAACCAGCGACCTCAAAACATTGGTCTTCGTCGAGACGAAGATAATTAGAATAAAAAATGGCTAATGAAGACATAACTACGTTGAACAGAAAACGTGGCGAAATTAAAACTCAAATAAGGAAATTAAAGTCGTCTCTCAGTGGAAAAAGTGATGATTTTGGTTTCGAACAAATAGAAGTATTGCAAGAAAAAGTGCACAAGTTAAATAAACAAATTGATGAACTTCGCTTGGATTATTACAAAGTGTGCAAAGATGAAGAAATATCAGACATCGAAGCTACTTTTGAAGAAATCGAGATGGATATTACCAATATTCAGGTAAGCCTGAAATGTCTTTATACTTCATTATGTAGTAAGAATGCAAATAATAGTATCTCAGAAACAAGAAGTAATTCATTGAATTATAAATTGCCTGAAATAACATTACCTAAATTTTCTGGAAATTTTGAAGACTGGAATTTATTTAAAAACCAATTTGTAGCTTTAATTTCATCTAATAGACAATTAACAGATTCTCAGAAATTGTTTTATTTACAATCTTGTTTAATTGGTGATGCAAAGCAGATGCAAACAATAGATGATACATTTTCTTCCTTATTTAAGGCACTTGAAGAAAGATATGATAATAAGAGACTGGTTGTAAATTCTCATATCAATGAATTACTTTCTATTGAAAAAAAATTCATGAAAATCCTTAAGATTTACGCTCATTAATTGATAAAGTTCAGAAACATTTAAGAGCATTAAAAGTTATGGAATTAAATATGGATAAATTAAGTGAAGCTTTGCTGATTAATATTATTCTCAATAAAATAGATAAAGAATCACGTAAGCAATTTGAAATGTCATTAAATAGTAATGATTTATGTGAATGGGATTCTTTCATGACATCTCTTCAAAAGCGATGCCAGATGTTAGAAAATATGCAAAACAAAACTGTATTTGCAAAACCAAAACAAAAGATTCCTCCAAATAAGGTTCGATCGTTAGTGACAAAAACGAATAATAATAATAAATTTATGTGGTCCCCGGTTTGCAAAGATAATCACGCAATTTTTAAATGCGAAACATTTCTAGCATTAAATCCCATGGAACGATACGAAATGATTAAAAAGCTTTCTTTGTGCATTAATTTTTTACATTCAAATCATAAAGTAACTTCCTGTCAGTCTAAACATTTTTGTTCGGTTTGCAAATTAAAACATAATTAACTTCTTCATCGGAATGATGGATCCATGTCATCTGCAACAAGTGGGGGAAAACAAAGTGAAACTACGCCCTCCCCAGAGAACTGCAAAAATGAGGCTGTTTTGAATAGCAATAAATCAACAGAAGAAACCTTATCGGCGTGTCTTTTTTCGAAAAATAAAACTGTTCTCCTTTCAACTGCGATTGTTTGGGTTAGAAATATTTATGGCCAATTCGTTAAAGCAAGAACAATTCTTGACTCAGGCTCAATGTCAAATTTTGCTACAAATGAATTCTGTGAGAGTGCAAATTTAAAAAAGGAAAGAATAAATATTCAAGTTTCTAGTTTAAATGGGCAAATTTCAAGCATTAAATCTCGTACTTTTGCTTCTATTTTTAATGGAAATAATTCGTTTTCTGCTTCATTAAATTTTTTAGTTGTAAATAAAATCACAGATTTAGTACCTTCTACAAAATTAAATATTGAAAATATAGATATTCCTAATAAATCAAGTTTGGCTGATCCAGAATTTGCAACTCCATCTAGTATAGATCTGCTTTTGGGAGCAGAAATATTTTATGACATTTTTATTAATGGCCAAGTTAAATCTTCTACGAAATCACTCGTTTTCAGAAATTCTGTGTTTGGTTATATAGCTACTGGTTCTTTGAAAACATCCGTTGAAAATAGTCAGAATTATTGTGGACTTACCGGTAATGTTGATAATATTGATAGATTGGTAGAAAAATTTTGGTTAGTGGAAAATATTGGTGAAGAAAAGCCAATGCTTAGCCAAGAAGAAGAATTCTGTGAACAACATTTCAAAGACACTTACAGACGAAATGAAGATGGCAGATTTATCGTAAAAATGCATATGAAAGACGAACAATTAGGAAATTCAAAGCACTTAGCCAACATAAGGCTCAATCAATTAGTTAAACGTCTTAGCAAAAACGCTACATTGCAACATTTATATCAAGATTTCATAACAGAATATGAAAATTTGGACCATATGGAAAGGGTCGATGATAATTCAAAACCGGAACTTGAATATTACCTTTCCCATCATGGAGTATATAGACCAGAGAAGTCAAGTACAAAATTAAGAGTTGTGTTTAATGCTAGTGCCCAAGCTCAAATGGATGAAGTTTGAATGATTTACTTTTAGCGGGAGCAGTTCAAGAAGATACTTTTGATATTCTTGTGAGATTTAGAAAACATCAAGTTGCAGTTATTGTGGATATACAAAAAATGTACCGGCAAATTTTAGTTGATGAGTCCCAAAGAGACTTACTTCGAATCTTATGGAAGAAAACCCTTAGCGACTCACCTGTGACATATAGACTCAAAACGGTGACTTATGGTACTAAACGTGCTCCATTTGTAGCCATTAGATGCGTAAAGCAAGCTGCATATGACGAAATGCATAAATATCCTGAAGCTGCCAAAGCTGTCTTGTCAGACTGTTATGTTGATGATGTCATCTCTGGTTCATCAAACTTAGACTCAGCAAGGGAATTGAAAAATCAGCTTATACAGCTTTTTCATAGTTGTGGAATGACTTTGCACAAATGGAACTCTAATTCTCCTGAACTGTTGGATAGCCCTTCTACAAGCTCTGAGCTTTCATTCTCCTCCAAAAGTGATAATGTGGTTAAAGCTTTAGGTATTACATGGAATTCTCAGAAGGATGAATTCAGCTTTAAAGTCTCAATCGAGGAGAAATCATCATATACTAAAAGAGACATTTTATCGAGAATTGCCAGACTTTATGATCCTTTAGGAATGATTGGTCCGGTAATCACCAAAGCCAAGCTATTTTTACAGAAATTATGGGTTAAAAAACTGAACCACTTTTTGCAACTATTGCTCACGAATGGCAAAAGATAGTTTCAAATTTAAAGGCTGTTGAGAACATAAAAATTAATAGTTGCATCCTCTCCAATCATCCAAGCAAGATTTCACTCATTGGATATGCAGATGCTTCGGAAGCCGCTTATGGTGCAGTTGTCTACTTGATTTGTGTCGATGAAGATCACGGCTCGTCATCTCATCTACTAACCAGCAAATCTAGTGTGGCTCCATTGAAAACTTTATCTATTCCAAGATTGGAACTTTGTGCATGTTTGTTATTGGCTCATCTGATTTTGAAAGTTAGCAACTCATTGAAGATGCCTTTAGATGACATCATTCTGTGCACTGATTCAACGATAGCACTGTCATGGTTGAAGACTTCTCATCTTTTGAAGACCTTTGTTGCAAATAGAGTCTCCAAAATCCAAAGACTAGTAGAGCCGCGACACTGGAAGCACGTATCATCAGCAAATAATCCGGCAGATCTGATTTCTCGTGGTGCTTATCCTCATGAACTTGTCACATCTTCCTTGTGGTGGAATGGTCCTGAACAGAGCGAACTTAGTGATGCTTCTTTATTTGAACTTGACAAGACTCTCATAGATTCTCCTGCTTATCAGGATGAACTTAAAAACACTTTAGACGATAATTTGAACTGCAATTTAAACTTGTTTTTGAATACCTTTTTTGAATTAACAAATAATTATGTTAAACCAATTAGAATTTTAAGTCTTATTTTCAGGTTTCTGTCCAATCTGAAAGGTCCAGTGAAGAAAACAGGCCACATTAGTAGCATTGAATTTCAAGATGCGGAAATGCACTTGATAAAAATGGTTCAGGTAATAGAATTTGCAGAGGAGATTAAATCACTTCAAGATCAGAGAGTAATCAAAAGTTAGGTAAAAACTTTAAATCCATTTTTAGATGGAAAAGATATATTACGTATGGGCGGTCGCTTAACTCATGCCACAATTAATTATGATTCTAAACGTCAAATTTTATTGCCAAAAAATCATAAGCTTACCAAGCTAATATTTATTCATTATCATTTGAAAAATTTTCATGCTGGTCCTCAAGCATTGTTACATTTTGTTAGGGAAAGGTTTTCGCCCATTGGTGGCAAGGGCTTAGCTAGAAAAACAGTTCACGACTGTGTAAGTTGTTTTCGTCACAAACCTATCATTTCAGATCAATTAATGGCCGATTTACCTCCTGAACGTGTAAATCCAAATCTAACCTTTCATAACACAGGGATAGATTTTGCAGGCCCTTTCCTAATCAAATATAGAAATCAAAGGAAAGGTAGTTTACATAAAGTTTATATAGCAATCTTTGTTTGCTTAGTTACAAAGGCGATTCATTTAGAAATAGTATTTGACTTAACATCTGAAGCCTTTATTGCATGTTTAAAACGATTTTTTTCGCGTAGCGGTAAAAGCTCATGTCTGTTTAGTGACAATGCAACTAACTTTGTAGGAGCTCACAAAGAGTTAAAGAAACTTGTTTCTTTAGTTACTGTCCCTGATGAAGTTTTGGGTAAGTATTTGGCATCGGAAAATATCTCTTGGAAATTTATTCCTCCTCGTGCCCCAATTTTGGTGGAATTTGGGAGGCCGGAATCAAGTCTTTCAAATTCCATCTTAAAAGAACTATTTCCGATGCAAAACTAACATATGAAGAATTTTTAACCATAATTGATCAAATTGAAGGAATACTAAATTCGAGACCTCTTTCTCCTTTATCGTCTGAACCTTCAGATTACGAACCCTTGACGCCAGGTCACTTTTTAATAGGCAGACCCATAAACTCAATTGTAGAACCTCAAATTTTAGACTTGTCAGAAAGCAGATTGTCAAGATGGCAAAAATTAACTGAAATGTTACAGATTATATGGAAACGATGGATAACTGACTATCTTAATCATTTGCAACAACAAAAGAAATGGTATTTTTCAAAGGACAATATAAAGAAAAATACAATAGTTATTATTAAAGATGATCAGTTACCTCCATTTAAATGGTTACTAGGAAGAATTGATCAGACAATTCCTGGTAAAGATGGTAAGATACGAGTAGCATTCATTAACACAAAGTTTGGTCCAATTAAAAGGCCAATATCAAAAATTTGTTTATTGCCTATTGAGGATAACTTCAAGGATTAAGTTTCATTGTTAATAAAATATACATTGTTCTTTATTATACTTATATTTTGGTAATTTTGATGAAAAATGTCAATATTTTTTACTGTTTGAAATGTTGATATACTTACCATAATTATTGAAAAAATTTGCAAATGTTCAAACTTTATGGAATTTTCTGAATTGTTTATTTCATTCTGTAAATGATTTATTAAGTCTTTTGTTAATGCTTAAAAAATGAATACCTGAATTGTTAGCATTTGATATTGAACTGAATACTTAGATTTAGTTTGCATATCATAGATATTGCAACGTGGGCCGGTATGTTGCCTCCTACGCGGCAATATAAGTTATGTACAGCGCATCTTCAAAGTTATGTTTCTGCGCAACTTCAAAGTTATGTACAGCGCATTGTTTCTGCGCAATTTTTAGTTAGTTAAGATTCGAACTCCTAGCGTAGCATACATGTTTTGATCCCGCATGGTCGGGAATTTATCATTTTCGATTTAGAATTTTATTTATATTACAGTCCACGAAATAAAATTGTTGTTGTTGTTGTAAAGTTGAGTTTAGTATAGAGTCTAACCAGCGAACTCAAAACACAGGCAAAGAAGTAAAATTGTTCGCAGGTGCTTTATAAGCATTTCAGTGCATTAACCGAATAGTTAAGACACAAATGACGCATTTGGATGATTTTTTACGTGGTAGAATTATCGGCCGTCTGGAATGTGGACGTACCCAACTGGAAGTATCAGACGAACTTGGAATTGCCCAGAGTGTCATTTCCAGGCTTTGGCAACGGTTCCAAGATGATGATAATGTGAGTAGACGTTACAGCACAGGTCGCCCCAGAGTTACAACGCCGAATGAGGACCGGTATTTGGCAGTTACTGCCAAAAGAAACAGGCGGGGCACAGCCTCAGACCTGTCTCGTCAGCTCTTTTCAGCCACTGGTACAGCAATTTCAAGGCAGACCGTGTACAGACGCTTAGGACAGATTGGTCTATATGCTCGTAGACCTGTCAGATGCGTTTCACTTACTGCAACTCACTGTCGCCTGCGGTTAGCCTGGAGTAGAGAGCATGCATTGTGGACACCGCAACAGTGGGCTTGTGTGATATTTTCTGACGATTCCGGGTTTAGCTTGCAGTCTGATTCTCGCCGGACTTTCATATGGAGAGCTCCAGGTACCCGTTACCACCAAGAAAGCATCATTCAACGACACCGTTACGGTGGTGCAGGAGTGCTCGTTTGGGGTGGAATTATTCTAGGTTTCAGAACTGACCTGCATGTTCAGATTTTAACCATGACAAGCCAAATCTATCGGGACGTCATTCTGGAACAACATGTACGTTTGTTTCGGGGCGCCATGGGGCGCACAATTTGTGTTTATGGATGACAACGCCCGTCCTCACCGTGCAAACATCGTAAGCGAATGCCTTCAATCGGAGGATATCACCCGTATGGACTGGCCAGCATTCTCACCGGACTTGAATCCAGTAGAGCACGTGTGGGACATGCTTGGCCGACGAGTTGCAGCCCGTCAACCTCCTCCTATATGTCTACCGGAACTTCGGAGAGCATTCCTTTTTGAGTGGTGTAATATCCCCCAAGATCAGATCGATAATTTGATACTCAGCATGCCTAGGCGTTGTACGGACTGTATTGCATCGTCTGGGAGACATGCAATGTATTAACGATCATACCAACCATGTAATATTGGGTTTTGTTAATAGGTTTGTTTTTTGTAATTTGCTCCAGGGAGAAAAAATCGCTAATTTTTTTAATAATATCAAACATATAGCATCTTTTTTTGCTATTTAACTTTTGTTTAATAAATAAGCTTTACAAATAAGTCTAATTTGTTTTGCTTCTAACTCTTCCTTTGCCTGATTTTGCATTATCCTTAATTTATGGAGGTGAGTGTATAACGTTGCGCGCCTTCAACTTGCACGCAACCAAGAGGTGACTGTGAAAACTTGTATAAAAGATAGAAGCTTGTGAAGGGTTTAAGTCCCTTTTTATTCAACGTAATAATTTACAATTGCGTTCTCTTGACGCTTACAGACGGTGCCAACTTGGCAGTCAAATAAAAATAATAACCTGAAAAGAAAATAAAGACAAGATTCTAACTACGAGGCTCTCTAAAATAACTAACTCACCGCGTTTTACAATACCGCTGCTAATTCAGCAGACTTGAAGCTCACTGGAACGATGACCACTACTTCCCGCCAAGCACATAGGCCGCAACGCGGGGTTCTTCAATTCTCGCTAACTACCTCCGCGCTCGCTAAGTAAGAATATCACACCGAACTCGTTTCCTTCTATTTAAACCAGAATACTTCCGCTGATAATTTGAATGCTTGCGCGTTCTACTAAAATTTACATATTCTGGCATTGGCAGTACCAGGGGAAAGTAAGGCTTGACAGGAAAGATAGTTTAAACTTAAAATAAATGTTAGTTAAAATAAATATAAACCCTACAAGTGTATTTAAAGATTGGTTTTTAAACTGTTTTGTGCCAGACGCTGAACGTTATTTAAGGCAGAAAAATTTGAGCTTCAAGGCGCTTATTACTATTAGATAATGTTCCATGTCAACCACAAGATTTGAATTATCCCAATGTCAAAATGCTCTTCCTACCACCTACCACTACTTCGTTACTTCAACCATTGGATGAAGGTATTATTTATACCTTTAAAACATATTACATAAGAAGAGTATTACAGTAGATTTTAGATACCGTATTTATGCGAATCTAATGCGCCATCGAATCTAATGCGCATCCCCATTTTAAAACTTTAAATAATAAAAAAAATGTTTGTCGTTGAATGTAATGCGCATCAATGATATGAGGAATTTATTGAATATTATTTTATACAACAATGAATTTGTATATAAACTATCAATTAATGGTATGATAATTTTATTTAAATTTAGATACCATATTTTATACAACAATGGATTTATACATAAAGTAGCAGAACATAGAATTAACCTATTAGTGGGTTATTGTCATGTGAAACAATCAATGTTAATTAGCACTACCGTATATACGGTACCTATCGTAAAATATGAACATGAAATAAATCGTAACATTTCTATCTAGCTAACAGTTTCTACAATCAGTGATCAATAGTAAACGTCTTTATTCACTAATGTTTTCATCACTGGAATCCTCGCAGCTCTCTTTGTCAGAAGCAGATTCATTTCTTCTTTCCTCATCATCGTCATCGTCATCCTCGGCGTTCCAGAGCACGTCATCGTCACTGCCATTCAATGAATTTGAAATGCAGCATTTCTTGAAAGATTTCACAATCATTGGTGCTTCGATGCTTTTCCAGGCAGCAGAAACCCAGTGTGCAACAATGTGCGGTGCAGCACGCTTAATTTTTCCTGTCGGGGTCAATACACGGTTTGGCTGACAAAACCATTTTTCGTACTCCGCCTGAACGTACCCCTTAAAAGATTTATTTATACTAACGTCCAGGGGTTGTAACACAGACGTCATCCCTCCAGAAATGATAACAAGATCGCTGCCTAAGCTGTGCATCTTCTTTTTTACGTCGTCGGTGAGATGACCACGAAATGCGTCCAGACAAAGCATTGATGGTGGATTAGAGAGCCTACCGGGACGGCGTTTCCATACACTTCGGAGCCAATCAAGCATTAATGATTCCGTCATCCACCCCTTCTCTTGGTTTCGAATCAGGACATCATCTGGGAACAGCTTTTCATTCTTAGGGGTTTTAGGGCATGTTTTCCGTTTGAAGATTAAGAAAGGGGGAAGTTTGCACCCGTCTGCTGTTATTGCCAGCATCACTGTTACGCGTTGTTTTTCACATCCCGAAGTTTTGATGATAACTTCCTTAGTCCCCTTCTCCGTAATGGTGTAGTTACGAGGCATATCAAACCAAATTGCCGTCTCGTCAGCGTTGCCAATTTGCCCCATTGAAAAATTCTTTTCCTTCCGAAGTGTGATGACATACCGCTGAAATGTTAGTAGTTTTCCCTCAAAATCTGCAGGAAGCTTTTGGCATATTGTTGTACGGCGTCTTAGAGATAAACCCATCCGCTTCATAAACCGATCCACCCATCCACGGCTAGCCTTAAACTCTTGTTTCGGTATTCCAAGAACTTCAGCCTCCTCTTTTGCTTTATTTCTTATGGTGTCACTAGTCACAGGTTGTCCATTCTTCCTCCTTTCACGTACAAATTCCAAAACGTTTTCTTCAATTTTAGAGTGTCTTCCTTTGCGAGGGCCAGTGAATTTCTTTCTACTAGCTTTAGTTGCAAACAGTGCCAATTTCTGTTGCCGCCACAAGCGAAAATTGCTGTCAGCTACGTTGAACTCTCTCTCTGCCTTTCTATTGCCATTTTTTTCAGCATAAAGAATTACTTTACGTTTGAAAGTTTTGAAAGTGGGCAAACAGAGAAGAATGTCATATGACATTCTTCTCTGTTTTCCCTCCATTTCGTGACTACGTACTCTGCAGTTTGTATCCTCTATGCAATAATGTGTCAACGATAAATGTAACGGTAAATGTAGTCGAGAAATTTGGTTGACGTCATCGGCGAACTTTGCACTCGAATCTAATGCGCCATCGAATCTAATGCGCACCCCAATTTTGAATACTACATTTGTCCAAAAACGATGCGCATTAGATTCGCGTAAATACGGTATAACCGATTCAAAATCAGTTAATGTCATGGAGGCTCGAAGACATTTTCAATTAAGAACTGAATCGACATCGTATCTTTGTTTCTGAAAGAACTGAAAGCATCAACGTTAACTGCATGTTAGAAAAAGATATGGCTCTTGTCTACTTCCACGCCTATCGAATTAATTTCCACTTTTCGTTGTCCTACGTTGGCAACGCGCTTTTGATATTTGTCGTCGGAAGAATTCGGTCGCTAAAAACGTAGCTGACTAGCTAATAATTTTAATTAGCTATCTTATTTTAAAGTTTATCTATGTTATTGAATTATTACTAAATGTCTACGTGTGAATGTTTTATCATTAAATGTTTGCAGTTTGGTTTGAATATACCGAGAGTTGTTGGATGTATTAAGGATATTTAAAATCGAAACTATTTATTCCACTTCGGCGCCATTCTAACTCGGCGACGTAAATCGCCTTCTTCAATTGGAATAGCAAATGTGCGTGAATTGTCAGAATATGAAATTGTTGGCATATTAGAATTTGCTAAATCAATCGGAGGCGAAGGTTTTGTGAACGTGGCTATTGAGGACTTTCAAGATTTATTAGCGGAAGAATAAATTGGCGAAGATTTGATAAAAATGGTATCCGAAGCTGTAAATCAAATCGGTTCTGAGGACACTACCACTGCTGAAGATTGTGAAGTTAATGATTTAACATTAAAAAAATTAAAAGAAGGCCTACGCTTAGCTGAAAATCTCGAGTTATTTTTCTTGAGTGCTGACCCTTCTGCTGAAATGAGCCGAGGATTCAAAACGGAGCTGAAAAACTGTCTAGCTCTATATCCAGAAATTTAAAACGACCCTGTAAGAACTAGTAAGCAAAATAAAATTACAGACTTTTTAAAGACGGAAGAAAATGCCTGAACTTTAAATGAAGTAAGAAATTCTGAAAGTGAAAGCGATCTCATTCTACCGGAAAAATGTTCTCTGTTGATTATACTAAGCAATGACAAGGAAGAAATTTATTAAACTAAAGTTGCGTTAAATTAAAAAAAAGAATATTTTTGATTGTGTTGTACATACATACTATATATTTTTAATAAAAATCAAGGTGTTTACGAATAATTAAAAAAATTTTGATGTTATAAGTTTGAGGAACGTAATCCCCCCTTTTTATACTGGTACTGGGTCTCACACAACACGGTTTCGCACAACACGCATTTTCTAGGAACCTATCTAACGTGTTATACGAGGGTTACCTGTAAATAGAACTGTAAATAAATATGATATAGAAATAGAAATAAAAATGATTAGAAATAGAAAATAGAAGCAGCATAAAAAGAATTATAGATAAATAAAAGTAAATAGAGATATAAATAAATGTAAAATATGAAATAAAAATAGAAATTGAAATAAACAGAAAAAAATAGAAACAACAAAAAAATATCGTTTTACATATAGATCCTCAAATTTAGTTTTTTAATTTTGAAATTTCAATTTATTCAATGCATAAAAAGAAAAAAGCCACTTGTTAATAATCACAATATTGCATACTTTTCTGTTATGCTGGGCCTCCGTAGCTTAGAAAAGTACATGTCGGCTGCCCACTTGCGAACACTTAGTGCATCGTCAAGATAATTATTGCCTATAATTTGCAACTGGAAATGAAATGAATTAAGCTTGTAAGCAATTTCGAAAATATTTTAAATTTCATAGATCTTAAATCTAAGAAACTCAGTAATAAATGTTAAGGTACTTACACTTTCGTATGCTTCAGAGACATAAGTGTCATTCAGAAGCTCTTCTGCATATCCGAAATGAAATGTCATGTTACGAGCCTATAAGATGTAAAGAAATAAATGTTTTTATTCTAGAAAATATTTGATGATTCTAGTAGAGAATGCCTTATTTTAAAAATTCATCATGACTGGATCACGTTTAAACAATATAAAAAGCATTCAAGGGAATGTTAGAGGAATGGGAAGTTCTGTTTCAGAATTCCAAATTCCAATTGCGAGTTTCTATTGAACAACTTGAAACAGTTTATGAAATGAATAAAATCATATAAAATCTTTGCAGACAATATCACAGTTATGTGACTGAAACATCCCTGCTAAAATATCCCTTACAGATCCGTAAAAGAATTGTACGGAGATTTGGCCTACGGGTATTCGTAGAAAGCTCCAACAGACATATACGGGTACTATAAGACAAATCATCTTAAAAATCAATATACACAAACCCATAGACCAATATGGGCACCCGTAAGCCAAATCCTCCAAAAAATAGTAGACAAAAAACCGTAAACCTACATGGGAACCCGTAAGTTACTAAATCCCCTCAAAAATCAGCAGACAAAAACCTGTAGACCTACACGGGTACCCGTACGCCAAATACCTCTAGAAACCAGTTCACAAAGAGCCACACACCAATATGGGTAATCTTAGGCGAAATCTCCGCCAAAAAATAAATAAATAAATAAATAAAGGAAACCCCGTACATAAAGCCAATAGAATTCTACCGTTATCCACACATAGAATCCCTATAATAGTTATTAATGATACTGAAACCATTCCTACCGTTTCCGGGTCATGCGGAAGCTCATTGACAGACTTGTTATTACTAAGGAATAGGTTCCATCAATAGACTCCCTATAATAGTTATTAATGATCCTGAAAGCATTCCTACCGTTTCCGGGTCATGCGGAAGCTCATTGATAGACTTGTTATTACTAAGGCATAGGTTCCATCAATAGAATCCCTATAATAGTTGTTAATGATCCTGAAACCATTCCTACCATTTCCGGGTCATGCGGAAGCTCATTGATAGACTTGTTATTACTAAGGAATAGGTTCCATCAACAGAATTTCTATAATAGTTATTAATGATCCTGAAAGCATTCCTACCGTTTCCGCGTCATGCGGAAGCTCATTGATAGACTTGTTATTACTAAGGCATAGGTTCCATCAATAGAATCCCTATAATAGTTATTAATGATCCTGGAATCATTCCTACCGTTTCCGGGTCATGCGGAAGCTCATTGATAGACTTATTATTACTAAGGAATAGGTTCCATCAATAGAATTTCTATAATAGTTATTAATGATCCTGAAAGCATTCCTACCGTTTTCGGGTCATGCGGAAGCTCATTGATAGACTTGTTATTACTAAGGCATAGGTTCCATCAATAGAATCCCTATAATAGTTGTTAATGATCCTGAAACCATTCCTACCGTTTCCGGGTCATGCGGAAGCTCATTGATAGACTTGTTATTATTAAGGCATTGGTTCCATCAACAGAATTTCTATAATAGTTATTAATGATCCTGAAACCATTCCTACCGTTTCCGGGTCATGCGGAAGCTCATTGATAATCTTGTTATTATTAAGGAATAGGTTCCATCAATAGAATCCCTATAATAGTTATTAATGATCCTGAAAGCATTTCTACCGTTTCCGGCTCATGCGGAAGCTCATTGATAGACTTGTTATTACTAAGGAATAGGTTCCACGAATAGAATCCATATAATGGTTATTAATGATCCTGAAAGCATTCCTACCGTTTCCGGGTCATGTGGAAGCTCATTGATAGACTTGTTATTACTAAGGAATAGGTTCCATCAATAGAATCCCTATAATAGTTATTAATGATCCTGAAAGCATTCCTGCCGTTTCCGGGTCATGCGGAAGCTCATTGATCGACTTGTTATTACTAAGGAATAGGTTCCATCAATAGAATCCCTATAATAGTTGTTAATGATCCTGAAAGCATTCCTACCGTTTCCGGGTCATGCGGAAGCTCATTGATAGACTTGTTATTACTAAGGCATAGGTTCCATTAATAGAAACCCTATAATAGTTGTTAATGATCCTGAAACCATTCCTACCGTTTCCGGGTCATGCGGAAACTCATTGACAGACTTATTATTACTAAGGAATAGGTTCCATCAATAGAATTTCTATAATAGTTATTAATGATCCTGAAAGCATTCCTACCGTTTCCGGGTCATGCGGAAGCTCATTGATAGACTTGTTATTACTAAGGCATAGGTTCCATTAATAGAATCCCTATAATAGTTCTTAATGATCCTGAAAGCATTCCTACCGTTTCCGGGTCATGCGGAAGCTCATTGATAGACTTGTTATTACTAAGGCATAGGTTCCATTAATAGAATCCCTATAATAGTTGTTAATGAACCTGAAACCATTCCTACCGTTTCCGGGTCATGCGGAAGCTCATTGATAGACTTGTTATTATTAAGGAATAGGTTCCATCAATAGAATCCCTATAATAGTTATTAATGATCCTGAAAGTATTTCTACCGTTTCCGGCTCATGCGGAAGCTCATTCATAGACTTGTTATTACTAAGGAATAGGTTCCATCAATAGAATCCCTATAAAAGTTTTTAATGATCCTGAAAGCATTCCGACCATTTCCGGGTCATGCGGAAGCTTATTGATAGACTTGTTACTACTAAGGAACAGGTTCCATCAATAGAATCCCTATAATAGTTGTTAATGATCCTGAAAGCATTCCTACCGTTTCCGGGTCATGCGGAAGCTCATTGATAGACTTGTTATTATTAAGGAATAGGTACCATCAATAGAATCCCTATAATAGTTATTAATGATCCTGAAAGCATTTCTACCGTTTCCGGCTCATGCGGAAGCTCATTCATAGACTTGTTATTACTAAGGAATAGGTTCCATCAATAGAATCCCTATAATAGTTATTAATGATCCTGAAAGCATTCCGACCGTTTCCGGGTCATGCGGAAGCTTATTGATAGACTTGTTATTACTAAGGAATAGGTTCCATCAATAGAATCCCTATAATAGTTGTTAATGATCCTGAAAGCATTCCTACCTTTTCCGGGTCATGCGGAAGCTCATTGATAGACTTGTTATTACTAAGGCATAGGTTCCATCAATAGAATCCCTATAATAGTTGTTAATGATCCTGAAAGCATTCCTACCGCTTCCAGGTCATGCGGAAGCTTATTGTTAGAGTTGTTATTACTAAGGCATAGGTTCCATTAAAAGAAACCCTATAATAGTTGTTAATGATCCTGAAACCATTCCTACCGTTTCCGGGTCATGCGGAAGCTCAATGATAGACTTGTTATTGCTAAGGAATAGGCTCCATCAACAGAATTTCTATAATAGGTGTCAATGATCCTGAAAGCATTCCTACCGTTTCCGGGTCATGCGGAAGCTCATTGATAGACTTGTTATTACTAAGGAATAGGTTCCATCAATAGAATACCTATAATAGTTATTAATGATCTTGAAAGCATTCCGACCGTTTCCGGGTCATGCGGAAGCTTATTGATAGACTTGTTATTACTAAGGAATAGGTTCCATCAATAGAATCCCTATAAAAGTTATTAATGATCCTGAAAGCATTCAGACCGTTTCCGGGTCATGCGGAAGTTTTTGATAGACTTGTTATTACTAAGGAATAGGTTCCATCAATAGAATCCCTATAATAGTTCTTAATGATCCTGAAAGCATTCCTACCGTTTCCAGGTCATGCGGAAGCTCATTGATAGACTTGTTATTACTAAGGCATAGGTTCCATCAATAGAATCCCTATAATAGCTGTTAATGATCCTGAAACCATTCCTACCGTTTCCGGGTCATACGGAAGCTCATTGATAGACTTGTTATTACTAAGGAATAGCTTCCATCAACAGAATTTCTATAATAGTTAATAATGATCCTGAAAACATTCCTACCGTTTCCGGGTCATGCGGAAACTCATTGACAGACTTATTATTACTAAGGAATAGGTTCCATCAATAGAATTTCTATAATAGTTATTAATGATCCTGAAAGCATTCCTACCGTTTCCGGGTCATGCGGAAGCTCATTGATAGACTTGTTATTATTAAGGAATAGGTTCCATCAATAGAATCCCTATAATAGTTATTAATGATCTTGAAAGCATTCCGACCGTTTCCGGGTCATGCGGAAGCTTATTGATAGTCTTGTTATTGCTAAGGAATAGGTTCCATCAATAGAATCCCTATAATAGTTATTAATGATCCTGAAAGCATTCCGACCGTTTCCGGGTCATGCGGAAGCTTATTGATAGACTTGCTATTACTAAGGAATAGGTTCCATCAATAGAGACCCTATAATAGATGTTAATGATCCTGAAAGCATTCCTACCGTTTCCGGGTCATGCGGAAGCTCATTGATAGACTTGTTATTACTAAGGCATAGGTTCCATCAATAGAATCCCTATAATAGATGTTAAAGATCTTGAAACCATTCCTACCGTTTCCGGGTCATGCGGAAGCTCATTGATAGACTTGTTATTATTAAGGAATAGGTTCCATCAATAGAATCCCTATAATAGTTATTAATGATCCTGAAAGCATTCCTACCGTTTCCGGGTCATGCGGAAACTCATTGATAGACTTGTTATTACTAAGGTATAGGTTCCATCAATAGAATCCCTATAATAGCTGTTAATGATCATGAAACCATTCCTACCGTTTCCGGGTCATACGGAAGCTCATTGATAGACTTGTTATTACTAAGGAATAGGTTCCATCAACAGAATTTCTATAATAGTTATTAATGATCCTGAAAACATTCCTACCGTTTCCGGGTCATGCGGAAACTCATTGACAGACTTATTATTACTAAGGAATAGGTTCCATCAATAGAATCCCTATAATAGTTATTAATGATCTTGAAAGCATTCCGACCGTTTCCGGGTCATGCGGAAGCTTATTGATAGTCTTGTTATTGCTAAGGAATAGGTTCCATCAATAGAATCCCTATAATAGTTATTAATGATCCTGAAAGCATTCCGACCGTTTCCGGGTCATGCGGAAGCTTATTGATAGACTTGCTATTACTAAGGAATAGGTTCCATCAATAGAGACCCTATAATAGATGTTAATGATCCTGAAAGCATTCCTACCGTTTCCGGGTCATGCGGAAGCTCATTGATAGACTTGTTATTACTAAGGCATAGGTTCCATCAATAGAATCCCTATAATAGATGTTAAAGATCCTGAAAGCATTTCTACCGTTTCCGGGTCATGCGGAAGCTCATTGATAGACTTGTTATTATTAAGGAATAGGTTCCATCAATAGAATCCCTATAATAATTATTAATGATCCTGAAAGCATTTCTACCGTTTCCGGCTCATGCGGAAGCTCATTGATAGACTTGGTATTACTAAGGAATAGGTTCCATCAATAGAATCCCTATAATAGTTATTAATGATCCTGAAAGCATTCCTACCGTTTCCGGGTCATGCGGAAGCTCATTGATAGACTTGTTATTACTAAGGCATAGGTTCCATCAATAGAATCCCTATAATAGTTGTTAGTGATCCTGAAACCTTTCCTACCGTTTCCGGGTCATGCGGAAGCTCATTGATAGACTTGTTATTACTAAGGAATAGGTTTCATCAACAGAATTTCTATAATACTTATTAATGATCCTGAAAGCATTCCTACCGTTTCCGGGTCATGCGGAAGTTTTTGATAGACTTGTTATTACTAAGGAATAGGTTCCATCAATAGAATCCCTATAATAGTTCTTAATGATCCTGAAAGCATTCCTACCATTTCCGGGTCATGCGGAAGCTCATTGATAGACTTGTTATTACTAAGGCATAGGTTCCATCAATAGAATGCCTATAATAGTTGTTAATGATCCTGAAACCATTCCTACCGTTTCCGGGTCATGCGGAAGCTCATTGATAGAGTTATTATTAAGGAATAGGTTCCATCAATAGAATTCCTATAATAGTTATTAATGATTCTGAAAGCATTTCTACCGTTTCCGGCTCATGCCGAAGCTCATTGATAGACTTGTTATTACTAAGGAATAGGTTCCATCAATAGAATACCTATAATAGTTATTAATGATCTTGAAAGCATTCAGACCGTTTCCGGGTCATGCGGAAGTTTTTGATAGACTTGTTATTACTAAGGAATAGGTTCCATCAATAGAATCCCTATAATAGTTCTTAATGATCCTGAAAGTATTCCTACCGTTTCCAGGTCATGCGGAAGCTCATTGAAAGACTTGTTATTACTAAGGCATAGGTTCCATCAATAGAATCCCTATAATAGCTGTTAATGATCCTGAAACCATTCCTACCGTTTCCGGGTCATACGGAAGCTCATTGATAGACTTGTTATTACTAAGGAATAGGTTCCATCAACAGAATTTCTATAATAGTTATTAATGATCCTGAAAACATTCCTACCGTTTCCGGGTCATGCGGAAACTCATTGACAGACTTATTATTACTAAGGAATAGGTTCCATCAATAGAATTTCTATAATAGTTATTAATGATCCTGAAAACATTCCTACCGTTTCCGGGTCATGCGGAAACTCATTGACAGACTTATTATTACTAAGGAATAGGTTCCATCAATAGAATTTCTATAATAGTTATTAATGATCCTGAAAGCATTTCTACCGTTTCCGGGTCATACGGAAGCTCATTGATAGACTTGTTATTACTAAGGAATAGCTTCCATCAACAGAATTTCTATAATAGTTATTAATGATCCTGAAAACATTCCTACCGTTTCCGGGTCATGCGGAAACTCATTGACAGACTTATCATTACTAAGGAATAGGTTCCATCAATAGAATTTCTATAATAGTTATTAATGATCCTGAAAGCATTCCTACCGTTTACGGGTCATGCGGAAGCTCATTGATAGACTTGTTATTATTAAGGAATAGGTTCCATCAATAGAATCCCTATAATAGTTATTAATGATCTTGAAAGCATTCCGACCGTTTCCGGGTCATGCGGAAGCTTATTGATAGTCTTGTTATTGCTAAGGAATAGGTTCCATCAATAGAATCCCTATAATAGTTATTAATGATCCTGAAAGCATTCCGACCGTTTCCGGGTCATGCGGAAGCTTATTGATAGACTTGCTATTACTAAGGAATAGGTTCCATCAATAGAGACCCTATAATAGATGTTAATGATCCTGAAAGCATTCCTACCGTTTCCGGGTCATGCGGAAGCTCATTGATAGACTTGTTATTACTAAGGCATAGGTTCCATCAATAGAATCCCTATAATAGATGTTAAAGATCTTGAAACCATTCCTACCGTTTCCGGGTCATGCGGAAGCTCATTGATAGACTTGTTATTATTAAGGAATAGGTTCCATCAATAGAATCCCTATAATAGTTATTAATGATCCTGAAAGCATTCCTACCGTTTCCGGGTCATGCGGAAACTCATTGATAGACTTGTTATTACTAAGGCATAGGTTCCATCAATAGAATCCCTATAATAGCTGTTAATGATCATGAAACCATTCCTACCGTTTCCGGGTCATACGGAAGCTCATTGATAGACTTGTTATTACTAAGGAATAGGTTCCATCAACAGAATTTCTATAATAGTTATTAATGATCCTGAAAACATTCCTACCGTTTCCGGGTCATGCGGAAACTCATTGACAGACTTATTATTACTAAGGAATAGGTTCCATCAATAGAATCCCTATAATAGTTATTAATGATCTTGAAAGCATTCCGACCGTTTCCGGGTCATGCGGAAGCTTATTGATAGTCTTGTTATTGCTAAGGAATAGGTTCCATCAATAGAATCCCTATAATAGTTATTAATGATCCTGAAAGCATTCCGACCGTTTCCGGGTCATGCGGAAGCTTATTGATAGACTTGCTATTACTAAGGAATAGGTTCCATCAATAGAGACCCTATAATAGATGTTAATGATCCTGAAAGCATTCCTACCGTTTCCGGGTCATGCGGAAGCTCATTGATAGACTTGTTATTACTAAGGCATAGGTTCCATCAATAGAATCCCTATAATAGATGTTAAAGATCCTGAAAGCATTTCTACCGTTTCCGGTTCATGCGGAAGCTCATTGATAGACTTGTTATTACTAAGGAATAGGTTTCATCAACAGAATTTCTATAATACTTATTAATGATCCTGAAAGCATTCCTACCGTTTCCGGGTCATGCGGAAGTTTTTGATAGACTTGTTATTACTAAGGAATAGGTTCCATCAATAGAATCCCTATAATAGTTCTTAATGATCCTGAAAGCATTCCTACCATTTCCGGGTCATGCGGAAGCTCATTGATAGACTTGTTATTACTAAGGCATAGGTTCCATCAATAGAATGCCTATAATAGTTGTTAATGATCCTGAAACCATTCCTACCGTTTCCGGGTCATGCGGAAGCTCATTGATAGAGTTATTATTAAGGAATAGGTTCCATCAATAGAATTCCTATAATAGTTATTAATGATTCTGAAAGCATTTCTACCGTTTCCGGCTCATGCCGAAGCTCATTGATAGACTTGTTATTACTAAGGAATAGGTTCCATCAATAGAATACCTATAATAGTTATTAATGATCTTGAAAGCATTCCGACCGTTTCCGGGTCATGCGGAAGCTTATTGATAGACTTGTTATTACTAAGGAATAGGTTCCATCAATAGAATCCCTATAATAGTTATTAATGATCCTGAAAGCATTCAGACCGTTTCCGGGTCATGCGGAAGTTTTTGATAGACTTGTTATTACTAAGGAAAAGGTTCCATCAATAGAATCCCTATAATAGTTCTTAATGATCCTGAAAGCATTCCTACCGTTTCCAGGTCATGCGGAAGCTCATTGATAGACTTGTTATTACTAAGGCATAGGTTCCATCAATAGAATCCCTATAATAGCTGTTAATGATCCTGAAACCATTCCTACCGTTTCCGGGTCATACGGAAACTCATTGATAGACTTGTTATTACTAAGGAATAGGTTCCATCAACAGAATTTCTATAATAGTTATTAATGATCCTGAAAACATTCCTACCGTTTCCGGGTCATGCGGAAACTCATTGACAGACTTATTATTACTAAGGAATAGGTTCCATCAATAGAATTTCTATAATAGTTATTAATGATCCTGAAAGCATTCCTACCGTTTCCGGGTCATGCGGAAGCTCATTGATAGACTTGTTATTATTAAGGAATAGGTTCCATCAATAGAATCCCTATAATAGTTATTAATGATCTTGAAAGCATTCCGACCGTTTCCGGGTCATGCGGAAGCTTATTGATAGTCTTGTTATTGCTAAGGAATAGGTTCCATCAATAGAATCCCTATAATAGTTATTAATGATCCTGAAAGCATTCCGACCGTTTCCGGGTCATGCGGATGCTTATTGATAGACTTGCTATTACTAAGGAATAGGTTCCATCAATAGAGACCCTATAATAGATGTTAATGATCCTGAAAGCATTCCTACCGTTTCCGGGTCATGCGGAAGCTCATTGATAGACTTGTTATTACTAAGGCATAGGTTCCATCAATAGAATCCCTATAATAGTTGTTAGTGATCCTGAAACCTTTCCTACCGTTTCCGGGTCATGCGGAAGCTCATTGATAGACTTGTTATTACTAAGGAATAGGTTTCATCAACAGAATTTCTATAATACTTATTAATGATCCTGAAAGCATTCCTACCGTTTCCGGGTCATGCGGAAGTTTTTGATAGACTTGTTATTACTAAGGAATAGGTTCCATCAATAGAATCCCTATAATAGTTCTTAATGATCCTGAAAGCATTCCTACCATTTCCGGGTCATGCGGAAGCTCATTGATAGACTTGTTATTACTAAGGCATAGGTTCCATCAATAGAATGCCTATAATAGTTGTTAATGATCCTGAAACCATTCCTACCGTTTCCGGGTCATGCGGAAGCTCATTGATAGAGTTATTATTAAGGAATAGGTTCCATCAATAGAATTCCTATAATAGTTATTAATGATTCTGAAAGCATTTCTACCGTTTCCGGCTCATGCCGAAGCTCATTGATAGACTTGTTATTACTAAGGAATAGGTTCCATCAATAGAATACCTATAATAGTTATTAATGATCTTGAAAGCATTCCGACCGTTTCCGGGTCATGCGGAAGCTTATTGATAGACTTGTTATTACTAAGGAATAGGTTCCATCAATAGAATCCCTATAATAGTTATTAATGATCCTGAAAGCATTCAGACCGTTTCCGGGTCATGCGGAAGTTTTTGATAGACTTGTTATTATTAAGGAATAGGTTCCATCAATAGAATCCCTATAATAGTTCTTAATGATCCTGAAAGCATTCCTACCGTTTCCAGGTCATGCGGAAGCTCATTGATAGACTTGTTATTACTAAGGCATAGGTTCCATCAATAGAATCCCTATAATAGCTGTTAATGATCCTGAAACCATTCCTACCGTTTCCGGGTCATACGGAAGCTCATTGATAGACTTGTTATTACTAAGGAATAGGTTCCATCAACAGAATTTCTATAATAGTTATTAATGATCCTGAAAACATTCCTACCGTTTCCGGGTCATGCGGAAACTCATTGACAGACTTATTATTACTAAGGAATAGGTTCCATCAATAGAATTTCTATAATAGTTATTAATGATCCTGAAAGCATTCCTACCGTTTCCGGGTCATGCGGAAGCTCATTCATAGACTTGTTATTATTAAGGAATAGGTTCCATCAATAGAATCCCTATAATAGTTATTAATGATCTTGAAAGCATTCCGACCGTTTCCGGGTCATGCGGAAGCTTATTGATAGTCTTGTTATTGCTAAGGAATAGGTTCCATCAATAGAATCCCTATAATAGTTATTAATGATCCTGAAAGCATTCCGACCGTTTCCGGGTCATGCGGATGCTTATTGATAGACTTGCTATTACTAAGGAATAGGTTCCATCAATAGAGACCCTATAATAGATGTTAATGATCCTGAAAGCATTCCTACCGTTTCCGGGTCATGCGGAAGCTCATTGATAGACTTGTTATTACTAAGGCATAGGTTCCATCAATAGAATCCCTATAATAGATGTTAAAGATCTTGAAACCATTCCTACCGTTTCCGGGTCATGCGGAAGCTCATTGATAGACTTGTTATTATTAAGGAATAGGTTCCATCAATAGAATCCCTATAATAGTTATTAATGATCCTGAAAGCATTCCTACCGTTTCCGGGTCATGCGGAAACTCATTGATAGACTTGTTATTACTAAGGCATAGGTTCCATCAATAGAATCCCTATAATAGCTGTTAATGATCCTGAAACCATTCCTACCATTTCCGGGTCATACGGAAGCTCATTGATAGACTTGTTATTACTAAGGAATAGGTTCCATCAACAGAATTTCTATAATAGTTATTAATGATCCTGAAAACATTCCTACCGTTTCCGGGTCATGCAGAAACTCATTGACAGACTTATTATTACTAAGGAATAGGTTCCATCAATAGAATTTCTATAATAGTTATTAATGATCCTGAAAGCATTCCTACCGTTTCCGGGTCATGCGGAAGCTCATTGATAGACTTGTTATTATTAAGGAATAGGTTCCATCAATAGAATCCCTATAATAGTTATTAATGATCTTGAAAGCATTCCGACCGTTTCCGGGTCATGCGGAAGCTTATTGATAGTCTTGTTATTGCTAAGGAATAGGTTCCATCAATAGAATCCCTATAATAGTTATTAATGATCCTGAAAGCATTCCGACCGTTTCCGGGTCATGCGGAAGTTTTTGATAGACTTGTTATTACTAAGGAATAGGTTCCATCAATAGAATCCCTATAATAGTTCTTAATGATCCTGAAAGCATTCCTACCATTTCCGGGTCATGCGGAAGCTCATTGATAGACTTGTTATTACTAAGGCATAGGTTCCATCAATAGAATGCCTATAATAGTTGTTAATGATCCTGAAACCATTCCTACCGTTTCCGGGTCATGCGGAAGCTCATTGATAGAGTTATTATTAAGGAATAGGTTCCATCAATAGAATTCCTATAATAGTTATTAATGATTCTGAAAGCATTTCTACCGTTTCCGGCTCATGCCGAAGCTCATTGATAGACTTGTTATTACTAAGGAATAGGTTCCATCAATAGAATACCTATAATAGTTATTAATGATCTTGAAAGCATTCCGACCGTTTCCGGGTCATGCGGAAGCTTATTGATAGACTTGTTATTACTAAGGAATAGGTTCCATCAATAGAATCCCTATAATAGTTATTAATGATCCTGAAAGCATTCAGACCGTTTCCGGGTCATGCGGAAGTTTTTGATAGACTTGTTATTACTAAGGAATAGGTTCCATCAATAGAATCCCTATAATAGTTCTTAATGATCCTGAAAGCATTCCTACCGTTTCCAGGTCATGCGGAAGCTCATTGATAGACTTGTTATTACTAAGGCATAGGTTCCATCAATAGAATCCCTATAATAGCTGTTAATGATCCTGAAACCATTCCTACCGTTTCCGGGTCATACGGAAGCTCATTGATAGACTTGTTATTACTAAGGAATAGGTTCCATCAACAGAATTTCTATAATAGTTATTAATGATCCTGAAAACATTCCTACCGTTTCCGGGTCATGCGGAAACTCATTGACAGACTTATTATTACTAAGGAATAGGTTCCATCAATAGAATTTCTATAATAGTTATTAATGATCCTGAAAGCATTCCTACCGTTTCCGGGTCATGCGGAAGCTCATTGATAGACTTGTTATTATTAAGGAATAGGTTCCATCAATAGAATCCCTATAATAGTTATTAATGATCTTGAAAGCATTCCGACCGTTTCCGGGTCATGCGGAAGCTTATTGATAGTCTTGTTATTGCTAAGGAATAGGTTCCATCAATAGAATCCCTATAATAGTTATTAATGATCCTGAAAGCATTCCGACCGTTTCCGGGTCATGCGGATGCTTATTGATAGACTTGCTATTACTAAGGAATAGGTTCCATCAATAGAGACCCTATAATAGATGTTAATGATCCTGAAAGCATTCCTACCGTTTCCGGGTCATGCGGAAGCTCATTGATAGACTTGTTATTACTAAGGCATAGGTTCCATCAATAGAATCCCTATAATAGTTGTTAGTGATCCTGAAACCTTTCCTACCGTTTCCGGGTCATGCGGAAGCTCATTGATAGACTTGTTATTACTAAGGAATAGGTTTCATCAACAGAATTTCTATAATACTTATTAATGATCCTGAAAGCATTCCTACCGTTTCCGGGTCATGCGGAAGTTTTTGATAGACTTGTTATTACTAAGGAATAGGTTCCATCAATAGAATCCCTATAATAGTTCTTAATGATCCTGAAAGCATTCCTACCATTTCCGGGTCATGCGGAAGCTCATTGATAGACTTGTTATTACTAAGGCATAGGTTCCATCAATAGAATGCCTATAATAGTTGTTAATGATCCTGAAACCATTCCTACCGTTTCCGGGTCATGCGGAAGCTCATTGATAGAGTTATTATTAAGGAATAGGTTCCATCAATAGAATTCCTATAATAGTTATTAATGATTCTGAAAGCATTTCTACCGTTTCCGGCTCATGCCGAAGCTCATTGATAGACTTGTTATTACTAAGGAATAGGTTCCATCAATAGAATACCTATAATAGTTATTAATGATCTTGAAAGCATTCCGACCGTTTCCGGGTCATGCGGAAGCTTATTGATAGACTTGTTATTACTAAGGAATAGGTTCCATCAATAGAATCCCTATAATAGTTATTAATGATCCTGAAAGCATTCAGACCGTTTCCGGGTCATGCGGAAGTTTTTGATAGACTTGTTATTATTAAGGAATAGGTTCCATCAATAGAATCCCTATAATAGTTCTTAATGATCCTGAAAGCATTCCTACCGTTTCCAGGTCATGCGGAAGCTCATTGATAGACTTGTTATTACTAAGGCATAGGTTCCATCAATAGAATCCCTATAATAGCTGTTAATGATCCTGAAACCATTCCTACCGTTTCCGGGTCATACGGAAGCTCATTGATAGACTTGTTATTACTAAGGAATAGGTTCCATCAACAGAATTTCTATAATAGTTATTAATGATCCTGAAAACATTCCTACCGTTTCCGGGTCATGCGGAAACTCATTGACAGACTTATTATTACTAAGGAATAGGTTCCATCAATAGAATTTCTATAATAGTTATTAATGATCCTGAAAGCATTCCTACCGTTTCCGGGTCATGCGGAAGCTCATTCATAGACTTGTTATTATTAAGGAATAGGTTCCATCAATAGAATCCCTATAATAGTTATTAATGATCTTGAAAGCATTCCGACCGTTTCCGGGTCATGCGGAAGCTTATTGATAGTCTTGTTATTGCTAAGGAATAGGTTCCATCAATAGAATCCCTATAATAGTTATTAATGATCCTGAAAGCATTCCGACCGTTTCCGGGTCATGCGGATGCTTATTGATAGACTTGCTATTACTAAGGAATAGGTTCCATCAATAGAGACCCTATAATAGATGTTAATGATCCTGAAAGCATTCCTACCGTTTCCGGGTCATGCGGAAGCTCATTGATAGACTTGTTATTACTAAGGCATAGGTTCCATCAATAGAATCCCTATAATAGATGTTAAAGATCTTGAAACCATTCCTACCGTTTCCGGGTCATGCGGAAGCTCATTGATAGACTTGTTATTATTAAGGAATAGGTTCCATCAATAGAATCCCTATAATAGTTATTAATGATCCTGAAAGCATTCCTACCGTTTCCGGGTCATGCGGAAACTCATTGATAGACTTGTTATTACTAAGGCATAGGTTCCATCAATAGAATCCCTATAATAGCTGTTAATGATCCTGAAACCATTCCTACCATTTCCGGGTCATACGGAAGCTCATTGATAGACTTGTTATTACTAAGGAATAGGTTCCATCAACAGAATTTCTATAATAGTTATTAATGATCCTGAAAACATTCCTACCGTTTCCGGGTCATGCAGAAACTCATTGACAGACTTATTATTACTAAGGAATAGGTTCCATCAATAGAATTTCTATAATAGTTATTAATGATCCTGAAAGCATTCCTACCGTTTCCGGGTCATGCGGAAGCTCATTGATAGACTTGTTATTATTAAGGAATAGGTTCCATCAATAGAATCCCTATAATAGTTATTAATGATCTTGAAAGCATTCCGACCGTTTCCGGGTCATGCGGAAGCTTATTGATAGTCTTGTTATTGCTAAGGAATAGGTTCCATCAATAGAATCCCTATAATAGTTATTAATGATCCTGAAAGCATTCCGACCGTTTCCGGGTCATGCGGAAGTTTTTGATAGACTTGTTATTACTAAGGAATAGGTTCCATCAATAGAATCCCTATAATAGTTCTTAATGATCCTGAAAGCATTCCTACCATTTCCGGGTCATGCGGAAGCTCATTGATAGACTTGTTATTACTAAGGCATAGGTTCCATCAATAGAATGCCTATAATAGTTGTTAATGATCCTGAAACCATTCCTACCGTTTCCGGGTCATGCGGAAGCTCATTGATAGAGTTATTATTAAGGAATAGGTTCCATCAATAGAATTCCTATAATAGTTATTAATGATTCTGAAAGCATTTCTACCGTTTCCGGCTCATGCCGAAGCTCATTGATAGACTTGTTATTACTAAGGAATAGGTTCCATCAATAGAATACCTATAATAGTTATTAATGATCTTGAAAGCATTCCGACCGTTTCCGGGTCATGCGGAAGCTTATTGATAGACTTGTTATTACTAAGGAATAGGTTCCATCAATAGAATCCCTATAATAGTTATTAATGATCCTGAAAGCATTCAGACCGTTTCCGGGTCATGCGGAAGTTTTTGATAGACTTGTTATTACTAAGGAATAGGTTCCATCAATAGAATCCCTATAATAGTTCTTAATGATCCTGAAAGCATTCCTACCGTTTCCAGGTCATGCGGAAGCTCATTGATAGACTTGTTATTACTAAGGCATAGGTTCCATCAATAGAATCCCTATAATAGCTGTTAATGATCCTGAAACCATTCCTACCGTTTCCGGGTCATACGGAAGCTCATTGATAGACTTGTTATTACTAAGGAATAGGTTCCATCAACAGAATTTCTATAATAGTTATTAATGATCCTGAAAACATTCCTACCGTTTCCGGGTCATGCGGAAACTCATTGACAGACTTATTATTACTAAGGAATAGGTTCCATCAATAGAATTTCTATAATAGTTATTAATGATCCTGAAAGCATTCCTACCGTTTCCGGGTCATGCGGAAGCTCATTGATAGACTTGTTATTATTAAGGAATAGGTTCCATCAATAGAATCCCTATAATAGTTATTAATGATCTTGAAAGCATTCCGACCGTTTCCGGGTCATGCGGAAGCTTATTGATAGTCTTGTTATTGCTAAGGAATAGGTTCCATCAATAGAATCCCTATAATAGTTATTAATGATCCTGAAAGCATTCCGACCGTTTCCGGGTCATGCGGATGCTTATTGATAGACTTGCTATTACTAAGGAATAGGTTCCATCAATAGAGACCCTATAATAGATGTTAATGATCCTGAAAGCATTCCTACCGTTTCCGGGTCATGCGGAAGCTCATTGATAGACTTGTTATTACTAAGGCATAGGTTCCATCAATAGAATCCCTATAATAGTTGTTAGTGATCCTGAAACCTTTCCTACCGTTTCCGGGTCATGCGGAAGCTCATTGATAGACTTGTTATTACTAAGGAATAGGTTTCATCAACAGAATTTCTATAATACTTATTAATGATCCTGAAAGCATTCCTACCGTTTCCGGGTCATGCGGAAGTTTTTGATAGACTTGTTATTACTAAGGAATAGGTTCCATCAATAGAATCCCTATAATAGTTCTTAATGATCCTGAAAGCATTCCTACCATTTCCGGGTCATGCGGAAGCTCATTGATAGACTTGTTATTACTAAGGCATAGGTTCCATCAATAGAATGCCTATAATAGTTGTTAATGATCCTGAAACCATTCCTACCGTTTCCGGGTCATGCGGAAGCTCATTGATAGAGTTATTATTAAGGAATAGGTTCCATCAATAGAATTCCTATAATAGTTATTAATGAGTCTGAAAGCATTTCTACCGTTTCCGGCTCATGCCGAAGCTCATTGATAGACTTGTTATTACTAAGGAATAGGTTCCATCAATAGAATACCTATAATAGTTATTAATGATCTTGAAAGCATTCCGACCGTTTCCGGGTCATGCGGAAGCTTATTGATAGACTTGTTATTACTAAGGAATAGGTTCCATCAATAGAATCCCTATAATAGTTATTAATGATCCTGAAAGCATTCCGACCGTTTCCGGGTCATGCGGAAGTTTTTGATAGACTTGTTATTACTAAGGAATAGGTTCCATCAATAGAATCCCTATAATAGTTCTTAATGATCCTGAAAGCATTCCTACCATTTCCGGGTCATGCGGAAGCTCATTGATAGACTTGTTATTACTAAGGCATAGGTTCCATCAATAGAATGCCTATAATAGTTGTTAATGATCCTGAAACCATTCCTACCGTTTCCGGGTCATGCGGAAGCTCATTGATAGAGTTATTATTAAGGAATAGGTTCCATCAATAGAATTCCTATAATAGTTATTAATGATTCTGAAAGCATTTCTACCGTTTCCGGCTCATGCCGAAGCTCATTGATAGACTTGTTATTACTAAGGAATAGGTTCCATCAATAGAATACCTATAATAGTTATTAATGATCTTGAAAGCATTCCGACCGTTTCCGGGTCATGCGGAAGCTTATTGATAGACTTGTTATTACTAAGGAATAGGTTCCATCAATAGAATCCCTATAATAGTTATTAATGATCCTGAAAGCATTCAGACCGTTTCCGGGTCATGCGGAAGTTTTTGATAGACTTGTTATTACTAAGGAATAGGTTCCATCAATAGAATCCCTATAATAGTTCTTAATGATCCTGAAAGCATTCCTACCGTTTCCAGGTCATGCGGAAGCTCATTGATAGACTTGTTATTACTAAGGCATAGGTTCCATCAATAGAATCCCTATAATAGCTGTTAATGATCCTGAAACCATTCCTACCGTTTCCGGGTCATACGGAAGCTCATTGATAGACTTGTTATTACTAAGGAATAGGTTCCATCAACAGAATTTCTATAATAGTTATTAATGATCCTGAAAACATTCCTACCGTTTCCGGGTCATGCGGAAACTCATTGACAGACTTATTATTACTAAGGAATAGGTTCCATCAATAGAATTTCTATAATAGTTATTAATGATCCTGAAAGCATTCCTACCGTTTCCGGGTCATGCGGAAGCTCATTGATAGACTTGTTATTATTAAGGAATAGGTTCCATCAATAGAATCCCTATAATAGTTATTAATGATCTTGAAAGCATTCCGACCGTTTCCGGGTCATGCGGAAGCTTATTGATAGTCTTGTTATTGCTAAGGAATAGGTTCCATCAATAGAATCCCTATAATAGTTATTAATGATCCTGAAAGCATTCCGACCGTTTCCGGGTCATGCGGATGCTTATTGATAGACTTGCTATTACTAAGGAATAGGTTCCATCAATAGAGACCCTATAATAGATGTTAATGATCCTGAAAGCATTCCTACCGTTTCCGGGTCATGCGGAAGCTCATTGATAGACTTGTTATTACTAAGGCATAGGTTCCATCAATAGAATCCCTATAATAGTTGTTAGTGATCCTGAAACCTTTCCTACCGTTTCCGGGTCATGCGGAAGCTCATTGATAGACTTGTTATTACTAAGGAATAGGTTTCATCAACAGAATTTCTATAATACTTATTAGTGATCCTGAAAGCATTCCTACCGTTTCCGGGTCATGCGGAAGTTTTTGATAGACTTGTTATTACTAAGGAATAGGTTCCATCAATAGAATCCCTATAATAGTTCTTAATGATCCTGAAAGCATTCCTACCATTTCCGGGTCATGCGGAAGCTCATTGATAGACTTGTTATTACTAAGGCATAGGTTCCATCAATAGAATGCCTATAATAGTTGTTAATGATCCTGAAACCATTCCTACCGTTTCCGGGTCATGCGGAAGCTCATTGATAGAGTTATTATTAAGGAATAGGTTCCATCAATAGAATTCCTATAATAGTTATTAATGAGTCTGAAAGCATTTCTACCGTTTCCGGCTCATGCCGAAGCTCATTGATAGACTTGTTATTACTAAGGAATAGGTTCCATCAATAGAATACCTATAATAGTTATTAATGATCTTGAAAGCATTCCGACCGTTTCCGGGTCATGCGGAAGCTTATTGATAGACTTGTTATTACTAAGGAATAGGTTCCATCAATAGAATCCCTATAATAGTTATTAATGATCCTGAAAGCATTCAGACCGTTTCCGGGTCATGCGGAAGTTTTTGATAGACTTGTTATTATTAAGGAATAGGTTCCATCAATAGAATCCCTATAATAGTTCTTAATGATCCTGAAAGCATTCCTACCGTTTCCAGGTCATGCGGAAGCTCATTGATAGACTTGTTATTACTAAGGCATAGGTTCCATCAATAGAATCCCTATAATAGCTGTTAATGATCCTGAAACCATTCCTACCGTTTCCGGGTCATACGGAAGCTCATTGATAGACTTGTTATTACTAAGGAATAGGTTCCATCAACAGAATTTCTATAATAGTTATTAATGATCCTGAAAACATTCCTACCGTTTCCGGGTCATGCGGAAACTCATTGACAGACTTATTATTACTAAGGAATAGGTTCCATCAATAGAATTTCTATAATAGTTATTAATGATCCTGAAAGCATTCCTACCGTTTCCGGGTCATGCGGAAGCTCATTCATAGACTTGTTATTACTAAGGCATAGGTTCCATCAATAGAATGCCTATAATAGTTGTTAATGATCCTGAAACCATTCCTACCGTTTCCGGGTCATGCGGAAGCTCATTGATAGAGTTATTATTAAGGAATAGGTTCCATCAATAGAATTCCTATAATAGTTATTAATGAGTCTGAAAGCATTTCTACCGTTTCCGGCTCATGCCGAAGCTCATTGATAGACTTGTTATTACTAAGGAATAGGTTCCATCAATAGAATACCTATAATAGTTATTAATGATCTTGAAAGCATTCCGACCGTTTCCGGGTCATGCGGAAGCTTATTGATAGACTTGTTATTACTAAGGAATAGGTTCCATCAATAGAATCCCTATAATAGTTATTAATGATCCTGAAAGCATTCAGACCGTTTCCAGGTCATGCGGAAGCTCATTGAAAGACTTGTTATTACTAAGGCATAGGTTCCATCAATAGAATCCCTATAATAGCTGTTAATGATCCTGAAACCATTCCTACCGTTTCCGGGTCATACGGAAGCTCATTGATAGACTTGTTATTACTAAGGAATAGGTTCCATCAACAGAATTTCTATAATAGTTATTAATGATCCTGAAAACATTCCTACCGTTTCCGGGTCATGCGGAAACTCATTGACAGACTTATTATTACTAAGGAATAGGTTCCATCAATAGAATTTCTATAATAGTTATTAATGATCCTGAAAACATTCCTACCGTTTCCGGGTCATGCGGAAACTCATTGACAGACTTATTATTACTAAGGAATAGGTTCCATCAATAGAATTTCTATAATAGTTATTAATGATCCTGAAAGCATTTCTACCGTTTCCGGGTCATACGGAAGCTCATTGATAGACTTGTTATTACTAAGGAATAGCTTCCATCAACAGAATTTCTATAATAGTTATTAATGATCCTGAAAACATTCCTACCGTTTCCGGGTCATGCGGAAACTCATTGACAGACTTATCATTACTAAGGAATAGGTTCCATCAATAGAATTTCTATAATAGTTATTAATGATCCTGAAAGCATTCCTACCGTTTACGGGTCATGCGGAAGCTCATTGATAGACTTGTTATTATTAAGGAATAGGTTCCATCAATAGAATCCCTATAATAGTTATTAATGATCTTGAAAGCATTCCGACCGTTTCCGGGTCATGCGGAAGCTTATTGATAGTCTTGTTATTGCTAAGGAATAGGTTCCATCAATAGAATCCCTATAATAGTTATTAATGATCCTGAAAGCATTCCGACCGTTTCCGGGTCATGCGGAAGCTTATTGATAGACTTGCTATTACTAAGGAATAGGTTCCATCAATAGAGACCCTATAATAGATGTTAATGATCCTGAAAGCATTCCTACCGTTTCCGGGTCATGCGGAAGCTCATTGATAGACTTGTTATTACTAAGGCATAGGTTCCATCAATAGAATCCCTATAATAGATGTTAAAGATCTTGAAACCATTCCTACCGTTTCCGGGTCATGCGGAAGCTCATTGATAGACTTGTTATTATTAAGGAATAGGTTCCATCAATAGAATCCCTATAATAGTTATTAATGATCCTGAAAGCATTCCTACCGTTTCCGGGTCATGCGGAAACTCATTGATAGACTTGTTATTACTAAGGCATAGGTTCCATCAATAGAATCCCTATAATAGCTGTTAATGATCATGAAACCATTCCTACCGTTTCCGGGTCATACGGAAGCTCATTGATAGACTTGTTATTACTAAGGAATAGGTTCCATCAACAGAATTTCTATAATAGTTATTAATGATCCTGAAAACATTCCTACCGTTTCCGGGTCATGCGGAAACTCATTGACAGACTTATTATTACTAAGGAATAGGTTCCATCAATAGAATCCCTATAATAGTTATTAATGATCTTGAAAGCATTCCGACCGTTTCCGGGTCATGCGGAAGCTTATTGATAGTCTTGTTATTGCTAAGGAATAGGTTCCATCAATAGAATCCCTATAATAGTTATTAATGATCCTGAAAGCATTCCGACCGTTTCCGGGTCATGCGGAAGCTTATTGATAGACTTGCTATTACTAAGGAATAGGTTCCATCAATAGAGACCCTATAATAGATGTTAATGATCCTGAAAGCATTCCTACCGTTTCCGGGTCATGCGGAAGCTCATTGATAGACTTGTTATTACTAAGGCATAGGTTCCATCAATAGAATCCCTATAATAGATGTTAAAGATCCTGAAAGCATTTCTACCGTTTCCGGTTCATGCGGAAGCTCATTGATAGACTTGTTATTATTAAGGAATAGGTTCCATCAATAGAATCCCTATAATAGTTATTAATGATCCTGAAAGCATTTCTACCGTTTCCGGCTCATGCGGAAGCTCATTGATAGACTTGGTATTACTAAGGAATAGGTTCCATCAATAGAATCCCTATAATAGTTATTAATGATCCTGAAAGCATTCCTACCGTTTCCGGGTCATGCGGAAGCTCATTGATAGACTTGTTATTACTAAGGCATAGGTTCCATCAATAGAATCCCTATAATAGTTGTTAGTGATCCTGAAACCTTTCCTACCGTTTCCGGGTCATGCGGAAGCTCATTGATAGACTTGTTATTACTAAGGAATAGGTTTCATCAACAGAATTTCTATAATACTTATTAATGATCCTGAAAGCATTCCTACCGTTTCCGGGTCATGCGGAAGTTTTTGATAGACTTGTTATTACTAAGGAATAGGTTCCATCAATAGAATCCCTATAATAGTTCTTAATGATCCTGAAAGCATTCCTACCATTTCCGGGTCATGCGGAAGCTCATTGATAGACTTGTTATTACTAAGGCATAGGTTCCATCAATAGAATGCCTATAATAGTTGTTAATGATCCTGAAACCATTCCTACCGTTTCCGGGTCATGCGGAAGCTCATTGATAGAGTTATTATTAAGGAATAGGTTCCATCAATAGAATTCCTATAATAGTTATTAATGATTCTGAAAGCATTTCTACCGTTTCCGGCTCATGCCGAAGCTCATTGATAGACTTGTTATTACTAAGGAATAGGTTCCATCAATAGAATACCTATAATAGTTATTAATGATCTTGAAAGCATTCCGACCGTTTCCGGGTCATGCGGAAGCTTATTGATAGACTTGTTATTACTAAGGAATAGGTTCCATCAATAGAATCCCTATAATAGTTATTAATGATCCTGAAAGCATTCAGACCGTTTCCGGGTCATGCGGAAGTTTTTGATAGACTTGTTATTACTAAGGAAAAGGTTCCATCAATAGAATCCCTATAATAGTTCTTAATGATCCTGAAAGCATTCCTACCGTTTCCAGGTCATGCGGAAGCTCATTGATAGACTTGTTATTACTAAGGCATAGGTTCCATCAATAGAATCCCTATAATAGCTGTTAATGATCCTGAAACCATTCCTACCGTTTCCGGGTCATACGGAAACTCATTGATAGACTTGTTATTACTAAGGAATAGGTTCCATCAACAGAATTTCTATAATAGTTATTAATGATCCTGAAAACATTCCTACCGTTTCCGGGTCATGCGGAAACTCATTGACAGACTTATTATTACTAAGGAATAGGTTCCATCAATAGAATTTCTATAATAGTTATTAATGATCCTGAAAGCATTCCTACCGTTTCCGGGTCATGCGGAAGCTCATTGATAGACTTGTTATTATTAAGGAATAGGTTCCATCAATAGAATCCCTATAATAGTTATTAATGATCTTGAAAGCATTCCGACCGTTTCCGGGTCATGCGGAAGCTTATTGATAGTCTTGTTATTGCTAAGGAATAGGTTCCATCAATAGAATCCCTATAATAGTTATTAATGATCCTGAAAGCATTCCGACCGTTTCCGGGTCATGCGGATGCTTATTGATAGACTTGCTATTACTAAGGAATAGGTTCCATCAATAGAGACCCTATAATAGATGTTAATGATCCTGAAAGCATTCCTACCGTTTCCGGGTCATGCGGAAGCTCATTGATAGACTTGTTATTACTAAGGCATAGGTTCCATCAATAGAATCCCTATAATAGTTGTTAGTGATCCTGAAACCTTTCCTACCGTTTCCGGGTCATGCGGAAGCTCATTGATAGACTTGTTATTACTAAGGAATAGGTTTCATCAACAGAATTTCTATAATACTTATTAATGATCCTGAAAGCATTCCTACCGTTTCCGGGTCATGCGGAAGTTTTTGATAGACTTGTTATTACTAAGGAATAGGTTCCATCAATAGAATCCCTATAATAGTTCTTAATGATCCTGAAAGCATTCCTACCATTTCCGGGTCATGCGGAAGCTCATTGATAGACTTGTTATTACTAAGGCATAGGTTCCATCAATAGAATGCCTATAATAGTTGTTAATGATCCTGAAACCATTCCTACCGTTTCCGGGTCATGCGGAAGCTCATTGATAGAGTTATTATTAAGGAATAGGTTCCATCAATAGAATTCCTATAATAGTTATTAATGATTCTGAAAGCATTTCTACCGTTTCCGGCTCATGCCGAAGCTCATTGATAGACTTGTTATTACTAAGGAATAGGTTCCATCAATAGAATACCTATAATAGTTATTAATGATCTTGAAAGCATTCCGACCGTTTCCGGGTCATGCGGAAGCTTATTGATAGACTTGTTATTACTAAGGAATAGGTTCCATCAATAGAATCCCTATAATAGTTATTAATGATCCTGAAAGCATTCAGACCGTTTCCGGGTCATGCGGAAGTTTTTGATAGACTTGTTATTATTAAGGAATAGGTTCCATCAATAGAATCCCTATAATAGTTCTTAATGATCCTGAAAGCATTCCTACCGTTTCCAGGTCATGCGGAAGCTCATTGATAGACTTGTTATTACTAAGGCATAGGTTCCATCAATAGAATCCCTATAATAGCTGTTAATGATCCTGAAACCATTCCTACCGTTTCCGGGTCATACGGAAGCTCATTGATAGACTTGTTATTACTAAGGAATAGGTTCCATCAACAGAATTTCTATAATAGTTATTAATGATCCTGAAAACATTCCTACCGTTTCCGGGTCATGCGGAAACTCATTGACAGACTTATTATTACTAAGGAATAGGTTCCATCAATAGAATTTCTATAATAGTTATTAATGATCCTGAAAGCATTCCTACCGTTTCCGGGTCATGCGGAAGCTCATTCATAGACTTGTTATTATTAAGGAATAGGTTCCATCAATAGAATCCCTATAATAGTTATTAATGATCTTGAAAGCATTCCGACCGTTTCCGGGTCATGCGGAAGCTTATTGATAGTCTTGTTATTGCTAAGGAATAGGTTCCATCAATAGAATCCCTATAATAGTTATTAATGATCCTGAAAGCATTCCGACCGTTTCCGGGTCATGCGGATGCTTATTGATAGACTTGCTATTACTAAGGAATAGGTTCCATCAATAGAGACCCTATAATAGATGTTAATGATCCTGAAAGCATTCCTACCGTTTCCGGGTCATGCGGAAGCTCATTGATAGACTTGTTATTACTAAGGCATAGGTTCCATCAATAGAATCCCTATAATAGATGTTAAAGATCTTGAAACCATTCCTACCGTTTCCGGGTCATGCGGAAGCTCATTGATAGACTTGTTATTATTAAGGAATAGGTTCCATCAATAGAATCCCTATAATAGTTATTAATGATCCTGAAAGCATTCCTACCGTTTCCGGGTCATGCGGAAACTCATTGATAGACTTGTTATTACTAAGGCATAGGTTCCATCAATAGAATCCCTATAATAGCTGTTAATGATCCTGAAACCATTCCTACCATTTCCGGGTCATACGGAAGCTCATTGATAGACTTGTTATTACTAAGGAATAGGTTCCATCAACAGAATTTCTATAATAGTTATTAATGATCCTGAAAACATTCCTACCGTTTCCGGGTCATGCAGAAACTCATTGACAGACTTATTATTACTAAGGAATAGGTTCCATCAATAGAATTTCTATAATAGTTATTAATGATCCTGAAAGCATTCCTACCGTTTCCGGGTCATGCGGAAGCTCATTGATAGACTTGTTATTATTAAGGAATAGGTTCCATCAATAGAATCCCTATAATAGTTATTAATGATCTTGAAAGCATTCCGACCGTTTCCGGGTCATGCGGAAGCTTATTGATAGTCTTGTTATTGCTAAGGAATAGGTTCCATCAATAGAATCCCTATAATAGTTATTAATGATCCTGAAAGCATTCCGACCGTTTCCGGGTCATGCGGAAGTTTTTGATAGACTTGTTATTACTAAGGAATAGGTTCCATCAATAGAATCCCTATAATAGTTCTTAATGATCCTGAAAGCATTCCTACCATTTCCGGGTCATGCGGAAGCTCATTGATAGACTTGTTATTACTAAGGCATAGGTTCCATCAATAGAATGCCTATAATAGTTGTTAATGATCCTGAAACCATTCCTACCGTTTCCGGGTCATGCGGAAGCTCATTGATAGAGTTATTATTAAGGAATAGGTTCCATCAATAGAATTCCTATAATAGTTATTAATGATTCTGAAAGCATTTCTACCGTTTCCGGCTCATGCCGAAGCTCATTGATAGACTTGTTATTACTAAGGAATAGGTTCCATCAATAGAATACCTATAATAGTTATTAATGATCTTGAAAGCATTCCGACCGTTTCCGGGTCATGCGGAAGCTTATTGATAGACTTGTTATTACTAAGGAATAGGTTCCATCAATAGAATCCCTATAATAGTTATTAATGATCCTGAAAGCATTCAGACCGTTTCCGGGTCATGCGGAAGTTTTTGATAGACTTGTTATTACTAAGGAATAGGTTCCATCAATAGAATCCCTATAATAGTTCTTAATGATCCTGAAAGCATTCCTACCGTTTCCAGGTCATGCGGAAGCTCATTGATAGACTTGTTATTACTAAGGCATAGGTTCCATCAATAGAATCCCTATAATAGCTGTTAATGATCCTGAAACCATTCCTACCGTTTCCGGGTCATACGGAAGCTCATTGATAGACTTGTTATTACTAAGGAATAGGTTCCATCAACAGAATTTCTATAATAGTTATTAATGATCCTGAAAACATTCCTACCGTTTCCGGGTCATGCGGAAACTCATTGACAGACTTATTATTACTAAGGAATAGGTTCCATCAATAGAATTTCTATAATAGTTATTAATGATCCTGAAAGCATTCCTACCGTTTCCGGGTCATGCGGAAGCTCATTGATAGACTTGTTATTATTAAGGAATAGGTTCCATCAATAGAATCCCTATAATAGTTATTAATGATCTTGAAAGCATTCCGACCGTTTCCGGGTCATGCGGAAGCTTATTGATAGTCTTGTTATTGCTAAGGAATAGGTTCCATCAATAGAATCCCTATAATAGTTATTAATGATCCTGAAAGCATTCCGACCGTTTCCGGGTCATGCGGATGCTTATTGATAGACTTGCTATTACTAAGGAATAGGTTCCATCAATAGAGACCCTATAATAGATGTTAATGATCCTGAAAGCATTCCTACCGTTTCCGGGTCATGCGGAAGCTCATTGATAGACTTGTTATTACTAAGGCATAGGTTCCATCAATAGAATCCCTATAATAGTTGTTAGTGATCCTGAAACCTTTCCTACCGTTTCCGGGTCATGCGGAAGCTCATTGATAGACTTGTTATTACTAAGGAATAGGTTTCATCAACAGAATTTCTATAATACTTATTAATGATCCTGAAAGCATTCCTACCGTTTCCGGGTCATGCGGAAGTTTTTGATAGACTTGTTATTACTAAGGAATAGGTTCCATCAATAGAATCCCTATAATAGTTCTTAATGATCCTGAAAGCATTCCTACCATTTCCGGGTCATGCGGAAGCTCATTGATAGACTTGTTATTACTAAGGCATAGGTTCCATCAATAGAATGCCTATAATAGTTGTTAATGATCCTGAAACCATTCCTACCGTTTCCGGGTCATGCGGAAGCTCATTGATAGAGTTATTATTAAGGAATAGGTTCCATCAATAGAATTCCTATAATAGTTATTAATGAGTCTGAAAGCATTTCTACCGTTTCCGGCTCATGCCGAAGCTCATTGATAGACTTGTTATTACTAAGGAATAGGTTCCATCAATAGAATACCTATAATAGTTATTAATGATCTTGAAAGCATTCCGACCGTTTCCGGGTCATGCGGAAGCTTATTGATAGACTTGTTATTACTAAGGAATAGGTTCCATCAATAGAATCCCTATAATAGTTATTAATGATCCTGAAAGCATTCAGACCGTTTCCGGGTCATGCGGAAGTTTTTGATAGACTTGTTATTATTAAGGAATAGGTTCCATCAATAGAATCCCTATAATAGTTCTTAATGATCCTGAAAGCATTCCTACCGTTTCCAGGTCATGCGGAAGCTCATTGATAGACTTGTTATTACTAAGGCATAGGTTCCATCAATAGAATCCCTATAATAGCTGTTAATGATCCTGAAACCATTCCTACCGTTTCCGGGTCATACGGAAGCTCATTGATAGACTTGTTATTACTAAGGAATAGGTTCCATCAACAGAATTTCTATAATAGTTATTAATGATCCTGAAAACATTCCTACCGTTTCCGGGTCATGCGGAAACTCATTGACAGACTTATTATTACTAAGGAATAGGTTCCATCAATAGAATTTCTATAATAGTTATTAATGATCCTGAAAGCATTCCTACCGTTTCCGGGTCATGCGGAAGCTCATTCATAGACTTGTTATTATTAAGGAATAGGTTCCATCAATAGAATCCCTATAATAGTTATTAATGATCTTGAAAGCATTCCGACCGTTTCCGGGTCATGCGGAAGCTTATTGATAGTCTTGTTATTGCTAAGGAATAGGTTCCATTAATAGAATCCCTATAATAGTTATTAATGATCCTGAAAGCATTCCGACCGTTTCCGGGTCATGCGGATGCTTATTGATAGACTTGCTATTACTAAGGAATAGGTTCCATCAATAGAGACCCTATAATAGATGTTAATGATCCTGAAAGCATTCCTACCGTTTCCGGGTCATGCGGAAGCTCATTGATAGACTTGTTATTACTAAGGCATAGGTTCCATCAATAGAATCCCTATAATAGATGTTAAAGATCTTGAAACCATTCCTACCGTTTCCGGGTCATGCGGAAGCTCATTGATAGACTTGTTATTATTAAGGAATAGGTTCCATCAATAGAATCCCTATAATAGTTATTAATGATCCTGAAAGCATTCCTACCGTTTCCGGGTCATGCGGAAACTCATTGATAGACTTGTTATTACTAAGGCATAGGTTCCATCAATAGAATCCCTATAATAGCTGTTAATGATCCTGAAACCATTCCTACCGTTTCCGGGTCATACGGAAGCTCATTGATAGACTTGTTATTACTAAGGAATAGGTTCCATCAACAGAATTTCTATAATAGTTATTAATGATCCTGAAAACATTCCTACCGTTTCCGGGTCATGCAGAAACTCATTGACAGACTTATTATTACTAAGGAATAGGTTCCATCAATAGAATTTCTATAATAGTTATTAATGATCCTGAAAGCATTCCTACCGTTTCCGGGTCATGCGGAAGCTCATTGATAGACTTGTTATTATTAAGGAATAGGTTCCATCAATAGAATCCCTATAATAGTTATTAATGATCTTGAAAGCATTCCGACCGTTTCCGGGTCATGCGGAAGCTTATTGATAGTCTTGTTATTGCTAAGGAATAGGTTCCATCAATAGAATCCCTATAATAGTTATTAATGATCCTGAAAGCATTCCGACCGTTTCCGGGTCATGCGGAAGCTTATTGATAGACTTGCTATTACTAAGGAATAGGTTCCATCAATAGAGACCCTATAATAGATGTTAATGATCCTGAAAGCATTCCTACCGTTTCCGGGTCATGCGGAAGCTCATTGATAGACTTGTTATTACTAAGGCATAGGTTCCATCAATAGAATCCCTATAATAGATGTTAAAGATCCTGAAACCATTCCTACCGTTTCCGGGTCATGCGGAAGCTCATTGATAGACTTGTTATTATTAAGGAATAGGTTCCATCAATAGAATCCCTATAATAGTTATTAATGATCCTGAAAGCATTTCTACCGTTTCCGGCTCATGCGGAAGCTCATTGATAGACTTGGTATTACTAAGGAATAGGTTCCATCAATAGAATCCCTATAATAGTTATTAATGATCCTGAAAGCATTCCTACCGTTTCCGGGTCATGCGGAAGCTCATTGATAGACTTGTTATTACTAAGGCATAGGTTCCATCAATAGAATCCCTATAATAGTTGTTAGTGATCCTGAAACCTTTCCTACCGTTTCCGGGTCATGCGGAAGCTCATTGATAGACTTGTTATTACTAAGGAATAGGTTTCATCAACAGAATTTCTATAATACTTATTAATGATCCTGAAAGCATTCCTACCGTTTCCGGGTCATGCGGAAGTTTTTGATAGACTTGTTATTACTAAGGAATAGGTTCCATCAATAGAATCCCTATAATAGTTCTTAATGATACTGAAAGCATTCCTACCATTTCCGGGTCATGCGGAAGCTCATTGATAGACTTGTTATTACTAAGGCATAGGTTCCATCAATAGAATGCCTATAATAGTTGTTAATGATCCTGAAACCATTCCTACCGTTTCCGGGTCATGCGGAAGCTCATTGATAGAGTTATTATTAAGGAATAGGTTCCATCAATAGAATCCCTATAATAGTTATTAATGATTCTGAAAGCATTTCTACCGTTTCCGGCTCATGCCGAAGCTCATTGGTAGACTTGTTATTACTAAGGAATAGGTTCCATCAATAGAATCCCTATAATAGTTATTAATGATACTGAAAGCATTCCTACCGTTTCCGGGTCATGCAGAAGCTTATTGATAGACTTGTTATTGCTAAGGAATAGGTTCCATCAATAGAATCCCTATAATAGTTATTAAAGATCCTGAAAGCATACCGACCGTTTCCGGGTCATGCGGAAGCTTATTGATAGACTTGCTATTACAAAGGAATAGGTTTCATCAATAGAGACCCTATAATAGTTGTTAATGATCCTGAAAGCATTGCTACCGTTTCCGGGTCATGCGAAAGCTCATTGATAGACTTGTTATTACTAATGAATAGGTTCCATCAATAGAATCCCTATAAGAGTTATTAATGATGTTGAAAGCATTCCGACCGTTTGCGGGTCATGCGGAAATTTTTGATAGACTTGTTATTACTAAGGAATAGGTTCCATCAATAGAATCCCTATAATATTTCATAATGATCCTGAAAGCATTCCTACCGTTTCCTGGTCATGCGGAAGCTCATTGATAGACTTGTTATTACTAAGGCATAGGTTCCATCAATAGAATCCGTATAATAGTTGTTAATGATCCTGAAACCATTCCTACCGTTTCCGGGTCATGCGGAAGCTCATTGATAGACTTGTTATTATTAAGGAATAGGTTCCATCAATAGAATCCCTATAATAGTTATTAATGATCCTGAAAGCATTCCTACCGTTTCCGGGTCATGCGGAAGCTCATTGATAGACTTGTTATTACTAAGGCGTAGGTTCCATCAACAGAATTTCTATAATAGGTATCAATGATCCTGAAAGCATTCCTACCGTTTCCGGGTCATGCGGAAGCTCATTGATAGACTTGTTATTACTAAGGCATCGGTTCCAACAACAGAATCCCTGTAATAGTTATTAATGATCCTGAAAACATTCCTATCGTTTCCGGGTCATGCGGAAGCTCATTGATAGACTTGTTATTACTAAGGAATAGGTTCCATCAATAGAATACCTATAATAGTTATTAATGATCTTGAAAGCATTCCGACCGTTAACGGGTCATGCGGAAGCTTATTGATAGACTTGTTATTACTAAGGAATAGGTTCCATCAATAGAATCCCTATAATAGTTATTAATGATCCTGAAAGCATTCAGACCGTTTCCGGGTCATGCGGAAGTTTTTGATAGACTTGTTATTACTAAGGCATAGGTTCCATCAATAGAATCCCTATAATAGTTATTAATGATCCTGAAAGCATTCCTACCGTTTCCGGGTCATGCGGAAGCTCATTGATAGACTTGTTATTATTAAGGAATAGGTTCCATCAATAGAATCCCTATAATAGTTATTAATGATCCTGAAAGCATTTCTACCTTTTCCGGGTCATGCGGAAGCTCATTGATAGACTTGTTATTACTAAGGCATAGGTTCCATCAATAGAATCTCTATAATAGCTGTTAATGATCCTGAAATTTTCCTACCGTTTCCGGGTCATACGGAAGCTCATTGATAGTCTTGTTATTACTAAGGAATAGGTTCCATCAATAGAATTTCTATAATAGTTATTAATGATCCTGAAAGCATTCCTACCGTTTCCGGGTCATGCGGAAGCTCATTGGTAGACTTGTTATTACTAATGAATAGGTTCCATCAATAGAATCCCTATAATACTTATTAATGATCTTGAAAGCATTCCGACCGTTTCCGGGTCATGCGGAAGCTTATTGATAGACTTGTTATTGCTAAGGAATAGGTTCCATCAATAGAATCCCTATAACAGTTATTAATGATCCTGAAAGCATTCCGACCGTTTCCGGGTCATGCGGAAGCTCATTGATAGACTTGTTATTACTAAGGCATAGGTTCCATCAATAGAATCCCTATAATAGTTGTTAATGATCATGAAACCATTCCTACCGTTTCCGGGTCATGCGGAAGCTCATTGATAGACTTGTTATTATTAAGGAATAGGTTCCATCAATAGAATCCCTATAATAGTTATTAATGATCCTGAAAGCATTTCTACCGTTTCCGGTTCATGCCGAAGCTCATTGGTAGACTTGTTATTACTAAGGAATAGGTTCCATCAATAGAATCCCTATAATAGTTATTAATGATCCTGAAAGCATTCCTACCGTTTCCGGGTCATGCCGAAGCTCATTGGTAGACTTGTTATTACTAAGGAATAGGTTCCATCAATAGAATCCCTATAATAGTTATTAATGATACTGAAAGCATTCCTACCGTTTCCGGGTCATGCAGAAGCTTATTGACAGACTTGTTATTGCTAAGGAATAGGTTCCATCAATAGAATCCCTATAATAGTTATTAATGATCCTGAAAGCATACCGACCGTTTCCGGGTCATGCGGAAGCTTATTGATAGACTTGCTATTACAAAGGAATAGGTTTCATCAATAGAGACCCTATAATAGTTGTTAATGATCCTGAAAGCATTGCTACCGTTTCCGGGTCATGCGGAAGCTCATTGATAGACTTGTTATTACTAAGGCATAGGTTCCATCAATAGAATCCCTATAATAGTTATTAATGATCCTGAAAGCATTTCTACCGTTTCCGGCTCATGCCGAAGCTCATTCATAGACTTGTTATTACTAAGGCATAGGTTCCATCAATAGAATCTCTATAATAGCTGTTAATGATCCTGAAATTTTCCTACCGTTTCCGGGTCATACGGAAGCTCATTGATAGTCTTGTTATTACTAAGGAATAGGTTCCATAAACAGAATTTCTATAATAGGTATCAATGATCCTGAAAACATTCCTACCGTTTCCGGGTCATGCGGAAACTCATTGACAGACTTATTATTACTAAGGAATAGGTTCCATCAATAGAATTTCTATAATAGTTATTAATGATCCTGAAAGCATTCCTACCGTTTCCGGGTCATGCGGAAGCTCATTGGTAGACTTGTTATTACTAATGAATAGGTTCCATCAATAGAATCCCTATAATACTTATTAATGATCTTGAAAGCATTCCGACCGTTTCCGGGTCATGCGGAAGCTTATTGATAGACTTGTTATTGCTAAGGAATAGGTTCCATCAATAGAATCCCTATAACAGTTATTAATGATCCTGAAAGCATTCCTACCGTTTCCGGGTCATGCCGAAGCTCATTGGTAGACTTGTTATTACTAAGGAATAGGTTCCATCAATAGAATCCCTATAATAGTTATTAATGATACTGAAAGCATTCCTACAGTTTCCGGGTCATGCAGAAGCTTATTGACAGACTTGTTATTGCTAAGGAATAGGTTCCATCAATAGAATCCCTATAATAGTTATTAATGATCCTGAAAGCATACCGACCGTTTCCGGGTCATGCGGAAGCTTATTGATAGACTTGCTATTACAAAGGAATAGGTTTCATCAATAGAGACCCTATAATAGTTGTTAATGATCCTGAAAGCATTGCTACCGTTTCCGGGTCATGCGGAAGCTCATTGATAGACTTGTTATTACTAAGGCATAGGTTCCATCAATAGAATCCCTATAATAGTTATTAATGATCCTGAAAGCATTTCTACCGTTTCCGGCTCATGCCGAAGCTCATTGATAGACTTGTTATTACTAAGGCATAGGTTCCATCAATAGAATCTCTATAATAGCTGTTAATGATCCTGAAATTTTCCTACCGTTTCCGGGTCATACGGAAGCTCATTGATAGTCTTGTTATTACTAAGGAATAGGTTCCATAAACAGAATTTCTATAATAGGTATCAATGATCCTGAAAACATTCCTACCGTTTCCGGGTCATGCGGAAACTCATTGACAGACTTATTATTACTAAGGAATAGGTTCCATCAATAGAATTTCTATAATAGTTATTAATGATCCTGAAAGCATTCCTACCGTTTCCGGGTCATGCGGAAGCTCATTGGTAGACTTGTTATTACTAATGAATAGGTTCCATCAATAGAATCCCTATAATACTTATTAATGATCTTGAAAGCATTCCGACCGTTTCCGGGTCATGCGGAAGCTTATTGATAGACTTGTTATTGCTAAGGAATAGGTTCCATCAATAGAATCCCTATAACAGTTGTTAATGATCCTGAAAGCATTCCGACCGTTTCCGGGTCATGCGGAAGCTCATTGATAGACTTGTTATTACTAAGGCATAGGTTCCATCAATAGAATCCCTATAATAGTTGTTAATGATCCTGAAAACATTCCTACCGTTTCCGGGTCATGCGAAAGCTCATTGATAGACTTGTTATTGCTAAGGAATAGGTTCCATCAACAGAATTTCTATAATAGTTATCAATGATCCTGAAAGCATTTCTACCGTTTCCGGCTCATGCCGAAGCTCATTGGTAGACTTGTTATTACTAAGGAATAATAGTTATTAATGATCCCTATAATAGTTATTAATGATCCTGAAACCATTCCTACCGTTTCCGGGTAATGCGGAAACTCATTGATAGACTTGTTATTATTAAGGAATAGGTTCCATCAATAGAATCCCTATAATAGTTATTAATGATCCTGAAAGCATTTCTACCGTTTCCGGCTCATGCAGAAGCTCATTGATAGACTTGTTATTACTAAGGAATAGGTTCCATCAATAGAATCCCTATAATAGTTATTAATGATCCTGAAAGCATTCCTACCGTTTCCGGGTCATGCGGAAGCTCATTGATAGAGTTATTACTAAGGCATAGGTTCCATCAATAGAATTCCTATAATAGTTGTTAGTGATCCTGAAAGCATTCCTACCATTTCCGGGTCATGCGGAAGCTCATTGACAGACTTGTTATTACTAAGCCATAGGTTCCATCAATAGAATCCCTATAATAGTTGTTAATGATCCTCAAACCATTCTAACCGTTTCCGGGTCATGCGGAAGCTCATTGATAGAGTTATTATTAAGGAATAGGTTCCATCAATAGAATCCCTATAATAGTTATTAATGATTCTGAAAGCATTTCTACCGTTTCCGGCTCATGCCGAAGCTCATTGGTAGACTTGTTATTACTAAGGAATAGGTTCCATCAATAGAATCCCTATAATAGTTATTAATGATCCTGAAACCATTCCTACCGTTTCCGGGTCATGCGGAAGCTCATTGATAGACTTGTTATTACTAAGGCATAGGTTCCATCAATAGAATCCCTATAATAGCTGTTAATGATCCTGAAATTTTCCTACCGTTTCCGGGTCATACGGAAGCTCATTGATAGTCTTGTTATTACTAAGGGATAGGTTCCATAAACAGAATTTCTATAATAGGTATCAATGATCCTGAAAACATTCCTACCGTTTCCGGGTCATGCGGAAACTCATTGACAGACTTATTATTACTAAGGAATAGGTTCCATCAATAGAATTTCTATAATAGTTATTAATGATCCTGAAAGCATTCCTACCGTTTCCGGGTCATGCGGAAGCTCATTGGTAGACTTGTTATTACTAATGAATAGGTTCCATCAATAGAATCCCTATAATACTTATTAATGATCTTGAAAGCATTCCGACCGTTTCCGGGTCATGCGGATGCTTATTGATAGACTTGTTATTGCTAAGGAATAGGTTCCATCAATAGAATCCCTATAACAGTTATTAATGATCCTGAAAGCATTCCGACCGTTTCCGGGTCATGCGGAAGCTTATTGATAGACTTGCTATTACTAAGGAATAGGTTCCATCAATAGAGACCCTATAATAGTTGTTAATGATCCTGAAAGCATTCCTACCGTTTCCGGGTCATGCGGAAGCTCATTGATAGACTTGTTATTACTAAGGCATAGGTTCCATCAATAGAATCCCTATAATAGTTGTTAATGATCATGAAACCATTCCTACCGTTTCCGGGTCATGCGGAAGCTCATTGATAGACTTGTTATTATTAAGGAATAGGTTCCATCAATAGAATCCCTATAATAGTTATTAATGATCCTGAAAGCATTTCTACCGTTTCCGGCTCATGCCGAAGCTCATTGATAGACTTGTTATTACTAAGGCATAGGTTCCATCAATAGAATCCCTATAATAGCTGTTAATGATCCTGAAATTTTCCTACCGTTTCCGGGTCATACGGAAGCTCATTGATAGTCTTGTTATTACTAAGGGATAGGTTCCATAAACAGAATTTCTATAATAGGTATCAATGATCCTGAAAACATTCCTACCGTTTCCGGGTCATGCGGAAACTCATTGACAGACTTATTATTACTAAGGAATAGGTTCCATCAATAGAATTTCTATAATAGTTATTAATGATCCTGAAAGCATTCCTACCGTTTCCGGGTCATGCGGAAGCTCATTGGTAGACTTGTTATTACTAATGAATAGGTTCCATCAATAGAATCCCTATAATACTTATTAATGATCTTGAAAGCATTCCGACCGTTTCCGGGTCATGCGGATGCTTATTGATAGACTTGTTATTGCTAAGGAATAGGTTCCATCAATAGAATCCCTATAACAGTTATTAATGATCCTGAAAGCATTCCGACCGTTTCCGGTTCATGCGGAAGCTTATTGATAGACTTGCTATTACTAAGGAATAGGTTCCATCAATAGAGACCCTATAATAGTTGTTAATGATCCTGAAAGCATTCCTACCGTTTCCGGGTCATGCGGAAGCTCATTGATAGACTTGTTATTACTAAGGCATAGGTTCCATCAATAGAATCCCTATAATAGTTGTTAATGATCATGAAACCATTCCTACCGTTTCCGGGTCATGCGGAAGCTCATTGATAGACTTGTTATTATTAAGGAATAGGTTCCATCAATAGAATCCCTATAATAGTTATTAATGATCCTGAAAGCATTTCTACCGTTTCCGGGTCATGCGGAAGCTTATTGATAGACTTGCTATTACAAAGGAATAGGTTTCATCAATAGAGACCCTATAATAGTTGTTCATGATCCTGAAAGCATTGCTACCGTTTCCGGGTCATGCGGAAGCTCATTGATAGACTTGTTATTACTAAGGCATAGGTTCCATCAATAGAATCCCTATAATAGTTGTTAATGATCCTGAAAACATTCCTACCGTTTCCGGGTCATGCGAAAGCTCATTGATAGACTTGTTATTGCTAAGGAATAGGTTCCATCAACAGAATTTCTATAATAGTTATCAATGATCCTGAAAGCATTTCTACCGTTTCCGGCTCATGCCGAAGCTCATTGGTAGACTTGTTATTACTAAGGAATAATAGTTATTAATGATCCCTATAATAGTTATTAATGATCCTGAAAGCATTCCTACCGTTTCCGGGTAATGCGGAAACTCATTGATAGATTTGTTATTACTAAGGCATCGGTTCCATCAACAGAATCCCTATAATAGTTATTAATGATCCTGAAAACATTCCTACCGTTTCCGGGTCATGCGGAAGCTCATTGATAGACTTGTTATTACTAAGGAATAGGTTCCATCAATAGAATCCTTATAATAGATGTTAAAGATCCTGAAACCATTCCTATCCTTTCCGGGTCATGCGGAAGCTCGTTGATAGACTTGTTATTATTAAGGAATAGGTTCCATCAATAGAATCCCTATAATAGTTATTAATGATCCTGAAAGCATTTCTACCGTTTCCGGCTCATGCAGAAGCTCATTGATAGACTTGTTATTACTAAGGAATAGGTTCCATCAATAGAATCCCTATAATAGTTATTAATGATCCTGAAAGCATTCCTACCGTTTCCGGGTCATGCGGAAGCTCATTGATAGAGTTATTACTAAGGCATAGGTTCCATCAATAGAATTCCTATAATAGTTGTTAGTGATCCTGAAAGCATTCCTACCATTTCCGGGTCATGCGGAAGCTCATTGACAGACTTGTTATTACTAAGCCATAGGTTCCATCAATAGAATCCCTATAATAGTTGTTAATGATCCTCAAACCATTCTAACCGTTTCCGGGTCATGCGGAAGCTCATTGATAGAGTTATTATTAAGGAATAGGTTCCATCAATAGAATCCCTATAATAGTTATTAATGATTCTGAAAGCATTTCTACCGTTTCCGGCTCATGCCGAAGCTCATTGGTAGACTTGTTATTACTAAGGAATAGGTTCCATCAATAGAATCCCTATAATAGTTATTAATGATCCTGAAACCATTCCTACCGTTTCCGGGTCATGCGGAAGCTCATTGATAGACTTGTTATTGCTAAGGAATAGGTTCCATCAATAGAATTCCTATAATAGTTGTTAGTGATCCTGAAAGCATTCCTACCATTTCCGGGTCATGCGGAAGCTCATTGACAGACTTGTTATTACTAAGCCATAGGTTCCATCAATAGAATCCCTATAATAGTTGTTAATGATCCTCAAACCATTCTAACCGTTTCCGGGTCATGCGGAAGCTCATTGATAGAGTTATTATTAAGGAATAGGTTCCATCAATAGAATCCCTATAATAGTTATTAATGATTCTGAAAGCATTTCTACCGTTTCCGGCTCATGCCGAAGCTCATTGGTAGACTTGTTATTACTAAGGAATAGGTTCCATCAATAGAATCCCTATAATAGTTATTAATGATCCTGAAACCATTCCTACCGTTTCCGGGTCATGCGGAAGCTCATTGATAGACTTGTTATTACTAAGGCATAGGTTCCATCAATAGAATCCCTATAATAGCTGTTAATGATCCTGAAATTTTCCTACCGTTTCCGGGTCATACGGAAGCTCATTGATAGTCTTGTTATTACTAAGGGATAGGTTCCATAAACAGAATTTCTATAATAGGTATCAATGATCCTGAAAACATTCCTACCGTTTCCGGGTCATGCGGAAACTCATTGACAGACTTATTATTACTAAGGAATAGGTTCCATCAATAGAATTTCTATAATAGTTATTAATGATCCTGAAAGCATTCCTACCGTTTCCGGGTCATGCGGAAGCTCATTGGTAGACTTGTTATTACTAATGAATAGGTTCCATCAATAGAATCCCTATAATACTTATTAATGATCTTGAAAGCATTCCGACCGTTTCCGGGTCATGCGGATGCTTATTGATAGACTTGTTATTGCTAAGGAATAGGTTCCATCAATAGAATCCCTATAACAGTTATTAATGATCCTGAAAGCATTCCGACCGTTTCCGGGTCATGCGGAAGCTTATTGATAGACTTGCTATTACTAAGGAATAGGTTCCATCAATAGAGACCCTATAATAGTTGTTAATGATCCTGAAAGCATTCCTACCGTTTCCGGGTCATGCGGAAGCTCATTGATAGACTTGTTATTACTAAGGCATAGGTTCCATCAATAGAATCCCTATAATAGTTGTTAATGATCATGAAACCATTCCTACCGTTTCCGGGTCATGCGGAAGCTCATTGATAGACTTGTTATTATTAAGGAATAGGTTCCATCAATAGAATCCCTATAATAGTTATTAATGATCCTGAAAGCATTTCTACCGTTTCCGGCTCATGCCGAAGCTCATTGATAGACTTGTTATTACTAAGGCATAGGTTCCATCAATAGAATCCCTATAATAGCTGTTAATGATCCTGAAATTTTCCTACCGTTTCCGGGTCATACGGAAGCTCATTGATAGTCTTGTTATTACTAAGGGATAGGTTCCATAAACAGAATTTCTATAATAGGTATCAATGATCCTGAAAACATTCCTACCGTTTCCGGGTCATGCGGAAACTCATTGACAGACTTATTATTACTAAGGAATAGGTTCCATCAATAGAATTTCTATAATAGTTATTAATGATCCTGAAAGCATTCCTACCGTTTCCGGGTCATGCGGAAGCTCATTGGTAGACTTGTTATTACTAATGAATAGGTTCCATCAATAGAATCCCTATAATACTTATTAATGATCTTGAAAGCATTCCGACCGTTTCCGGGTCATGCGGATGCTTATTGATAGACTTGTTATTGCTAAGGAATAGGTTCCATCAATAGAATCCCTATAACAGTTATTAATGATCCTGAAAGCATTCCGACCGTTTCCGGTTCATGCGGAAGCTTATTGATAGACTTGCTATTACTAAGGAATAGGTTCCATCAATAGAGACCCTATAATAGTTGTTAATGATCCTGAAAGCATTCCTACCGTTTCCGGGTCATGCGGAAGCTCATTGATAGACTTGTTATTACTAAGGCATAGGTTCCATCAATAGAATCCCTATAATAGTTGTTAATGATCATGAAACCATTCCTACCGTTTCCGGGTCATGCGGAAGCTCATTGATAGACTTGTTATTATTAAGGAATAGGTTCCATCAATAGAATCCCTATAATAGTTATTAATGATCCTGAAAGCATTTCTACCGTTTCCGGGTCATGCGGAAGCTTATTGATAGACTTGCTATTACAAAGGAATAGGTTTCATCAATAGAGACCCTATAATAGTTGTTCATGATCCTGAAAGCATTGCTACCGTTTCCGGGTCATGCGGAAGCTCATTGATAGACTTGTTATTACTAAGGCATAGGTTCCATCAATAGAATCCCTATAATAGTTGTTAATGATCCTGAAAACATTCCTACCGTTTCCGGGTCATGCGAAAGCTCATTGATAGACTTGTTATTGCTAAGGAATAGGTTCCATCAACAGAATTTCTATAATAGTTATCAATGATCCTGAAAGCATTTCTACCGTTTCCGGCTCATGCCGAAGCTCATTGGTAGACTTGTTATTACTAAGGAATAATAGTTATTAATGATCCCTATAATAGTTATTAATGATCCTGAAAGCATTCCTACCGTTTCCGGGTAATGCGGAAACTCATTGATAGATTTGTTATTACTAAGGCATCGGTTCCATCAACAGAATCCCTATAATAGTTATTAATGATCCTGAAAACATTCCTACCGTTTCCGGGTCATGCGGAAGCTCATTGATAGACTTGTTATTACTAAGGAATAGGTTCCATCAATAGAATCCTTATAATAGATGTTAAAGATCCTGAAACCATTCCTATCCTTTCCGGGTCATGCGGAAGCTCGTTGATAGACTTGTTATTATTAAGGAATAGGTTCCATCAATAGAATCCCTATAATAGTTATTAATGATCCTGAAAGCATTTCTACCGTTTCCGGCTCATGCAGAAGCTCATTGATAGACTTGTTATTACTAAGGAATAGGTTCCATCAATAGAATCCCTATAATAGTTATTAATGATCCTGAAAGCATTCCTACCGTTTCCGGGTCATGCGGAAGCTCATTGATAGAGTTATTACTAAGGCATAGGTTCCATCAATAGAATTCCTATAATAGTTGTTAGTGATCCTGAAAGCATTCCTACCATTTCCGGGTCATGCGGAAGCTCATTGACAGACTTGTTATTACTAAGCCATAGGTTCCATCAATAGAATCCCTATAATAGTTGTTAATGATCCTCAAACCATTCTAACCGTTTCCGGGTCATGCGGAAGCTCATTGATAGAGTTATTATTAAGGAATAGGTTCCATCAATAGAATCCCTATAATAGTTATTAATGATTCTGAAAGCATTTCTACCGTTTCCGGCTCATGCCGAAGCTCATTGGTAGACTTGTTATTACTAAGGAATAGGTTCCATCAATAGAATCCCTATAATAGTTATTAATGATCCTGAAACCATTCCTACCGTTTCCGGGTCATGCGGAAGCTCATTGATAGACTTGTTATTGCTAAGGAATAGGTTCCATCAACAGAATTTCTATAATAGTTATCAATGATCCTGAAAGCATTTCTACCGTTTCCGGCTCATGCCGAAGCTCATTGGTAGACTTGTTATTACTAAGGAATAGGTTCCATCAATAGAATCCTTATAATAGTTATTAATGATCCTGAAAGCATTCCTACCGTTTCCGGGTCATGCGGAAGCTCATTGATAGACTTGTTATTACTAAGGCATCGGTTCCATCAACAGAATCCCTATAATAGTTATTAATGATCCTGAAAACATTCCTACCGTTTCCGGGTCATGCGGAAGCTCATTGATAGACTTGTTATTACTAAGGAATAGGTTCCATCAATAGAATCCTTATAATAGATGTTAAAGATCCTGAAACCATTCCTATCCTTTCCGGGTCATGCGGAAGCTCGTTGATAGACTTGTTATTATTAAGGAATAGGTTCCATCAATAGAATCCCTATAATAGTTATTAATGATCCTGAAAGCATTTCTACCGTTTCCGGCTCATGCAGAAGCTCATTGATAGACTTGTTATTACTAAGGAATAGGTTCCATCAATAGAATCCCTATAATAGTTATTAATGATCCTGAAAGCATTTCTACCGTTTCCGGGTCATGCGGAAGCTCATTGATAGACTTGTTATTACTAAGGCATAGGTTCCATCAATAGAATTCCTATAATAGTTGTTAGTGATCCTGAAAGCATTCCTACGATTTCCGGGTCATGCGGAAGCTTATTGACAGACTTGTTATTACTAAGCCATAGGTTCCATCAATAGAATCCCTATAATAGTTGTTAATGATCCTCAAACCATTCTAACCGTTTCCGGGTCATGCGGAAGCTCATTGATAGAGTTATTATTAAGGAATAGGTTCCATCAATAGAATCCCTATAATAGTTATTAATGATTCTGAAAGCATTTCTACCGTTTCCGGCTCATGCCGAAGCTCATTGGTAGACTTGTTATTACTAAGGAATAGGTTCCATCAATAGAATCCCTATAATAGTTATTAATGATCCTGAAAGCATTCCTACCGTTTCCGGGTCATGCGGAAGCTCATTGATAGACTTGTTATTGCTAAGGAATAGGTTCCATAAACAGAATTTCTATAATAGTTATCAATGATCCTGAAAGCATTCCTACCGTTTCCGGGTCATGCGGAAGCTCAGTGATAGACTTATTATTACTAAGGAATAGGTTTGATCAACAGAATTTCTATAATAGTTATTAATGATCCTGAAAGCATTCCTACCGTTTCCGGGTCATGCGGAAGTTTTTGATAGACTTGTTATTACTAAGGAATAGGTTCCATCAATAGAATCCCTATAATAGTTCTTAATGATCCTGAAAGCATTCCTACCGTTTCCGGGTCATGCCGAAGCTCATTGGTAGACTTGTTATTACTAAGGAATAGGTTCCATCAATAGAATCCCTATAATAGTTGTTAATGATCATGAAACCATTCCTACCGTTTCCGGGTCATGCGGAAGCTCATTGATAGACTTGTTATTATTAAGGAATAGGTTCCATCAATAGAATCCCTATAATAGTTATTAATGATCCTGAAAGCATTTCTACCGTTTCCGGGTCATGCGGAAGCTTATTGATAGACTTGCTATTACAAAGGAATAGGTTTCATCAATAGAGACCCTATAATAGTTGTTAATGATCCTGAAAGCATTGCTACCGTTTCCGGGTCATGCGGAAGCTCATTGATAGACTTGTTATTACTAAGGCATAGGTTCCATCAATAGAATCCCTATAATAGTTGTTAATGATCCTGAAAACATTCCTACCGTTTCCGGGTCATGCGAAAGCTCATTGATAGACTTGTTATTGCTAAGGAATAGGTTCCATCAACAGAATTTCTATAATAGTTATCAATGATCCTGAAAGCATTTCTACCGTTTCCGGCTCATGCCGAAGCTCATTGGTAGACTTGTTATTACTAAGGAATAATAGTTATTAATGATCCCTATAATAGTTATTAATGATCCTGAAAGCATTCCTACCGTTTCCGGGTAATGCGGAAACTCATTGATAGATTTGTTATTACTAAGGCATCGGTTCCATCAACAGAATCCCTATAATAGTTATTAATGATCCTGAAAACATTCCTACCGTTTCCGGGTCATGCGGAAGCTCATTGATAGACTTGTTATTACTAAGGAATAGGTTCCATCAATAGAATCCTTATAATAGATGTTAAAGATCCTGAAACCATTCCTATCCTTTCCGGGTCATGCGGAAGCTCGTTGATAGACTTGTTATTATTAAGGAATAGGTTCCATCAATAGAATCCCTATAATAGTTATTAATGATCCTGAAAGCATTTCTACCGTTTCCGGCTCATGCAGAAGCTCATTGATAGACTTGTTATTACTAAGGAATAGGTTCCATCAATAGAATCCCTATAATAGTTATTAATGATCCTGAAAGCATTCCTACCGTTTCCGGGTCATGCGGAAGCTCATTGATAGAGTTATTACTAAGGCATAGGTTCCATCAATAGAATTCCTATAATAGTTGTTAGTGATCCTGAAAGCATTCCTACCATTTCCGGGTCATGCGGAAGCTCATTGACAGACTTGTTATTACTAAGCCATAGGTTCCATCAATAGAATCCCTATAATAGTTGTTAATGATCCTCAAACCATTCTAACCGTTTCCGGGTCATGCGGAAGCTCATTGATAGAGTTATTATTAAGGAATAGGTTCCATCAATAGAATCCCTATAATAGTTATTAATGATTCTGAAAGCATTTCTACCGTTTCCGGCTCATGCCGAAGCTCATTGGTAGACTTGTTATTACTAAGGAATAGGTTCCATCAATAGAATCCCTATAATAGTTATTAATGATCCTGAAACCATTCCTACCGTTTCCGGGTCATGCGGAAGCTCATTGATAGACTTGTTATTACTAAGGCATAGGTTCCATCAATAGAATCCCTATAATAGCTGTTAATGATCCTGAAATTTTCCTACCGTTTCCGGGTCATACGGAAGCTCATTGATAGTCTTGTTATTACTAAGGGATAGGTTCCATAAACAGAATTTCTATAATAGGTATCAATGATCCTGAAAACATTCCTACCGTTTCCGGGTCATGCGGAAACTCATTGACAGACTTATTATTACTAAGGAATAGGTTCCATCAATAGAATTTCTATAATAGTTATTAATGATCCTGAAAGCATTCCTACCGTTTCCGGGTCATGCGGAAGCTCATTGGTAGACTTGTTATTACTAATGAATAGGTTCCATCAATAGAATCCCTATAATACTTATTAATGATCTTGAAAGCATTCCGACCGTTTCCGGGTCATGCGGATGCTTATTGATAGACTTGTTATTGCTAAGGAATAGGTTCCATCAATAGAATCCCTATAACAGTTATTAATGATCCTGAAAGCATTCCGACCGTTTCCGGGTCATGCGGAAGCTTATTGATAGACTTGCTATTACTAAGGAATAGGTTCCATCAATAGAGACCCTATAATAGTTGTTAATGATCCTGAAAGCATTCCTACCGTTTCCGGGTCATGCGGAAGCTCATTGATAGACTTGTTATTACTAAGGCATAGGTTCCATCAATAGAATCCCTATAATAGTTGTTAATGATCATGAAACCATTCCTACCGTTTCCGGGTCATGCGGAAGCTCATTGATAGACTTGTTATTATTAAGGAATAGGTTCCATCAATAGAATCCCTATAATAGTTATTAATGATCCTGAAAGCATTTCTACCGTTTCCGGCTCATGCCGAAGCTCATTGATAGACTTGTTATTACTAAGGCATAGGTTCCATCAATAGAATCCCTATAATAGCTGTTAATGATCCTGAAATTTTCCTACCGTTTCCGGGTCATACGGAAGCTCATTGATAGTCTTGTTATTACTAAGGGATAGGTTCCATAAACAGAATTTCTATAATAGGTATCAATGATCCTGAAAACATTCCTACCGTTTCCGGGTCATGCGGAAACTCATTGACAGACTTATTATTACTAAGGAATAGGTTCCATCAATAGAATTTCTATAATAGTTATTAATGATCCTGAAAGCATTCCTACCGTTTCCGGGTCATGCGGAAGCTCATTGGTAGACTTGTTATTACTAATGAATAGGTTCCATCAATAGAATCCCTATAATACTTATTAATGATCTTGAAAGCATTCCGACCGTTTCCGGGTCATGCGGATGCTTATTGATAGACTTGTTATTGCTAAGGAATAGGTTCCATCAATAGAATCCCTATAACAGTTATTAATGATCCTGAAAGCATTCCGACCGTTTCCGGTTCATGCGGAAGCTTATTGATAGACTTGCTATTACTAAGGAATAGGTTCCATCAATAGAGACCCTATAATAGTTGTTAATGATCCTGAAAGCATTCCTACCGTTTCCGGGTCATGCGGAAGCTCATTGATAGACTTGTTATTACTAAGGCATAGGTTCCATCAATAGAATCCCTATAATAGTTGTTAATGATCATGAAACCATTCCTACCGTTTCCGGGTCATGCGGAAGCTCATTGATAGACTTGTTATTATTAAGGAATAGGTTCCATCAATAGAATCCCTATAATAGTTATTAATGATCCTGAAAGCATTTCTACCGTTTCCGGGTCATGCGGAAGCTTATTGATAGACTTGCTATTACAAAGGAATAGGTTTCATCAATAGAGACCCTATAATAGTTGTTCATGATCCTGAAAGCATTGCTACCGTTTCCGGGTCATGCGGAAGCTCATTGATAGACTTGTTATTACTAAGGCATAGGTTCCATCAATAGAATCCCTATAATAGTTGTTAATGATCCTGAAAACATTCCTACCGTTTCCGGGTCATGCGAAAGCTCATTGATAGACTTGTTATTGCTAAGGAATAGGTTCCATCAACAGAATTTCTATAATAGTTATCAATGATCCTGAAAGCATTTCTACCGTTTCCGGCTCATGCCGAAGCTCATTGGTAGACTTGTTATTACTAAGGAATAATAGTTATTAATGATCCCTATAATAGTTATTAATGATCCTGAAAGCATTCCTACCGTTTCCGGGTAATGCGGAAACTCATTGATAGATTTGTTATTACTAAGGCATCGGTTCCATCAACAGAATCCCTATAATAGTTATTAATGATCCTGAAAACATTCCTACCGTTTCCGGGTCATGCGGAAGCTCATTGATAGACTTGTTATTACTAAGGAATAGGTTCCATCAATAGAATCCTTATAATAGATGTTAAAGATCCTGAAACCATTCCTATCCTTTCCGGGTCATGCGGAAGCTCGTTGATAGACTTGTTATTATTAAGGAATAGGTTCCATCAATAGAATCCCTATAATAGTTATTAATGATCCTGAAAGCATTTCTACCGTTTCCGGCTCATGCAGAAGCTCATTGATAGACTTGTTATTACTAAGGAATAGGTTCCATCAATAGAATCCCTATAATAGTTATTAATGATCCTGAAAGCATTCCTACCGTTTCCGGGTCATGCGGAAGCTCATTGATAGAGTTATTACTAAGGCATAGGTTCCATCAATAGAATTCCTATAATAGTTGTTAGTGATCCTGAAAGCATTCCTACCATTTCCGGGTCATGCGGAAGCTCATTGACAGACTTGTTATTACTAAGCCATAGGTTCCATCAATAGAATCCCTATAATAGTTGTTAATGATCCTCAAACCATTCTAACCGTTTCCGGGTCATGCGGAAGCTCATTGATAGAGTTATTATTAAGGAATAGGTTCCATCAATAGAATCCCTATAATAGTTATTAATGATTCTGAAAGCATTTCTACCGTTTCCGGCTCATGCCGAAGCTCATTGGTAGACTTGTTATTACTAAGGAATAGGTTCCATCAATAGAATCCCTATAATAGTTATTAATGATCCTGAAACCATTCCTACCGTTTCCGGGTCATGCGGAAGCTCATTGATAGACTTGTTATTGCTAAGGAATAGGTTCCATCAACAGAATTTCTATAATAGTTATCAATGATCCTGAAAGCATTTCTACCGTTTCCGGCTCATGCCGAAGCTCATTGGTAGACTTGTTATTACTAAGGAATAGGTTCCATCAATAGAATCCTTATAATAGTTATTAATGATCCTGAAAGCATTCCTACCGTTTCCGGGTCATGCGGAAGCTCATTGATAGACTTGTTATTACTAAGGCATCGGTTCCATCAACAGAATCCCTATAATAGTTATTAATGATCCTGAAAACATTCCTACCGTTTCCGGGTCATGCGGAAGCTCATTGATAGACTTGTTATTACTAAGGAATAGGTTCCATCAATAGAATCCTTATAATAGATGTTAAAGATCCTGAAACCATTCCTATCCTTTCCGGGTCATGCGGAAGCTCGTTGATAGACTTGTTATTATTAAGGAATAGGTTCCATCAATAGAATCCCTATAAGAGTTATTAATGATCCTGAAAGCATTTCTACCGTTTCCGGCTCATGCAGAAGCTCATTGATAGACTTGTTATTACTAAGGAATAGGTTCCATCAATAGAATCCCTATAATAGTTATTAATGATCCTGAAAGCATTTCTACCGTTTCCGGGTCATGCGGAAGCTCATTGATAGACTTGTTATTACTAAGGCATAGGTTCCATCAATAGAATTCCTATAATAGTTGTTAGTGATCCTGAAAGCATTCCTACCATTTCCGGGTCATGCGGAAGCTTATTGACAGACTTGTTATTACTAAGCCATAGGTTCCATCAATAGAATCCCTATAATAGTTGTTAATGATCCTCAAACCATTCTAACCGTTTCCGGGTCATGCGGAAGCTCATTGATAGAGTTATTATTAAGGAATAGGTTCCATCAATAGAATCCCTATAATAGTTATTAATGATTCTGAAAGCATTTCTACCGTTTCCGGCTCATGCCGAAGCTCATTGGTAGACTTGTTATTACTAAGGAATAGGTTCCATCAATAGAATCCCTATAATAGTTATTAATGATCCTGAAAGCATTCCTACCGTTTCCGGGTCATGCGGAAGCTCATTGATAGACTTGTTATTGCTAAGGAATAGGTTCCATAAACAGAATTTCTATAATAGTTATCAATGATCCTGAAAGCATTCCTACCGTTTCCGGGTCATGCGGAAGCTCAGTGATAGACTTATTATTACTAAGGAATAGGTTTGATCAACAGAATTTCTATAATAGTTATTAATGATCCTGAAAGCATTCCTACCGTTTCCGGGTCATGCGGAAGTTTTTGATAGACTTGTTATTACTAAGGAATAGGTTCCATCAATAGAATCCCTATAATAGTTCTTAATGATCCTGAAAGCATTCCTACCGTTTCCGGGTCATGCCGAAGCTCATTGGTAGACTTGTTATTACTAAGGAATAGGTTCCATCAATAGAATCCCTATAATAGTTATTAATGATACTGAAAGCATTCCTACCGTTTCCGGGTCATGCAGAAGCTTATTGACAGATTTGTTATTGCTAAGGAATAGGTTCCATCAATAGAATCCCTATAATAGTTATTAATGATCCTGAAAGCATACCGACCGTTTCCGGGTCATGCGGAAGCTTATTGATAGACTTGCTATTACAAAGGAATAGGTTTCATCAATAGAGACCCTATAATAGTTGTTAATGATCCTGAAAGCATTCCTACCGTTTCCGGGTCATGCGGAAGCTCATTGATAGACTTGTTATTACTAAGGCATAGGTTCCATCAATAGAATCCCTATAATAGCTGTTAATGATCCTGAAATTTTCCTACCGTTTCCGGGTCATACGGAAGCTCATTGATAGTCTTGTTATTACTAAGTGATAGGTTCCATAAACAGAATTTCTATAATAGGTATCAATGATCCTGAAAACATTCCTACCGTTTCCGGGTCATGCGGAAACTCATTGACAGACTTATTATTACTAAGGAATAGGTTCCATCAATAGAATTTCTATAATAGTTATTAATGATCCTGAAAGCATTCCTACCGTTTCCGGGTCATGCGGAAGCTCATTGGTAGACTTGTTATTACTAATGAATAGGTTCCATCAATAGAATCCCTATAATACTTATTAATGATCTTGAAAGCATTCCGACCGTTTCCGGGTCATGCGGATGCTTATTGATAGACTTGTTATTGCTAAGGAATAGGTTCCATCAATAGAATCCCTATAACAGTTATTAATGATCCTGAAAGCATTCCGACCGTTTCCGGGTCATGCGGAAGCTTATTGATAGACTTGCTATTACTAAGGAATAGGTTCCATCAATAGAGACCCTATAATAGTTGTTAATGATCCTGAAAGCATTCCTACCGTTTCCGGGTCATGCGGAAGCTCATTGATAGACTTGTTATTACTAAGGCATAGGTTCCATCAATAGAATCCCTATAATAGTTGTTAATGATCATGAAACCATTCCTACCGTTTCCGGGTCATGCGGAAGCTCATTGATAGACTTGTTATTATTAAGGAATAGGTTCCATCAATAGAATCCCTATAATAGTTATTAATGATCCTGAAAGCATTTCTACCGTTTCCGGCTCATGCCGAAGCTCATTGGTAGACTTGTTATTACTAAGGAATAGGTTCCATCAATAGAATCCCTATAATAGTTATTAATGATCCTGAAAGCATTCCTACCGTTTCCGGGTCATGCCGAAGCTCATTGGTAGACTTGTTATTACTAAGGAATAGGTTCCATCAATAGAATCCCTATAATAGTTATTAATGATACTGAAAGCATTCCTACCGTTTCCGGGTCATGCAGAAGCTTATTGACAGACTTGTTATTGCTAAGGAATAGGTTCCATCAATAGAATCCCTACAATAGTTATTAATGATCCTGAAAGCATACCGACCGTTTCCGGGTCATGCGGAAGCTTATTGATAGACTTGCTATTACAAAGGAATAGGTTTCATCAATAGAGACCCTATAATAGTTGTTAATGATCCTGAAAGCATTGCTACCGTTTCCGTGTCATGCGGAAGCTCATTGATAGACTTGTTATTACTAAGGCATAGGTTCCATCAATAGAATCCCTATAATAGTTGTTAATGATCCTGAAACCATTCCTACCGTTTCCGGGTCATGCGAAAGCTCATTGATAGACTTGTTATTGCTAAGGAATAGGTTCCATCAACAGAATTTCTATAATAGTTATCAATGATCCTGAAAGCATTTCTACCGTTTCCGGCTCATGCCGAAGCTCATTGGTAGACTTGTTATTACTAAGGAATAGGTTCCATCAATAGAATCCCTATAATAGTTATTAATGATCCTGAAAGCATTCCTACCGTTTCCGGGTAATGCGGAAACTCATTGATAGATTTGTTATTACTAAGGCATCGGTTCCATCAACAGAATCCCTATAATAGTTATTAATGATCCTGAAAACATTCCTACCGTTTCCGGGTCATGCGGAAGCTCATTGATAGACTTGTTATTACTAAGGAATAGGTTCCATCAATAGAATCCTTATAATAGATGTTAAAGATCCTGAAACCATTCCTATCCTTTCCGGGTCATGCGGAAGCTCGTTGATAGACTTGTTATTATTAAGGAATAGGTTCCATCAATAGAATCCCTATAATAGTTATTAATGATCCTGAAAGCATTTCTACCGTTTCCGGCTCATGCAGAAGCTCATTGATAGACTTGTTATTACTAAGGAATAGGTTCCATCAATAGAATCCCTATAATAGTTATTAATGATCCTGAAAGCATTCCTACCGTTTCCGGGTCATGCGGAAGCTCATTGATAGAGTTATTACTAAGGCATAGGTTCCATCAATAGAATTCCTATAATAGTTGTTAGTGATCCTGAAAGCATTCCTACCATTTCCGGGTCATGCGGAAGCTCATTGACAGACTTGTTATTACTAAGCCATAGGTTCCATCAATAGAATCCCTATAATAGTTGTTAATGATCCTCTAACCATTCTAACCGTTTCCGGGTCATGCGGAAGCTCATTGATAGAGTTATTATTAAGGAATAGGTTCCATCAATAGAATCCCTATAATAGTTATTAATGATTCTGAAAGCATTTCTACCGTTTCCGGCTCATGCCGAAGCTCATTGGTAGACTTGTTATTACTAAGGAATAGGTTCCATCAATAGAATCCCTATAATAGTTATTAATGATCCTGAAAGCATTCCTACCGTTTCCGGGTCATGCGGAAGCTCATTGATAGACTTGTTATTGCTAAGGAATAGGTTCCATCAACAGAATTTCTATAATAGTTATCAATGATCCTGAAAGCATTTCTACCGTTTCCGGCTCATGCCGAAGCTCATTGGTAGACTTGTTATTACTAAGGAATAGGTTCCATCAATAGAATCCTTATAATAGTTATTAATGATCCTGAAAGCATTCCTACCGTTTCCGGGTCATGCGGAAGCTCATTGATAGACTTGTTATTACTAAGGCATCGGTTCCATCAACAGAATCCCTATAATAGTTATTAATGATCCTGAAAACATTCCTACCGTTTCCGGGTCATGCGGAAGCTCATTGATAGACTTGTTATTACTAAGGAATAGGTTCCATCAATAGAATCCTTATAATAGATGTTAAAGATCCTGAAACCATTCCTATCCTTTCCGGGTCATGCGGAAGCTCGTTGATAGACTTGTTATTATTAAGGAATAGGTTCCATCAATAGAATCCCTATAATAGTTATTAATGATCCTGAAAGCATTTCTACCGTTTCCGGCTCATGCAGAAGCTCATTGATAGACTTGTTATTACTAAGGAATAGGTTCCATCAATAGAATCCCTATAATAGTTATTAATGCTCCTGAAAGCATTTCTACCGTTTCCGGGTCATGCGGAAGCTCATTGATAGACTTGTTATTACTAAGGCATAGGTTCCATCAATAGAATTCCTATAATAGTTGTTAGTGATCCTGAAAGCATTCCTACCATTTCCGGGTCATGCGGAAGCTCATTGACAGACTTGTTATTACTAAGCCATAGGTTCCATCAATAGAATCCCTATAATAGTTGTTAATGATCCTCAAACCATTCTAACCGTTTCCGGGTCATGCGGAAGCTCATTGATAGAGTTATTATTAAGGAATAGGTTCCATCAATAGAATCCCTATAATAGTTATTAATGATTCTGAAAGCATTTCTACCGTTTCCGGCTCATGCCGAAGCTCATTGGTAGACTTGTTATTACTAAGGAATAGGTTCCATCAATAGAATCCCTATAACAGTTATTAATGATCCTGAAAGCATTCCGACCGTTTCCGGGTCATGCGGAAGCTCATTGATAGACTTGCTATTAGTAAGGAATAGGTTCCATCAATAGAGACCCTATAATAGTTGTTAATGATCCTGAAAGCATTCCTACCGTTTCCGGGTCATGCGGAAGCTCATTGATAGACTTGTTATTACTAAGGCATAGCTTCCATCAATAGAATCCCTATAATAGTTGTTAATGATCATGAAACCATTCCTACCGTTTCCGGGTCATGCGGAAGCTCATTGATAGACTTGTTATTATTAAGGAATAGGTTCCATCAATAGAATCCCTATAATAGTTATTAATGATCCTGAAAGCATTTCTACCGTTTCCGGTTCATGCCGAAGCTCATTGGTATACTTGTTATTACTAAGGAATAGGTTCCATCAATAGAATCCCTATAATAGTTATTAATGATCCTGAAAGCATTCCTACCGTTTCCGGGTCATGCCGAAGCTCATTGGTAGACTTGTTATTACTAAGGAATAGGTTCCATCAATAGAATCCCTATAATAGTTATTAATGATACTGAAAGCATTCCTACAGTTTCCGGGTCATGCAGAAGCTTATTGACAGACTTGTTATTGCTAAGGAATAGGTTCCATCAATAGAATCCCTATAATAGTTATTAATGATCCTGAAAGCATACCGACCGTTTCCGGGTCATGCGGAAGCTTATTGATAGACTTGCTATTACAAAGGAATAGGTTTCATCAATAGAGACCCTATAATAGTTGTTAATGATCCTGAAAGCATTGCTACCGTTTCCGGGTCATGCGGAAGCTCATTGATAGACTTGTTATTACTAAGGCATAGGTTCCATCAATAGAATCCCTATAATATTTATTAATGATCCTGAAAGCATTTCTACCGTTTCCGGCTCATGCCGAAGCTCATTGATAGACTTGTTATTACTAAGGCATAGGTTCCATCAATAGAATCTCTATAATAGCTGTTAATGATCCTGAAATTTTCCTACCGTTTCCGGGTCATACGGAAGCTCATTGATAGTCTTGTTATTACTAAGGAATAGGTTCCATCAATAGAATCCCTATAATAGTTATTAATGATACTGAAAGCATTCCTACCGTTTCCGGGTCATGCAGAAGCTTATTGACAGACTTGTTATTGCTAAGGAATAGGTTCCATCAATAGAATCCCTATAATAGTTATTAATGATCCTGAAAGCATACCGACCGTTTCCGGGTCATGCGGAAGCTTATTGATAGACTTGCTATTACAAAGGAATAGGTTTCATCAATAGAGACCCTATAATAGTTGTTAATGATCCTGAAAGCATTGCTACCGTTTCCGGGTCATGCGGAAGCTCATTGATAGACTTGTTATTACTAAGGCATAAGTTCCATCAATAGAATCCCTATAATAGTTGTTAATGATCCTGAAAACATTCCTACCGTTTCCGGGTCATGCGAAAGCTCATTGATAGACTTGTTATTGCTAAGGAATAGGTTCCATCAACAGAATTTCTATAATAGTTATCAATGATCCTGAAAGCATTTCTACCGTTTCCGGCTCATGCCGAAGCTCATTGGTAGACTTGTTATTACTAAGGAATAGGTTCCATCAATAGAATCCCTATAATAGTTATTAATGATCCTGAAAGCATTCCTATCCTTTCCGGGTCATGCGGAAGCTCGTTGATAGACTTGTTATTATTAAGGAATAGGTTCCATCAATAGAATCCCTATAATAGTTATTAATGATCCTGAAAGCATTTCTACCGTTTCCGGCTCATGCAGAAGCTCATTGATAGACTTGTTATTACTAAGGAATAGGTTCCATCAATAGAATCCCTATAATAGTTATTAATGATCCTGAAAGCATTCCTACCGTTTCCGGGTCATGCGGAAGCTCATTGATAGAGTTATTACTAAGGCATAGGTTCCATCAATAGAATTCCTATAATAGTTGTTAGTGATCCTGAAAGCATTCCTACCATTTCCGGGTCATGCGGAAGCTCATTGACAGACTTGTTATTACTAAGCCATAGGTTCCATCAATAGAATCCCTATAATAGTTGTTAATGATCCTCAAACCATTCTAACCGTTTCCGGGTCATGCGGAAGCTCATTGATAGAGTTATTATTAAGGAATAGGTTCCATCAATAGAATCCCTATAATAGTTATTAATGATTCTGAAAGCATTTCTACCGTTTCCGGCTCATGCCGAAGCTCATTGGTAGACTTGTTATTACTAAGGAATAGGTTCCATCAATAGAATCCCTATAATAGTTATTAATGATCCTGAAAGCATTCCTACCGTTTCCGGGTCATGCGGAAGCTCATTGATAGGCTTGTTATTGCTAAGGAATAGGTTCCATCAACAGAATTTCTATAATAGTTATCAATGATCCTGAAAGCATTTCTACCGTTTCCGGCTCATGCCGAAGCTCATTGGTAGACTTGTTATTACTAAGGAATAGGTTCCATCAATAGAATCCTTATAATAGTTATTAATGATCCTGAAAGCATTCCTACCGTTTCCGGGTCATGCGGAAGCTCATTGATAGACTTGTTATTACTAAGGCATCGGTTCCATCAACAGAATCCCTATAATAGTTATTAATGATCCTGAAAACATTCCTACCGTTTCCGGGTCATGCGGAAGCTCATTGATAGACTTGTTATTACTAAGGAATAGGTTCCATCAATAGAATCCTTATAATAGATGTTAAAGATCCTGAAACCATTCCTATCCTTTCCGGGTCATGCGGAAGCTCGTTGATAGACTTGTTATTATTAAGGAATAGGTTCCATCAATAGAATCCCTATAATAGTTATTAATGATCCTGAAAGCATTTCTACCGTTTCCGGCTCATGCAGAAGCTCATTGATAGACTTGTTATTACTAAGGAATAGGTTCCATCAATAGAATCCCTATAATAGTTATTAATGATCCTGAAAGCATTTCTACCGTTTCCGGGTCATGCGGAAGCTCATTGATAGACTTGTTATTACTAAGGCATAGGTTCCATCAATAGAATTCCTATAATAGTTGTTAGTGATCCTGAAAGCATTCCTACCATTTCCGGGTCATGCGGAAGCTCATTGACAGACTTGTTATTACTAAGCCATAGGTTCCATCAATAGAATCCCTATAATAGTTGTTAATGATCCTCAAACCATTCTAACCGTTTCCGGGTCATGCGGAAGCTCATTGATAGAGTTATTATTAAGGAATAGGTTCCATCAATAGAATCCCTATAATAGTTATTAATGATTCTGAAAGCATTTCTACCGTTTCCGGCTCATGCCGAAGCTCATTGGTAGACTTGTTATTACTAAGGAATAGGTTCCATCAATAGAATCCCTATAATAGTTATTAATGATCCTGAAAGCATTCCTACCGTTTCCGGGTCATGCGGAAGCTCATTGATAGACTTGTTATTGCTAAGGAATAGGTTCCATAAACAGAATTTCTATAATAGTTATCAATGATCCTGAAAGCATTCCTACCGTTTCCGGGTCATGCGGAAGCTCAGTGATAGACTTATTATTACTAAGGAATAGGTTTCATCAACAGAATTTCTATAATAGTTATTAATGATCCTGAAAGCATTCCTACCGTTTCCGGGTCATGCGGAAGTTTTTGATAGACTTGTTATTACTAAGGAATAGGTTCCATCAATAGAATCCCTATAATAGTTCTTAATGATCCTGAAAGCATTCCTACCGTTTCCGGGTCATGCCGAAGCTCATTGGTAGACTTGTTATTACTAAGGAATAGGTTCCATCAATAGAATCCCTATAATAGTTATTAATGATACTGAAAGCATTCCTACCGTTTCCGGGTCATGCAGAAGCTTATTGACAGATTTGTTATTGCTAAGAAATAGGTTCCATCAATAGAATCCCTATAATAGTTATTAATGATCCTGAAAGCATTCCTACCGTTTCCGGGTCATGCGGAAGCTCATTGATAGACTTGTTATTACTAAGGCATCGGTTCCATCAACAGAATCCCTATAATAGTTATTAATGATCCTGAAAACATTCCTACCGTTTCCGGGTCATGCGGAAGCTCATTGATAGACTTGTTATTACTAAGGAATAGGTTCCATCAATAGAATCCTTATAATAGATGTTAAAGATCCTGAAACCATTCCTATCCTTTCCGGGTCATGCGGAAGCTCGTTGATAGACTTGTTATTATTAAGGAATAGGTTCCATCAATAGAATCCCTATAATAGTTATTAATGATCCTGAAAGCATTTCTACCGTTTCCGGCTCATGCAGAAGCTCATTGATAGACTTGTTATTACTAAGGAATAGGTTCCATCAATAGAATCCCTATAATAGTTATTAATGATCCTGAAAGCATTTCTACCGTTTCCGGGTCATGCGGAAGCTCATTGATAGACTTGTTATTACTAAGGCATAGGTTCCATCAATAGAATTCCTATAATAGTTGTTAGTGATCCTGAAAGCATTCCTACCATTTCCGGGTCATGCGGAAGCTCATTGACAGACTTGTTATTACTAAGCCATAGGTTCCATCAATAGAATCCCTATAATAGTTGTTAATGATCCTCAAACCATTCTAACCGTTTCCGGGTCATGCGGAAGCTCATTGATAGAGTTATTATTAAGGAATAGGTTCCATCAATAGAATCCCTATAATAGTTATTAATGATTCTGAAAGCATTTCTACCGTTTCCGGCTCATGCCGAAGCTCATTGGTAGACTTGTTATTACTAAGGAATAGGTTCCATCAATAGAATCCCTATAATAGTTATTAATGATCCTGAAAGCATTCCTACCGTTTCCGGGTCATGCGGAAGCTCATTGATAGACTTGTTATTGCTAAGGAATAGGTTCCATAAACAGAATTTCTATAATAGTTATCAATGATCCTGAAAGCATTCCTACCGTTTCCGGGTCATGCGGAAGCTCAGTGATAGACTTATTATTACTAAGGAATAGGTTTCATCAACAGAATTTCTATAATAGTTATTAATGATCCTGAAAGCATTCCTACCGTTTCCGGGTCATGCGGAAGTTTTTGATAGACTTGTTATTACTAAGGAATAGGTTCCATCAATAGAATCCCTATAATAGTTCTTAATGTTCCTGAAAGCATTCCTACCGTTTCCGGGTCATGCCGAAGCTCATTGGTAGACTTGTTATTACTAAGGAATAGGTTCCATCAATAGAATCCCTATAATAGTTATTAATGATACTGAAAGCATTCCTACCGTTTCCGGGTCATGCAGAAGCTTATTGACAGATTTGTTATTGCTAAGGAATAGGTTCCATCAATAGAATCCCTATAATAGTTATTAATGATCCTGAAAGCATACCGACCGTTTCCGGGTCATGCGGAAGCTTATTGATAGACTTGCTATTACAAAGGAATAGGTTTCATCAATAGAGACCCTATAATAGTTGTTAATGATCCTGAAAGCATTCCTACCGTTTCCGGGTCATGCGGAAGCTCATTGATAGATTTGTTATTACTAAGGCATAGGTTCCATCAATAGAATCCCTATAATAGCTGTTAATGATCCTGAAATTTTCCTACCGTTTCCGGGTCATACGGAAGCTCATTGATAGTCTTGTTATTACTAAGGGATAGGTTCCATAAACAGAATTTCTATAATAGGTATCAATGATCCTGAAAACATTCCTACCGTTTCCGGGTCATGCGGAAACTCATTGACAGACTTATTATTACTAAGGAATAGGTTCCATCAATAGAATTTCTATAATAGTTATTAATGATCCTGAAAGCATTCCTACCGTTTCCGGGTCATGCGGAAGCTCATTGGTAGACTTGTTATTACTAATGAATAGGTTCCATCAATAGAATCCCTATAATACTTATTAATGATCTTGAAAGCATTCCGACCGTTTCCGGGTCATGCGGATGCTTATTGATAGACTTGTTATTGCTAAGGAATAGGTTCCATCAATAGAATCCCTATAACAGTTATTAATGATCCTGAAAGCATTCCGACCGTTTCCGGGTCATGCGGAAGCTTATTGATAGACTTGCTATTACTAAGGAATAGGTTCCATCAATAGAGACCCTATAATAGTTGTTAATGATCCTGAAAGCATTCCTACCGTTTCCGGGTCATGCGGAAGCTCATTGATAGACTTGTTATTACTAAGGCATAGGTTCCATCAATAGAATCCCTATAATAGTTGTTAATGATCATGAAACCATTCCTACCGTTTCCGGGTCATGCGGAAGCTCATTGATAGACTTGTTATTATTAAGGAATAGGTTCCATCAATAGAATCCCTATAATAGTTATTAATGATCCTGAAAGCATTTCTACCGTTTCCGGCTCATGCCGAAGCTCATTGGTAGACTTGTTATTACTAAGGAATAGGTTCCATCAATAGAATCCCTATAATAGTTATTAATGATCCTGAAAGCATTCCTACCGTTTCCGGGTCATGCCGAAGCTCATTGGTAGACTTGTTATTACTAAGGAATAGGTTCCATCAATAGAATCCCTATAATAGTTATTAATGATACTGAAAGCATTCCTACCGTTTCCGGGTCATGCAGAAGCTTATTGACAGACTTGTTATTGCTAAGGAATAGGTTCCATCAATAGAATCCCTATAATAGTTATTAATGATCCTGAAAGCATACCGACCGTTTCCGGGTCATGCGGAAGCTTATTGATAGACTTGCTATTACAAAGGAATAGGTTTCATCAATAGAGACCCTATAATAGTTGTTAATGATCCTGAAAGCATTGCTACCGTTTCCGGGTCATGCGGAAGCTCATTGATAGACTTGTTATTACTAAGGCATAGGTTCCATCAATAGAATCCCTATAATAGTTGTTAATGATCCTGAAACCATTCCTACCGTTTCCGGGTCATGCGAAAACTCATTGATAGACTTGTTATTGCTAAGGAATAGGTTCCATCAACAGAATTTCTATAATAGTTATCAATGATCCTGAAAGCATTTCTACCGTTTCCGGCTCATGCCGAAGCTCATTGGTAGACTTGTTATTACTAAGGAATAGGTTCCATCAATAGAATCCCTATAATAGTTATTAATGATCCTGAAAGCATTCCTACCGTTTCCGGGTAATGCGGAAACTCATTGATAGATTTGTTATTACTAAGGCATCGGTTCCATCAACAGAATCCCTATAATAGTTATTAATGATCCTGAAAACATTCCTACCGTTTCCGGGTCATGCGGAAGCTCATTGATAGACTTGTTATTACTAAGGAATAGGTTCCATCAATAGAATCCTTATAATAGATGTTAAAGATCCTGAAACCATTCCTATCCTTTCCGGGTCATGCGGAAGCTCGTTGATAGACTTGTTATTATTAAGGAATAGGTTCCATCAATAGAATCCCTATAATAGTTATTAATGATCCTGAAAGCATTTCTACCGTTTCCGGCTCATGCAGAAGCTCATTGATAGACTTGTTATTACTAAGGAATAGGTTCCATCAATAGAATCCCTATAATAGTTATTAATGATCCTGAAAGCATTCCTACCGTTTCCGGGTCATGCGGAAGCTCATTGATAGAGTTATTACTAAGGCATAGGTTCCATCAATAGAATTCCTATAATAGTTGTTAGTGATCCTGAAAGCATTCCTACCATTTCCGGGTCATGCGGAAGCTCATTGACAGACTTGTTATTACTAAGCCATAGGTTCCATCAATAGAATCCCTATAATAGTTGTTAATGATCCTCTAACCATTCTAACCGTTTCCGGGTCATGCGGAAGCTCATTGATAGAGTTATTATTAAGGAATAGGTTCCATCAATAGAATCCCTATAATAGTTATTAATGATTCTGAAAGCATTTCTACCGTTTCCGGCTCATGCCGAAGCTCATTGGTAGACTTGTTATTACTAAGGAATAGGTTCCATCAATAGAATCCCTATAATAGTTATTAATGATCCTGAAAGCATTCCTACCGTTTCCGGGTCATGCGGAAGCTCATTGATAGACTTGTTATTGCTAAGGAATAGGTTCCATCAACAGAATTTCTATAATAGTTATCAATGATCCTGAAAGCATTTCTACCGTTTCCGGCTCATGCCGAAGCTCATTGGTAGACTTGTTATTACTAAGGAATAGGTTCCATCAATAGAATCCTTATAATAGTTATTAATGATCCTGAAAGCATTCCTACCGTTTCCGGGTCATGCGGAAGCTCATTGATAGACTTGTTATTACTAAGGCATCGGTTCCATCAACAGAATCCCTATAATAGTTATTAATGATCCTGAAAACATTCCTACCGTTTCCGGGTCATGCGGAAGCTCATTGATAGACTTGTTATTACTAAGGAATAGGTTCCATCAATAGAATCCTTATAATAGATGTTAAAGATCCTGAAACCATTCCTATCCTTTCCGGGTCATGCGGAAGCTCGTTGATAGACTTGTTATTATTAAGGAATAGGTTCCATCAATAGAATCCCTATAATAGTTATTAATGATCCTGAAAGCATTTCTACCGTTTCCGGCTCATGCAGAAGCTCATTGATAGACTTGTTATTACTAAGGAATAGGTTCCATCAATAGAATCCCTATAATAGTTATTAATGATCCTGAAAGCATTTCTACCGTTTCCGGGTCATGCGGAAGCTCATTGATAGACTTGTTATTACTAAGGCATAGGTTCCATCAATAGAATTCCTATAATAGTTGTTAGTGATCCTGAAAGCATTCCTACCATTTCCGGGTCATGCGGAAGCTCATTGACAGACTTGTTATTACTAAGCCATAGGTTCCATCAATAGAATCCCTATAATAGTTGTTAATGATCCTCAAACCATTCTAACCGTTTCCGGGTCATGCGGAAGCTCATTGATAGAGTTATTATTAAGGAATAGGTTCCATCAATAGAATCCCTATAATAGTTATTAATGATTCTGAAAGCATTTCTACCGTTTCCGGCTCATGCCGAAGCTCATTGGTAGACTTGTTATTACTAAGGAATAGGTTCCATCAATAGAATCCCTATAATAGTTATTAATGATCCTGAAAGCATTCCTACCGTTTCCGGGTCATGCGGAAGCTCATTGATAGACTTGTTATTGCTAAGGAATAGGTTCCATCAACAGAATTTCTATAATAGTTATCAATGATCCTGAAAGCATTCCTACCGTTTCCGGGTCATGCGGAAGCTCAGTGATAGACTTATTATTACTAAGGAATAGGTTTCATCAACAGAATTTCTATAATAGTTATTAATGATCCTGAAAGCATTCCTACCGTTTCCGGGTCATGCGGAAGTTTTTGATAGACTTGTTATTACTAAGGAATAGGTTCCATCAATAGAATCCCTATAATAGTTCTTAATGATCCTGAAAGCATTCCTACCATTTCCGGGTCATGCGGAAGCTCATTGATAGACTTGTTATTACTAAGGCATAGGTTCCATCAATAGAATCCCTATAATAGATGTTAATGATCCTGAAACCATTCCTACCGTTTCCGGGTCATGCGGAAGCTCATTGATAGAGTTATTATTAAGGAATAGGTTCCATCAATAGAATCCCTATAATAGTTATTAATGATCCTGAAAGCATTTCTACCGTTTCCGGGTCATGCGGAAGCTCATTGATAGACTTGTTATTACTAAGGAATAGGTTCCATCAATAGAATCCCTATAATAGTTATTAATGATCCTGAAAGCATTTCTACCGTTTCCGGGTCATGCGGAAGCTCATTGATAGACTTGTTATTACTAAGGCATAGGTTCCATCAATAGAATTCCTATAATAGTTGTTAGTGATCCTGAAACCATTCCTACCGTTTCCGGGTCATGCGGAAGCTCATTGATAGAATTGTTATTACTAAGGCATAGGTTCCATCAATAGAATCCGTATAATAGTTTTTAATGATCCTGAAACCATTCCTACCGTTTCCGGGTCATGCGGAAGCTCATTGATAGACTTGTTATTATTAAGGAATAGGTTCTATCAATAGAATCCCTATAATAGTTATTAATGATTCTGAAAGCATTTCTACCGTTTCCGGCTCATGCCGAAACTCATTGGTAGACTTGTTATTACTAAGGCATAGGTTCCATCAATAGAATCCCTATAATAGTTGTTAATGATCCTGAAACTTTCCTACCGTTTCCGGGTCATGCGGAAGCTCATTGATAGAGTTATTATTAAGGAATAGGTTCCATCAATAGAATCCCTATAATAGTTATTAATGATCCTGAAAGCATTTCTACCGTTTCCGGGTCATGCGGAAGCTTATTGATAGACTTGTTATTACTAAGGCATAGGTTCCATCAATAGAATCCCTATAATAGTTGTTAATGATCCTGAAACCATTCCTACCGTTTCCGGGTCATGCGAAAGCTCATTGATAGACTTGTTATTGCTAAGGAATAGGTTCCATCAACAGAATTTCTATAACAGTTATCAATGATCCTGAAAGCATTTCTACCGTTTCCGGCTCATGCCGAAGCTCATTGGTAGACTTGTTATTACTAAGGAATAGGTTCCATCAATAGAATCCCTATAATAGTTATTAATGATCCTGAAAGCATTCCTACCGTTTCCGGGTCATGCGGAAACTCATTGATAGACTTGTTATTACTAAGGCATCGGTTCCATCAACAGAATCCCTATAATAGTTATTAATGATCCTGAAAACATTCCTACCGTTTCCGGGTCATGCGGAAGCTCATTGATAGACTTGTTATTACTAAGGAATAGGTTCTATCAATAGAATCCTTATAATAGATGTTAAAGATCCTGAAACCATTCCTATCCTTTCCGGGTCATGCGGAAGCTCGTTGATAGACTTGTTATTATTAAGGAATAGGTTCCATCAATAGAATCCCTATAATAGTTATTAATGATCCTGAAAGCATTTCTACCGTTTCCGGCTCATGCAGAAGCTCATTGATAGACTTGTTATTACTAAGGAATAGGTTCCATCAATAGAATCCCTATAATAGTTATTAATGATCCTGAAAGCATTTCTACCGTTTCCGGGTCATGCGGAAGCTCATTGATAGACTTGTTATTACTAAGGAATAGGTTCCATCAATAGAGACCCTATAATAGTTGTTAATGATCCTGAAAGCATTCCTACCGTTTCCGGGTCATGCGGAAGCTCATTGATAGACTTGTTATTACTAAGGCATAGGTTCCATCAATAGAATCCCTATAATAGTTATTAATGATCCTGAAAGCATTTCTACCGTTTCCGGTTCATGCCGAAGCTCATTGGTAGACTTGTTATTACTAAGGAATAGGTTCCATCAATAGAATCCCTATAATAGTTATTAATGATCCTGAAAGCATTCCTACCGTTTCCGGGTCATGCCGAAGCTCATTGGTAGACTTGTTATTACTAAGGAATATGTTCCATCAATAGAATCCCTATAATAGTTATTAATGATACTGAAAGCATTCCTACAGTTTCCGGGTCATGCAGAAGCTTATTGACAGACTTGTTATTGCTAAGGAATAGGTTCCATCAATAGAATCCCTATAATAGTTATTAATGATCCTGAAAGCATACCGACCGTTTCCGGGTCATGCGGAAGCTTATTGATAGACTTGCTATTACAAAGGAATAGGTTTCATCAATAGAGACCCTATAATAGTTGTTAATGATCCTGAAAGCATTGCTACCGTTTCCGGGTCATGCGGAAGCTCATTGATAGACTTGTTATTACTAAGGCATAGGTTCCATCAATAGAATCCCTATAATAGTTATTAATGATCCTGAAAGCATTTCTACCGTTTCCGGCTCATGCCGAAGCTCATTGATAGACTTGTTATTACTAAGGCATAGGTTCCATCAATAGAATCTCTATAATAGCTGTTAATGATCCTGAAATTTTCCTACCGTTTCCGGGTCATACGGAAGCTCATTGATAGTCTTGTTATTACTAAGGAATAGGTTCCATAAACAGAATTTCTATAATAGGTATCAATGATCCTGAAAGCATACCGACCGTTTCCGGGTCATGCGGAAGCTTATTGATAGACTTGCTATTACAAAGGAATAGGTTTCATCAATAGAGACCCTATAATAGTTGTTAATGATCCTGAAAGCATTGCTACCGTTTCCGGGTCATGCGGAAGCTCATTGATAGACTTGTTATTACTAAGGCATAGGTTCCATCAATAGAATTTCTATAATAGTTATTAATGATCCTGAAAGCATTCCTACCGTTTCCGGGTCATGCGGAAGCTCATTGGTAGACTTGTTATTACTAATGAATAGGTTCCATCAATAGAATCCCTATAATACTTATTAATGATCTTGAAAGCATTCCGACCGTTTCCGGGTCATGCGGAAGCTTATTGATAGACTTGTTATTGCTAAGGAATAGGTTCCATCAATAGAATCCCTATAACAGTTGTTAATGATCCTGAAAGCATTCCGACCGTTTCCGGGTCATGCGGAAGCTTATTGATAGACTTGCTATTACTAAGGAATAGGTTCCATCAATAGAGACCCTATAATAGTTGTTAATGATCCTGAAAGCATTCCTACCGTTTCCGGGTCATGCGGAAGCTCATTGATAGACTTGTTATTACTAAGGCATAGGTTCCATCAATAGAATCCCTATAATAGTTGTTAATGATCATGAAACCATTCCTACCGTTTCCGGGACATGCGGAAGCTCATTGATAGACTTGTTATTATTAAGGAATAGGTTCCATCAATAGAATCCCTATAATAGTTATTAATGATCCTGAAAGCATTTCTACCGTTTCCGGCTCATGCCGAAGCTCATTGGTAGACTTGTTATTACTAAGGAATAGGTTCCATCAATAGAATCCCTATAATAGTTATTAATGATACTGAAAGCATTCCTACCGTTTCCGGGTCATGCAGAAGCTTATTGACAGACTTGATATTGCTAAGGAATAGGTTTCATCAATAGAGACCCTATAATAGTTGTTAATGATCCTGAAAGCATTGCTACCGTTTCCGGGTCATGCGGAAGCTCATTGATAGACTTGTTATTACTAAGGCATAGGTTCCATCAATAGAATCCCTATAATAGCTGTTAATGATCCTGAAATTTTCCTACCGTTTCCGGGTCATACGGAAGCTCATTGATAGTCTTGTTATTACTAAGGGATAGGTTCCATAAACAGAATTTCTATAATAGGTATCAATGATCCTGAAAACATTCCTACCGTTTCCGGGTCATGCGGAAACTCATTGACAGACTTATTATTACTAAGGAATAGGTTCCATCAATAGAATTTCTATAATAGTTATTAATGATCCTGAAAGCATTCCTACCGTTTCCGGGTCATGCGGAAGCTCATTGGTAGACTTGTTATTACTAATGAATAGGTTCCATCAATAGAATCCCTATAATACTTATTAATGATCTTGAAAGCATTCCGACCGTTTCCGGGTCATGCGGATGCTTATTGATAGACTTGTTATTGCTAAGGAATAGGTTCCATCAATAGAATCCCTATAACAGTTATTAATGATCCTGAAAGCATTCCGACCGTTTCCGGGTCATGCGGAAGCTTATTGATAGACTTGCTATTACTAAGGAATAGGTTCCATCAATAGAGACCCTATAATAGATGTTAATGATCCTGAAAGCATTCCTACCGTTTCCGGGTCATGCGGAAGCTCATTGATAGACTTGTTATTACTAAGGCATAGGTTCCATCAATAGAATCCCTATAATAGTTGTTAATGATCATGAAACCATTCCTACCGTTTCCGGGTCATGCGGAAGCTCATTGATAGACTTGTTATTATTAAGGAATAGGTTCCATCAATAGAATCCCTATAATAGTTATTAATGATCCTGAAAGCATTTCTACCGTTTCCGGCTCATGCCGAAGCTCATTGGTAGACTTGTTATTACTAAGGATTAGGTTCCATCAATAGAATCCCTATAATAGTTATTAATGATCCTGAAAGCATTCCTACCGTTTCCGGGTCATGCCGAAGCTCATTGGTAGACTTGTTATTACTAAGGAATAGGTTCCATCAATAGAATCCCTATAATAGTTATTAATGATACTGAAAGCATTCCTACCGTTTCCGGGTCATGCAGAAGCTTAATGACAGACTTGTTATTGCTAAGGAATAGGTTCCATCAATAGAATCCCTATAATAGTTATTAATGATCCTGAAAGCATACCGACCGTTTCCGGGTCATGCGGAAGCTTATTGATAGACTTGCTATTACAAAGGAATAGGTTTCATCAATAGAGACCCTATAATAGTTGTTAATGATCCTGAAAGCATTGCTACCGTTTCCGGGTCATGCGGAAGCTCATTGATAGACTTGTTATTACTAAGGCATAGGTTCCATCAATAGAATCCCTATAATAGTTGTTAATGATCCTGAAAACATTCCTACCGTTTCCGGGTCATGCGAAAGCTCATTGATAGACTTGTTATTGCTAAGGAATAGGTTCCATCAACAGAATTTCTATAATAGTTATCAATGATCCTGAAAGCATTTCTACCGTTTCCGGCTCATGACGAAGCTCATTGGTAGACTTGTTATTACTAAGGAATAGGTTCCATCAATAGAATCCCTATAATAGTTATTAATGATCCTGAAAGCATTCCTACCGTTTCCGGGTAATGCGGAAACTCATTGATAGATTTGTTATTACTAAGGCATCGGTTCCATCAACAGAATCCCTATAATAGTTATTAATGATCCTGAAAACATTCCTACCGTTTCCGGGTCATGCGGAAGCTCATTGATAGACTTGTTATTACTAAGGAATAGGTTCCATCAATAGAATCCTTATAATAGATGTTAAAGATCCTGAAACCATTCCTATCCTTTCCGGGTCATGCGGAAGCTCGTTGATAGACTTGTTATTATTAAGGAATAGGTTCCATCAATAGAATCCCTATAATAGTTATTAATGATCCTGAAAGCATTTCTACCGTTTCCGGCTCATGCAGAAGCTCATTGATAGACTTGTTATTACTAAGGAATAGGTTCCATCAATAGAATCCCTATAATAGTTATTAATGATCCTGAAAGCATTCCTACCGTTTCCGGGTCATGCGGAAGCTCATTGATAGAGTTATTACTAAGGCATAGGTTCCATCAATAGAATTCCTATAATAGTTGTTAGTGATCCTGAAAGCATTCCTACCATTTCCGGGTCATGCGGAAGCTCATTGACAGACTTGTTATTACTAAGCCATAGGTTCCATCAATAGAATCCCTATAATAGTTGTTAATGATCCTCAAACCATTCTAACCGTTTCCGGGTCATGCGGAAGCTCATTGATAGAGTTATTATTAAGGAATAGGTTCCATCAATAGAATCCCTATAATAGTTATTAATGATTCTGAAAGCATTTCTACCGTTTCCGGCTCATGCCGAAGCTCATTGGTAGACTTGTTATTACTAAGGAATAGGTTCCATCAATAGAATCCCTATAATAGTTATTAATGATCCTGAAAGCATTCCTACCGTTTCCGGGTCATGCGGAAGCTCATTGATAGACTTGTTATTGCTAAGGAATAGGTTCCATCAACAGAATTTCTATAATAGTTATCAATGATCCTGAAAGCATTTCCGCCGTTTCCGGCTCATGCCGAAGCTCATTGGTAGACTTGTTATTACTAAGGAATAGGTTCCATCAATAGAATCCTTATAATAGTTATTAATGATCCTGAAAGCATTCCTACCGTTTCCGGGTCATGCGGAAGCTCATTGATAGACTTGTTATTACTAAGGCATCGGTTCCATCAACAGAATCCCTATAATAGTTATTAATGATCCTGAAAACATTCCTACCGTTTCCGGGTCATGCGGAAGCTCATTGATAGACTTGTTATTACTAAGGAATAGGTTCCATCAATAGAATCCTTATAATAGATGTTAAAGATCCTGAAACCATTCCTATCCTTTCCGGGTCATGCGGAAGCTCGTTGATAGACTTGTTTTTATTAAGGAATAGGTTCCATCAATAGAATCCCTATAATAGTTATTAATGATCCTGAAAGCATTTCTACCGTTTCCGGCTCATGCAGAAGCTCATTGATAGACTTGTTATTACTAAGGAATAGGTTCCATCAATAGAATCCCTATAATAGTTATTAATGATCCTGAAAGCATTTCTACCGTTTCCGGGTCATGCGGAAGCTCATTGATAGACTTGTTATTACTAAGGCATAGGTTCCATCAATAGAATTCCTATAATAGTTGTTAGTGATCCTGAAAGCATTCCTACCATTTCCGGGTCATGCGGAAGCTCATTGACAGACTTGTTATTACTAAGCCATAGGTTCCATCAATAGAATCCCTATAATAGTTGTTAATGATCCTCAAACCATTCTAACCGTTTCCGGGTCATGCGGAAGCTCATTGATAGAGTTATTATTAAGGAATAGGTTCCATCAATAGAATCCCTATAATAGTTATTAATGATTCTGAAAGCATTTCTACCGTTTCCGGCTCATGCCGAAGCTCATTGGTAGACTTGTTATTACTAAGGAATAGGTTCCATCAATAGAATCCCTATAATAGTTATTAATGATCCTGAAAGCATTCCTACCGTTTCCCGGTCATGCGGAAGCTCATTGATAGACTTGTTATTGCTAAGGAATAGGTTCCATCAACAGAATTTCTATAATAGTTATCAATGATCCTGAAAGCATTCCTACCGTTTCCGGGTCATGCGGAAGCTCAGTGATAGACTTATTATTACTAAGGAATAGGTTTCATCAACAGAATTTCTATAATAGTTATTAATGATCCTGAAAGCATTCCTACCGTTTCCGGGTCATGCGGAAGTTTTTGATAGACTTGTTATTACTAAGGAATAGGTTCCATCAATAGAATCCCTATAATAGTTCTTAATGATCCTGAAAGCATTCCTACCGTTTCCGGGTCATGCCGAAGCTCATTGGTAGACTTGTTATTACTAAGGAATAGGTTCCATCAATAGAATCCCTATAATAGTTATTAATGATACTGAAAGCATTCCTACCGTTTCCGGGTCATGCAGAAGCTTATTGACAGACTTGTTATTGCTAAGGAATAGGTTCCATCAATAGAATCCCTATAATAGTTATTAATGATCCTGAAAGCATACCGACCGTTTCCGGGTCATGCGGAAGCTTATTGATAGACTTGCTATTACAAAGGAATAGGTTTCATCAATAGAGACCCTATAATAGTTGTTAATGATCCTGAAAGCATTGCTACCGTTTCCGGGTCATGCGGAAGCTCATTGATAGACTTGTTATTACTAAGGCATAGGTTCCATCAATAGAATCCCTATAATAGCTGTTAATGATCCTGAAATTTTCCTACCGTTTCCGGGTCATACGGAAGCTCATTGATAGTCTTGTTATTACTAAGGGATAGGTTCCATAAACAGAATTTCTATAATAGGTATCAATGATCCTGAAAACATTCCTACCGTTTCCGGGTCATGCGGAAACTCATTGACAGACTTATTATTACTAAGGAATAGGTTCCATCAATAGAATTTCTATAATAGTTATTAATGATCCTGAAAGCATTCCTACCGTTTCCGGGTCATGCGGAAGCTCATTGGTAGACTTGTTATTACTAATGAATAGGTTCCATCAATAGAATCCCTATAATACTTATTAATGATCTTGAAAGCATTCCGACCGTTTCCGGGTCATGCGGATGCTTATTGATAGACTTGTTATTGCTAAGGAATAGGTTCCATCAATAGAATCCCTATAACAGTTATTAATGATCCTGAAAGCATTCCGACCGTTTCCGGGTCATGCGGAAGCTTATTGATAGACTTGCTATTACTAAGGAATAGGTTCCATCAATAGAGACCCTATAATAGTTGTTAATGATCCTGAAAGCATTCCTACCGTTTCCGGGTCATGCGGAAGCTCATTGATAGACTTGTTATTACTAAGGCATAGGTTCCATCAATAGAATCCCTATAATAGTTGTTAATGATCATGAAACCATTCCTACCGTTTCCGGGTCATGCGGAAGCTCATTGATAGACTTGTTATTATTAAGGAATAGGTTCCATCAATAGAATCCCTATAATAGTTATTAATGATCCTGAAAGCATTTCTACCGTTTCCGGCTCATGCCGAAGCTCATTGGTAGACTTGTTATTACTAAGGAATAGGTTCCATCAATAGAATCCCTATAATAGTTATTAATGATCCTGAAAGCATTCCTACCGTTTCCGGGTCATGCCGAAGCTCATTGGTAGACTTGTTATTACTAAGGAATAGGTTCCATCAATAGAATCCCTATAATAGTTATTAATGATACTGAAAGCATTCCTACCGTTTCCGGGTCATGCAGAAGCTTATTGACAGACTTGTTATTGCTAAGGAATAGGTTCCATCAATAGAATCCCTATAATAGTTATTAATGATCCTGAAAGCATACCGACAGTTTCCGGGTCATGCGGAAGCTTATTGATAGACTTGCTATTACAAAGGAATAGGTTTCATCAATAGAGACCCTATAATAGTTGTTAATGATCCTGAAAGCATTGCTACCGTTTCCGGGTCATGCGGAAGCTCATTGATAGACTTGTTATTACTAAGGCATAGGTTCCATCAATAGAATCCCTATAATAGTTGTTAATGATCCTGAAACCATTCCTACCGTTTCCGGGTCATGCGAAAGCTCATTGATAGACTTGTTATTGCTAAGGAATAGGTTCCATCAACAGAATTTCTATAATAGTTATCAATGATCCTGAAAGCATTTCTACCGTTTCCGGCTCATGCCGAAGCTCATTGGTAGACTTGTTATTACTAAGGAATAGGTTCCATCAATAGAATCCCTATAATAGTTATTAATGATCCTGAAAGCATTCCTACCGTTTCCGGGTAATGCGGAAACTCATTGATAGATTTGTTATTACTAAGGCATCGGTTCCATCAACAGAATCCCTATAATAGTTATTAATGATCCTGAAAACACTCCTACCGTTTCCGGGTCATGCGGAAGCTCATTGATAGTCTTGTTATTACTAAGGAATAGGTTCCATCAATAGAATCCTTATAATAGATGTTAAAGATCCTGAAACCATTCCTATCCTTTCCGGGTCATGCGGAAGCTCGTTGATAGACTTGTTATTATTAAGGAATAGGTTCCATCAATAGAATCCCTATAATAGTTATTAATGATCCTGAAAGCATTTCTACCGTTTCCGGCTCATGCAGAAGCTCATTGATAGACTTGTTATTACTAAGGAATAGGTTCCATCAATAGAATCCCTATAATAGTTATTAATGATCCTGAAAGCATTCCTACCGTTTCCGGGTCATGCGGAAGCTCATTGATAGAGTTATTACTAAGGCATAGGTTCCATCAATAGAATTCCTATAATAGTTGTTAGTGATCCTGAAAGCATTCCTACCATTTCCGGGTCATGCGGAAGCTCATTGACAGACTTGTTATTACTAAGCCATAGGTTCCATCAATAGAATCCCTATAATAGTTGTTAATGATCCTCAAACCATTCTAACCGTTTCCGGGTCATGCGGAAGCTCATTGATAGAGTTATTATTAAGGAATAGGTTCCATCAATAGAATCCCTATAATAGTTATTAATGATTCTGAAAGCATTTCTACCGTTTCCGGCTCATGCCGAAGCTCATTGGTAGACTTGTTATTACTAAGGAATAGGTTCCATCAATAGAATCCCTATAATAGTTATTAATGATCCTGAAAGCATTCCTACCGTTTCCGGGTCATGCGGAAGCTCATTGATAGACTTGTTATTGCTAAGGAATAGGTTCCATCAACAGAATTTCTATAATAGTTATCAATGATCCTGAAAGAATTTCTACCGTTTCCGGCTCATGCCGAAGCTCATTGGTAGACTTGTTATTACTAAGGAATAGGTTCCATCAATAGAATCCTTATAATAGTTATTAATGATCCTGAAAGCATTCCTACCGTTTCCGGGTCATGCGGAAGCTCATTGATAGACTTGTTATTACTAAGGCATCGGTTCCATCAACAGAATCCCTATAATAGTTATTAATGATCCTGAAAACATTCCTACCGTTTCCGGGTCATGCGGAAGCTCATTGATAGACTTGTTATTACTAAGGAATAGGTTCCATCAATAGAATCCTTATAATAGATGTTAAAGATCCTGAAACCATTCCTATCCTTTCCGGGTCATGCGGAAGCTCGTTGATAGACTTGTTATTATTAAGGAATAGGTTCCATCAATAGAATCCCTATAATAGTTATTAATGATCCTGAAAGCATTTCTACCGTTTCCGGCTCATGCAGAAGCTCATTGATAGACTTGTTATTACTAAGGAATAGGTTCCATCAATAGAATCCCTATAATAGTTATTAATGATCCTGAAAGCATTTCTACCGTTTCCGGGTCATGCGGAAGCTCATTGATAGACTTGTTATTACTAAGGCATAGGTTCCATCAATAGAATTCCTATAATAGTTGTTAGTGATCCTGAAAGCATTCCTACCGTTTCCGGGTCATGCGGAAGCTCATTGATAGACTTGTTATTGCTAAGGAATAGGTTCCATCAACAGAATTTCTATAATAGTTATCAATGATCCTGAAAGCATTCCTACCGTTTCCGGGTCATGCGGAAGCTCAGTGATAGACTTATTATTACTAAGGAATAGGTTTCATCAACAGAATTTCTATAATAGTTATTAATGATCCTGAAAGCATTCCTACCGTTTCCGGGTCATGCGGAAGTTTTTGATAGACTTGTTATTACTAAGGAATAGGTTCCATCAATAGAATCCCTATAATAATTCTTAATGATCCTGAAAGCATTCCTACCATTTCCGGGTCATGCGGAAGCTCATTGATAGACTTGTTATTACTAAGGCATAGGTTCCATCAATAGAATCCCTATAATAGTTGTTAATGATCCTGAAACCATTCCTACCGTTTCCGGGTCATGCGGAAGCTCATTGATAGAGTTATTATTACTAAGGAATAGGTTTCATCAACAGAATTTCTATAATAGTTATTAATGATCCTGAAAGCATTCCTACCGTTTCCGGGTCATGCGGAAGTTTTTGATAGACTTGTTATTACTAAGGAATAGGTTCCATCAATAGAATCCCTATAATAGTTCTTAATGATCCTGAAAGCATTCCTACCATTTCCGGGTCATGCGGAAGCTCATTGATAGACTTGTTATTACTAAGGCATAGGTTCCATCAATAGAATCCCTATAATAGTTGTTAATGATCCTGAAACCATTCCTACCGTTTCCGGGTCATGCGGAAGCTCATTGACAGACTTGTTATTACTAAGCCATAGGTTCCATCAATAGAATCCCTATAATAGTTGTTAATGATCCTCAAACCATTCTAACCGTTTCCGGGTCATGCGGAAGCTCATTGATAGAGTTATTATTAAGGAATAGGTTCCATCAATAGAATCCCTATAATAGTTATTAATGATTCTGAAAGCATTTCTACCGTTTCCGGCTCATGCCGAAGCTCATTGGTAGACTTGTTATTACTAAGGAATAGGTTCCATCAATAGAATCCCTATAATAGTTATTAATGATCCTGAAAGCATTCCTACCGTTTCCGGGTCATGCGGAAGCTCATTGATAGACTTGTTATTGCTAAGGAATAGGTTCCATCAACAGAATTTCTATAATAGTTATCAATGATCCTGAAAGCATTCCTACCGTTTCCGGGTCATGCGGAAGCTCAGTGATAGACTTATTATTACTAAGGAATAGGTTTCATCAACAGAATTTCTATAATAGTTATTAATGATCCTGAAAGCATTCCTACCGTTTCCGGGTCATGCGGAAGTTTTTGATAGACTTGTTATTACTAAGGAATAGGTTCCATCAATAGAATCCCTATAATAGTTCTTAATGATCCTGAAAGCATTCCTACCATTTCCGGGTCATGCGGAAGCTCATTGATAGACTTGTTATTACTAAGGCATAGGTTCCATCAATAGAATCCCTATAATAGTTGTTAATGATCCTGAAACCATTCCTACCGTTTCCGGGTCATGCGGAAGCTCATTGATAGAGTTATTATTAAGGAATAGGTTCCACCAATAGAATCCCTATAATAGTTATTAATGATCCTGAAAGCATTTCTACCGTTTCCGGGTCATGCGGAAGCTCATTGATAGACTTGTTATTACTAAGGAATAGGTTCCATCAATAGAATCCCTATAATAGTTATTAATGATCCTAAAAGCATTTCTACCGTTTCCGGGTCATGCGGAAGCTCATTGATAGACTTGTTATTACTAAGGCATAGGTTCCATCAATAGAATTCCTATAATAGTTGTTAGTGATCCTGAAACCATTCCTACCGTTTCCGGGTCATGCGGAAGCTCATTGATAGAATTGTTATTACTAAGGCATAGGTTCCATCAATAGAATCCGTATAATAGTTGTTAATGATCCTGAAACCATTCCTACCGTTTCCGGGTCATGCGGAAGCTCATTGATAGACTTGTTATTATTAAGGAATAGGTTCCATCAATAGAATCCCTATAATAGTTATTAATGATTCTGAAAGCATTTCTACCGTTTCCGGCTCATGCCGAAGCTCATTGGTAGACTTGTTATTACTAAGGCATAGGTTCCATCAATAGAATCCCTATAATAGTTGTTAATGATCCTGAAACTTTCCTACCGTTTCCGGGTCATGCGGAAGCTCATTGATAGAGTTATTATTAAGGAATAGGTTCCATCAATAGAATCCCTATAATAGTTATTAATGATCCTGAAAGCATTTCTACCGTTTCCGGGTCATGCGGAAGCTTATTGATAGACTTGTTATTACTAAGGCATAGGTTCCATCAATAGAATCCCTATAATAGTTGTTAATGATCCTGAAACCATTCCTACCGTTTCCGGGTCATGCGAAAGCTCATTGATAGACTTGTTATTGGTAAGGAATAGGTTCCATCAACAGAATTTCTATAACAGTTATCAATGATCCTGAAAGCATTTCTACCGTTTCCGGCTCATGCCGAAGCTCATTGGTAGACTTGTTATTACTAAGGCATAGGTTCCATCAATAGAATCCCTATAATAGTTGTTAATGATCCTGAAACTTTCCTACCGTTTCCGGGTCATGCGGAAGCTCATTGATAGAGTTATTATTAAGGAATAGGTTCCATCAATAGAATCCCTATAATAGTTATTAATGATCCTGAAAGCATTTCTACCGTTTCCGGGTCATGCGGAAGCTTATTGATAGACTTGTTATTACTAAGGCATAGGTTCCATCAATAGAATCCGTATAATAGTTGTTAATGATCCTGAAACCATTCCTACCGTTTCCGGGTCATGCGGAAGCTCATTGATAGACTTGTTATTATTAAGGAATAGGTTCCATCAATAGAATCCCTATAATAGTTATTAATGATTCTGAAAGCATTTCTACCGTTTCCGGCTCATGCCGAAGCTCATTGGTAGACTTGTTATTACTAAGGCATAGGTTCCTTCAATAGAATCCCTATAATAGTTGTTAATGATCCTGAAACTTTCCTACCGTTTCCGGGTCATGCGGAAGCTCATTGATAGAGTTATTATTAAGGAATAGGTTCCATCAATAGAATCCCTATAATAGTTATTAATGATCCTGAAAGCATTTCTACCGTTTCCGGGTCATGCGGAAGCTTATTGATAGACTTGTTATTACTAAGGCATAGGTTCCATCAATAGAATCCCTATAATAGTTGTTAAAGATCCTGAAACCATTCCTACCGTTTACGGGTCATGCGGAAGCTCATTGATAGACTTGTTATTATTAAGGAATAGGTTCCATCAATAGAATCCCTATAATAGTTATTAATGATCCTGAAAGCATTTCTACCGTTTCCGGCTCATGCGGAAGCTCATTGATAGACTTGTTATGACTAAGGAATAGGTTCCATCAATAGAATCCCTATAATAGTTATTAATGATCCTGAAAGCATTTCTACCGTTTCCGGCTCATGCAGAAGCTCATTGATAGACTTGTTATTACTAAGGAATAGGTTCCATCAATAGAATCCCTATAATAGTTATTAATGATCCTGAAAGCATTCCTACCGTTTCCGGGTCATGCGGAAGCTCATTGATAGAGTTATTACTAAGGCATAGGTTCCATCAATAGAATTCCTATAATAGTTGTTAGTGATCCTGAAAGCATTCCTACCATTTCCGGGTCATGCGGAAGCTCATTGACAGACTTGTTATTACTAAGCCATAGGTTCCATCAATAGAATCCCTATAATAGTTGTTAATGATCCTCAAACCATTCTAACCGTTTCCGGGTCATGCGGAAGCTCATTGATAGAGTTATTATTAAGGAATAGGTTCCATCAATAGAATCCCTATAATAGTTATTAATGATTCTGAAAGCATTTCTACCGTTTCCGGCTCATGCCGAAGCTCATTGGTAGACTTGTTATTACTAAGGAATAGGTTCCATCAATAGAATCCCTATAATAGTTATTAATGATCCTGAAAGCATTCCTACCGTTTCCGGGTCATGCGGAAGCTCATTGATAGACTTGTTATTGCTAAGGAATAGGTTCCATCAACAGAATTTCTATAATAGTTATCAATGATCCTGAAAGCATTTCCGCCGTTTCCGGCTCATGCCGAAGCTCATTGGTAGACTTGTTATTACTAAGGAATAGGTTCCATCAATAGAATCCTTATAATAGTTATTAATGATCCTGAAAGCATTCCTACCGTTTCCGGGTCATGCGGAAGCTCATTGATAGACTTGTTATTACTAAGGCATCGGTTCCATCAACAGAATCCCTATAATAGTTATTAATGATCCTGAAAACATTCCTACCGTTTCCGGGTCATGCGGAAGCTCATTGATAGACTTGTTATTACTAAGGAATAGGTTCCATCAATAGAATCCTTATAATAGATGTTAAAGATCCTGAAACCATTCCTATCCTTTCCGGGTCATGCGGAAGCTCGTTGATAGACTTGTTTTTATTAAGGAATAGGTTCCATCAATAGAATCCCTATAATAGTTATTAATGATCCTGAAAGCATTTCTACCGTTTCCGGCTCATGCAGAAGCTCATTGATAGACTTGTTATTACTAAGGAATAGGTTCCATCAATAGAATCCCTATAATAGTTATTAATGATCCTGAAAGCATTTCTACCGTTTCCGGGTCATGCGGAAGCTCATTGATAGACTTGTTATTACTAAGGCATAGGTTCCATCAATAGAATTCCTATAATAGTTGTTAGTGATCCTGAAAGCATTCCTACCATTTCCGGGTCATGCGGAAGCTCATTGACAGACTTGTTATTACTAAGCCATAGGTTCCATCAATAGAATCCCTATAATAGTTGTTAATGATCCTCAAACCATTCTAACCGTTTCCGGGTCATGCGGAAGCTCATTGATAGAGTTATTATTAAGGAATAGGTTCCATCAATAGAATCCCTATAATAGTTATTAATGATTCTGAAAGCATTTCTACCGTTTCCGGCTCATGCCGAAGCTCATTGGTAGACTTGTTATTACTAAGGAATAGGTTCCATCAATAGAATCCCTATAATAGTTATTAATGATCCTGAAAGCATTCCTACCGTTTCCCGGTCATGCGGAAGCTCATTGATAGACTTGTTATTGCTAAGGAATAGGTTCCATCAACAGAATTTCTATAATAGTTATCAATGATCCTGAAAGCATTCCTACCGTTTCCGGGTCATGCGGAAGCTCAGTGATAGACTTATTATTACTAAGGAATAGGTTTCATCAACAGAATTTCTATAATAGTTATTAATGATCCTGAAAGCATTCCTACCGTTTCCGGGTCATGCGGAAGTTTTTGATAGACTTGTTATTACTAAGGAATAGGTTCCATCAATAGAATCCCTATAATAGTTCTTAATGATCCTGAAAGCATTCCTACCGTTTCCGGGTCATGCCGAAGCTCATTGGTAGACTTGTTATTACTAAGGAATAGGTACCATCAATAGAATCCCTATAATAGTTATTAATGATACTGAAAGCATTCCTACCGTTTCCGGGTCATGCAGAAGCTTATTGACAGACTTGTTATTGCTAAGGAATAGGTTCCATCAATAGAATCCCTATAATAGTTATTAATGATCCTGAAAGCATACCGACCGTTTCCGGGTCATGCGGAAGCTTATTGATAGACTTGCTATTACAAAGGAATAGGTTTCATCAATAGAGACCCTATAATAGTTGTTAATGATCCTGAAAGCATTGCTACCGTTTCCGGGTCATGCGGAAGCTCATTGATAGACTTGTTATTACTAAGGCATAGGTTCCATCAATAGAATCCCTATAATAGCTGTTAATGATCCTGAAATTTTCCTACCGTTTCCGGGTCATACGGAAGCTCATTGATAGTCTTGTTATTACTAAGGGATAGGTTCCATAAACAGAATTTCTATAATAGGTATCAATGATCCTGAAAACATTCCTACCGTTTCCGGGTCATGCGGAAACTCATTGACAGACTTATTATTACTAAGGAATAGGTTCCATCAATAGAATTTCTATAATAGTTATTAATGATCCTGAAAGCATTCCTACCGTTTCCGGGTCATGCGGAAGCTCATTGGTAGACTTGTTATTACTAATGAATAGGTTCCATCAATAGAATCCCTATAATACTTATTAATGATCTTGAAAGCATTCCGACCGTTTCCGGGTCATGCGGATGCTTATTGATAGACTTGTTATTGCTAAGGAATAGGTTCCATCAATAGAATCCCTATAACAGTTATTAATGATCCTGAAAGCATTCCGACCGTTTCCGGGTCATGCGGAAGCTTATTGATAGACTTGCTATTACTAAGGAATAGGTTCCATCAATAGAGACCCTATAATAGTTGTTAATGATCCTGAAAGCATTCCTACCGTTTCCGGGTCATGCGGAAGCTCATTGATAGACTTGTTATTACTAAGGCATAGGTTCCATCAATAGAATCCCTATAATAGTTGTTAATGATCATGAAACCATTCCTACCGTTTCCGGGTCATGCGGAAGCTCATTGATAGACTTGTTATTATTAAGGAATAGGTTCCATCAATAGAATCCCTATAATAGTTATTAATGATCCTGAAAGCATTTCTACCGTTTCCGGCTCATGCCGAAGCTCATTGGTAGACTTGTTATTACTAAGGAATAGGTTCCATCAATAGAATCCCTATAATAGTTATTAATGATCCTGAAAGCATTCCTACCGTTTCCGGGTCATGCCGAAGCTCATTGGTAGACTTGTTATTACTAAGGAATAGGTTCCATCAATAGAATCCCTATAATAGTTATTAATGATACTGAAAGCATTCCTACCGTTTCCGGGTCATGCAGAAGCTTATTGACAGACTTGTTATTGCTAAGGAATAGGTTCCATCAATAGAATCCCTATAATAGTTATTAATGATCCTGAAAGCATACCGACAGTTTCCGGGTCATGCGGAAGCTTATTGATAGACTTGCTATTACAAAGGAATAGGTTTCATCAATAGAGACCCTATAATAGTTGTTAATGATCCTGAAAGCATTGCTACCGTTTCCGGGTCATGCGGAAGCTCATTGATAGACTTGTTATTACTAAGGCATAGGTTCCATCAATAGAATCCCTATAATAGTTGTTAATGATCCTGAAACCATTCCTACCGTTTCCGGGTCATGCGAAAGCTCATTGATAGACTTGTTATTGCTAAGGAATAGGTTCCATCAACAGAATTTCTATAATAGTTATCAATGATCCTGAAAGCATTTCTACCGTTTCCGGCTCATGCCGAAGCTCATTGGTAGACTTGTTATTACTAAGGAATAGGTTCCATCAATAGAATCCCTATAATAGTTATTAATGATCCTGAAAGCATTCCTACCGTTTCCGGGTAATGCGGAAACTCATTGATAGATTTGTTATTACTAAGGCATCGGTTCCATCAACAGAATCCCTATAATAGTTATTAATGATCCTGAAAACACTCCTACCGTTTCCGGGTCATGCGGAAGCTCATTGATAGTCTTGTTATTACTAAGGAATAGGTTCCATCAATAGAATCCTTATAATAGATGTTAAAGATCCTGAAACCATTCCTATCCTTTCCGGGTCATGCGGAAGCTCGTTGATAGACTTGTTATTATTAAGGAATAGGTTCCATCAATAGAATCCCTATAATAGTTATTAATGATCCTGAAAGCATTTCTACCGTTTCCGGCTCATGCAGAAGCTCATTGATAGACTTGTTATTACTAAGGAATAGGTTCCATCAATAGAATCCCTATAATAGTTATTAATGATCCTGAAAGCATTCCTACCGTTTCCGGGTCATGCGGAAGCTCATTGATAGAGTTATTACTAAGGCATAGGTTCCATCAATAGAATTCGTATAATAGTTGTTAGTGATCCTGAAAGCATTCCTACCATTTCCGGGTCATGCGGAAGCTCATTGACAGACTTGTTATTACTAAGCCATAGGTTCCATCAATAGAATCCCTATAATAGTTGTTAATGATCCTCAAACCATTCTAACCGTTTCCGGGTCATGCGGAAGCTCATTGATAGAGTTATTATTAAGGAATAGGTTCCATCAATAGAATCCCTATAATAGTTATTAATGATTCTGAAAGCATTTCTACCGTTTCCGGCTCATTCCGAAGCTCATTGGTAGACTTGTTATTACTAAGGAATAGGTTCCATCAATAGAATCCCTATAATAGTTATTAATGATCCTGAAAGCATTCCTACCGTTTCCGGGTCATGCGGAAGCTCATTGATAGACTTGTTATTGCTAAGGAATAGGTTCCATCAACAGAATTTCTATAATAGTTATCAATGATCCTGAAAGAATTTCTACCGTTTCCGGCTCATGCCGAAGCTCATTGGTAGACTTGTTATTACTAAGGAATAGGTTCCATCAATAGAATCCTTATAATAGTTATTAATGATCCTGAAAGCATTCCTACCGTTTCCGGGTCATGCGGAAGCTCATTGATAGACTTGTTATTACTAAGGCATCGGTTCCATCAACAGAATCCCTATAATAGTTATTAATGATCCTGAAAACATTCCTACCGTTTCCGGGTCATGCGGAAGCTCATTGATAGACTTGTTATTACTAAGGAATAGGTTCCATCAATAGAATCCTTATAATAGATGTTAAAGATCCTGAAACCATTCCTATCCTTTCCGGGTCATGCGGAAGCTCGTTGATAGACTTGTTATTATTAAGGAATAGGTTCCATCAATAGAATCCCTATAATAGTTATTAATGATCCTGAAAGCATTTCTACCGTTTCCGGCTCATGCAGAAGCTCATTGATAGACTTGTTATTACTAAGGAATAGGTTCCATCAATAGAATCCCTATAATAGTTATTAATGATCCTGAAAGCATTTCTACCGTTTCCGGGTCATGCGGAAGCTCATTGATAGACTTGTTATTACTAAGGCATAGGTTCCATCAATAGAATTCCTATAATAGTTGTTAGTGATCCTGAAAGCATTCCTACCATTTCCGGGTCATGCGGAAGCTCATTGACAGACTTGTTATTACTAAGCCATAGGTTCCATCAATAGAATCCCTATAATAGTTGTTAATGATCCTCAAACCATTCTAACCGTTTCCGGGTCATGCGGAAGCTCATTGATAGAGTTATTATTAAGGAATAGGTTCCATCAATAGAATCCCTATAATAGTTATTAATGATTCTGAAAGCATTTCTACCGTTTCCGGCTCATGCCGAAGCTCATTGGTAGACTTGTTATTACTAAGGAATAGGTTCCATCAATAGAATCCCTATAATAGTTATTAATGATCCTGAAAGCATTCCTACCGTTTCCGGGTCATGCGGAAGCTCATTGATAGACTTGTTATTGCTAAGGAATAGGTTCCATCAACAGAATTTCTATAATAGTTATCAATGATCCTGAAAGCATTCCTACCGTTTCCGGGTCATGCGGAAGCTCAGTGATAGACTTATTATTACTAAGGAATAGGTTTCATCAACAGAATTTCTATAATAGTTATTAATGATCCTGAAAGCATTCCTACCGTTTCCGGGTCATGCGGAAGTTTTTGATAGACTTGTTATTACTAAGGAATAGGTTCCATCAATAGAATCCCTATAATAGTTCTTAATGATCCTGAAAGCATTCCTACCATTTCCGGGTCATGCGGAAGCTCATTGATAGACTTGTTATTACTAAGGCATAGGTTCCATCAATAGAATCCCTATAATAGTTGTTAATGATCCTGAAACCATTCCTACCGTTTCCGGGTCATGCGGAAGCTCATTGATAGAGTTATTATTAAGGAATAGGTTCCACCAATAGAATCCCTATAATAGTTATTAATGATCCTGAAAGCATTTCTACCGTTTCCGGGTCATGCGGAAGCTCATTGATAGACTTGTTATTACTAAGGAATAGGTTCCATCAATAGAATCCCTATAATAGTTATTAATGATCCTGAAAGCATTTCTACCGTTTCCGGGTCATGCGGAAGCTCATTGATAGACTTGTTATTACTAAGGCATAGGTTCCATCAATAGAATTCCTATAATAGTTGTTAGTGATCCTGAAACCATTCCTACCGTTTCCGGGTCATGCGGAAGCTCATTGATAGAATTGTTATTACTAAGGCATAGGTTCCATCAATAGAATCCGTATAATAGTTGTTAATGATCCTGAAACCATTCCTACCGTTTCCGGGTCATGCGGAAGCTCATTGATAGACTTGTTATTATTAAGGAATAGGTTCCATCAATAGAATCCCTATAATAGTTATTAATGATTCTGAAAGCATTTCTACCGTTTCCGGCTCATGCCGAAGCTCATTGGTAGACTTGTTATTACTAAGGCATAGGTTCCATCAATAGAATCCCTATAATAGTTGTTAATGATCCTGAAACTTTCCTACCGTTTCCGGGTCATGCGGAAGCTCATTGATAGAGTTATTATTAAGGAATAGGTTCCATCAATAGAATCCCTATAATAGTTATTAATGATCCTGAAAGCATTTCTACCGTTTCCGGGTCATGCGGAAGCTTATTGATAGACTTGTTATTACTAAGGCATAGGTTCCATCAATAGAATCCCTATAATAGTTGTTAATGATCCTGAAACCATTCCTACCGTTTCCGGGTCATGCGAAAGCTCATTGATAGACTTGTTATTGGTAAGGAATAGGTTCCATCAACAGAATTTCTATAACAGTTATCAATGATCCTGAAAGCATTTCTACCGTTTCCGGCTCATGCCGAAGCTCATTGGTAGACTTGTTATTACTAAGGAATAGGTTCCATCAATAGAATCCCTATAATAGTTATTAATGATCCTGAAAGCATTCCTACCGTTTCCGGGTCATGCGGAAACTCATTGATAGACTTGTTATTACTAAGGCATCGGTTCCATCAACAGAATCCCTATAATAGTTATTAATGATCCTGAAAACATTCCTACCGTTTCCGGGTCATGCGGAAGCTCATTGATAGACTTGTTATTACTAAGGAATAGGTTCCATCAATAGAATCCTTATAATAGATGTTAAAGATCCTGAAACCATTCCTATCCTTTCCGGGTCATGCGGAAGCTCGTTGATAGACTTGTTATTATTAAGGAATAGGTTCCATCAATAGAATCCCTATAATAGTTATTAATGATCCTGAAAGCATTTCTACCGTTTCCGGCTCATGCAGAAGCTCATTGATAGACTTGTTATTACTAAGGAATAGGTTCCATCAATAGAATCCCTATAATAGTTATTAATGATCCTGAAAGCATTTCTACCGTTTCCGGGTCATGCGGAAGCTCATTGATAGACTTGTTATTACTAAGGCATAGGTTCCATCAATAGAATTCCTATAATAGTTGTTAGTGATCCTGAAAGCATTCCTACCATTTCCGGGTCATGCGGAAGCTCATTGACAGACTTGTTATTACTAAGCCATAGGTTCCATCAATAGAATCCCTATAATAGTTGTTAATGATCCTCAAACCATTCTAACCGTTTCCGGGTCATGCGGAAGCTCATTGATAGAGTTATTATTAAGGAATAGGTTCCATTAATAGAATCCCTAAAATAGTTATTAATGATTCTGAAAGCATTTCTACCGTTTCCGGCTCATGCCGAAGCTCATTGGTAGACTTGTTATTACTAAGGAATAGGTTCCATCAATAGAATCCCTATAATAGTTATTAATGATCCTGAAAGCATTCCTACCGTTTCCGGGTCATGCGGAAGCTCATTGATAGACTTGTTATTGCTAAGGAATAGGTTCCATCAACAGAATTTCTATAATAGTTATCAATGATCCTGAAAGCATTTCTACCGTTTCCGGCTCATGCCGAAGCTCATTGGTAGACTTGTTATTACTAAGGAATAGGTTCCATCAATAGAATCCCTATAATAGTTATTAATGATCCTGAAAGCATTCCTGCCGTTTCCGGGTCATGCGGAAGCTCATTGATAGACTTGTTATTACTAAGGCATCGGTTCCATCAACAGAATCCCTATAATAGTTATTAATGATCCTGAAAACATTCCTACCGTTTCCGGGTCATGCGGAAGCTCATTGATAGACTTGTTATTACTAAGGCATAGGTTCCATCAATAGAATTCCTATAATAGTTGTTAGTGATCCTGAAACCATTCCTACCGTTTCCGGGTCATGCGGAAGCTCATTGATAGAATTGTTATTACTAAGGCATAAGTTCCATCAATAGAATCCGTATAATAGTTGTTAATGATCCTGAAACCATTCCTACCGTTTCCGGGTCATGCGGAAGCTCATTGATAGACTTGTTATTATTAAGGAATAGGTTCCATCAATAGAATCCCTATAATAGTTATTAATGATTCTGAAAGCATTTCTAACGTTTCCGGCTCATGCCGAAGCTCATTGGTAGACTTGTTATTACTAAGGAATAGGTTCCATCAATAGAATCCCTATAATAGTTATTAATGATCCTGAAAGCATTCCTACCGTTTCCGGGTCATGCGGAAGCTCATTGATAGACTTGTTATTACTAAGCCATAGGTTCCATCAATAGAATCCCTATAATAGTTGTTAGTGATCCTGAAAGCATTCCTACCATTTCCGGGTCATGCGGAAGCTCATTGACAGACTTGTTATTACTAAGCCATAGGTTCCATCAATAGAATCCCTATAATAGTTGTTATAAATCCTGAAACCATTCTAACCGTTTCCGGGTCATGCGGAAGCTCATTGATAGAGTTATTATTAAGGAATAGGTTCCATCAATAGAATTCCTATAATAGTTATTAATGATTCTGAAAGCATTTCTACCGTTTCCGGCTCATGCCGAAGCTCATTGGTAGACTTGTTATTACTAAGGAATAGGTTCCATCAATAGAATCCCTATAATAGTTATTAATGATCCTGAAAGCATTCCTACCGTTTCTGGGTCATGCGGAAGCTCATTGATAGACTTGTTATTGCTAAGGAATAGGTTCCATCAACAGAATTTCTATAATAGTTATCAATGATCCTGAAAGCATTTCTACCGTTTCCGGCTCATGCCGAAGCTCATTGGTAGACTTGTTATTACTAAGGAATAGGTTCCATCAATAGAATCCCTATAATAGTTATTAATGATCCTCAAACCATTCTAACCGTTTCCGGGTCATGCGGAAGCTCATTGATAGAGTTATTATTAAGGAATAGGTTCCATCAATAGAATCCCTATAATAGTTATTAATGATTCTGAAAGCATTTCTACCGTTTCCGGCTCATGCCGAAGCTCATTGGTAGACTTGTTATTACTAAGGAATAGGTTCCATCAATAGAATCCCTATAATAGTTATTAATGATCCTGAAAGCATTCCTACCGTTTCCGGGTCATGCGGAAGCTCATTGATAGACTTGTTATTACTAAGGAATAGGTTCCATCAATAGAATCCCTATAATAGTTATTAATGATCCTGAAAGCATTTCTACCGTTTCCGGGTCATGCGGAAGCTCATTGATAGACTTGTTATTACTAAGGCATAGGTTCCATCAATAGAATTCCTATAATAGTTGTTAGTGATCCTGAAACCATTCCTACCGTTTCCGGGTCATGCGGAAGCTCATTGATAGAATTGTTATTACTAAGGCATAGGTTCCATCAATAGAATCCGTATAATAGTTGTTAATGATCCTGAAACCATTCCTACCGTTTCCGGGTCATGCGGAAGCTCATTGATAGACTTGTTATTATTAAGGAATAGGTTCCATCAATAGAATCCCTATAATAGTTATTAATGATTCTGAAAGCATTTCTACCGTTTCCGGCTCATTCCGAAGCTCATTGGTAGACTTGTTATTACTAAGGAATAGGTTCCATCAATAGAATCCCTATAATAGTTATTAATGATCCTGAAAGCATTCCTACCGTTTCCGGGTCATGCGGAAGCTCATTGATAGACTTGTTATTACTAAGGCATAGGTTCCATCAATAGAATCCCTATAATAGTTGTTAATGATCCTGAAACTTTCCTACCGTTTCCGGGTCATGCGGAAGCTCATTGATAGAGTTATTATTAAGGAATAGGTTCCATCAATAGAATCCCTATAATAGTTATTAATGATCCTGAAAGCATTTCTACCGTTTCCGGGTCATGCGGAAGCTCATTGATAGACTTGTTATTACTAAGCCATAGGTTCCATCAATAGAATCCCTATAATAGTTGTTAGTGATCCTGAAAGCATTCCTACCATTTCCGGGTCATGCGGAAGCTCATTGACAGACTTGTTATTACTAAGCCATAGGTTCCATCAATAGAATCCCTATAATAGTTGTTATAAATCCTGAAACCATTCTAACCGTTTCCGGGTCATGCGGAAGCTCATTGATAGAGTTATTATTAAGGAATAGGTTCCATCAATAGAATCCCTATAATAGTTATTAATGATTCTGAAAGCATTTCTACCGTTTCCGGCTCATGCCGAAGCTCATTGGTAGACTTGTTATTACTAAGGAATAGGTTCCATCAATAGAATCCCTATAATAGTTATTAATGATCCTGAAAGCATTCCTACCGTTTCCGGGTCATGCGGAAGCTCATTGATAGACTTGTTATTGCTAAGGAATAGGTTCCATCAACAGAATTTCTATAATAGTTATCAATGATCCTGAAAGCATTTCTACCGTTTCCGGCTCATGCCGAAGCTCATTGGTAGACTTGTTATTACTAAGGAATAGGTTCCATCAATAGAATCCCTATAATAGTTATTAATGATCCTGAAACTTTCCTACCGTTTCCGGGTCATGCGGAAGCTCATTGATAGAGTTATTATTAAGGAATAGGTTCCATCAATAGAATCCCTATAATAGTTATTAATGATCCTGAAAGCATTTCTACCGTTTCCGGATCATGCGGAAGCTTATTGATAGACTTGTTATTACTAAGGCATAGGTTCCATCAATAGAATCCCTATAATAGTTGTTAATGATCCTGAAACCATTCCTACCGTTTCCGGGTCATGCGAAAGCTCATTGATAGACTTGTTATTGGTAAGGAATAGGTTCCATCAACAGAATTTCTATAACAGTTATCAATGATCCTGAAAGCATTTCTACCGTTTCCGGCTCATGCCGAAGCTCATTGGTAGACTTGTTATTACTAAGGAATAGGTTCCATCAATAGAATCCCTATAATAGTTATTAATGATCCTGAAAGCATTCCTACCGTTTCCGGGTCATGCGGAAACTCATTGATAGACTTGTTATTACTAAGGCATCGGTTCCATCAACAGAATCCCTATAATAGTTATTAATGATCCTGAAAACATTCCTACCGTTTCCGGGTCATGCGGAAGCTCATTGATAGACTTGTTATTACTAAGGAATAGGTTCCATCAATAGAATCCTTATAATAGATGTTAAAGATCCTGAAACCATTCCTATCCTTTCCGGGTCATGCGGAAGCTCGTTGATAGACTTGTTATTATTAAGGAATAGGTTCCATCAATAGAATCCCTATAATAGTTATTAATGATCCTGAAAGCATTTCTACCGTTTCCGGCTCATGCAGAAGCTCATTGATAGACTTGTTATTACTAAGGAATAGGTTCCATCAATAGAATCCCTATAATAGTTATTAATGATCCTGAAAGCATTTCTACCGTTTCCGGGTCATGCGGAAGCTCATTGATAGACTTGTTATTACTAAGGCATAGGTTCCATCAATAGAATTCCTATAATAGTTGTTAGTGATCCTGAAAGCATTCCTACCATTTCCGGGTCATGCGGAAGCTCATTGACAGACTTGTTATTACTAAGCCATAGGTTCCATCAATAGAATCCCTATAATAGTTGTTAATGATCCTCAAACCATTCTAACCGTTTCCGGGTCATGCGGAAGCTCATTGATAGAGTTATTATTAAGGAATAGGTTCCATTAATAGAATCCCTAAAATAGTTATTAATGATTCTGAAAGCATTTCTACCGTTTCCGGCTCATGCCGAAGCTCATTGGTAGACTTGTTATTACTAAGGAATAGGTTCCATCAATAGAATCCCTATAATAGTTATTAATGATCCTGAAAGCATTCCTACCGTTTCCGGGTCATGCGGAAGCTCATTGATAGACTTGTTATTGCTAAGGAATAGGTTCCATCAACAGAATTTCTATAATAGTTATCAATGATCCTGAAAGCATTTCTACCGTTTCCGGCTCATGCCGAAGCTCATTGGTAGACTTGTTATTACTAAGGAATAGGTTCCATCAATAGAATCCCTATAATAGTTATTAATGATCCTGAAAGCATTCCTGCCGTTTCCGGGTCATGCGGAAGCTCATTGATAGACTTGTTATTACTAAGGCATCGGTTCCATCAACAGAATCCCTATAATAGTTATTAATGATCCTGAAAACATTCCTACCGTTTCCGGGTCATGCGGAAGCTCATTGATAGACTTGTTATTACTAAGGCATAGGTTCCATCAATAGAATTCCTATAATAGTTGTTAGTGATCCTGAAACCATTCCTACCGTTTCCGGGTCATGCGGAAGCTCATTGATAGAATTGTTATTACTAAGGCATAAGTTCCATCAATAGAATCCGTATAATAGTTGTTAATGATCCTGAAACCATTCCTACCGTTTCCGGGTCATGCGGAAGCTCATTGATAGACTTGTTATTATTAAGGAATAGGTTCCATCAATAGAATCCCTATAATAGTTATTAATGATTCTGAAAGCATTTCTACCGTTTCCGGCTCATGCCGAAGCTCATTGGTAGACTTGTTATTACTAAGGAATAGGTTCCATCAATAGAATCCCTATAATAGTTATTAATGATCCTGAAAGCATTCCTACCGTTTCCGGGTCATGCGGAAGCTCATTGATAGACTTGTTATTACTAAGCCATAGGTTCCATCAATAGAATCCCTATAATAGTTGTTAGTGATCCTGAAAGCATTCCTACCATTTCCGGGTCATGCGGAAGCTCATTGACAGACTTGTTATTACTAAGCCATAGGTTCCATCAATAGAATCCCTATAATAGTTGTTATAAATCCTGAAACCATTCTAACCGTTTCCGGGTCATGCGGAAGCTCATTGATAGAGTTATTATTAAGGAATAGGTTCCATCAATAGAATTCCTATAATAGTTATTAATGATTCTGAAAGCATTTCTACCGTTTCCGGCTCATGCCGAAGCTCATTGGTAGACTTGTTATTACTAAGGAATAGGTTCCATCAATAGAATCCCTATAATAGTTATTAATGATCCTGAAAGCATTCCTACCGTTTCCGGGTCATGCGGAAGCTCATTGATAGACTTGTTATTGCTAAGGAATAGGTTCCATCAACAGAATTTCTATAATAGTTATCAATGATCCTGAAAGCATTTCTACCGTTTCCGGCTCATGCCGAAGCTCATTGGTAGACTTGTTATTACTAAGGAATAGGTTCCATCAATAGAATCCCTATAATAGTTATTAATGATCCTCAAACCATTCTAACCGTTTCCGGGTCATGCGGAAGCTCATTGATAGAGTTATTATTAAGGAATAGGTTCCATCAATAGAATCCCTATAATAGTTATTAATGATTCTGAAAGCATTTCTACCGTTTCCGGCTCATGCCGAAGCTCATTGGTAGACTTGTTATTACTAAGGAATAGGTTCCATCAATAGAATCCCTATAATAGTTATTAATGATCCTGAAAGCATTCCTACCGTTTCCGGGTCATGCGGAAGCTCATTGATAGACTTGTTATTACTAAGGAATAGGTTCCATCAATAGAATCCCTATAATAGTTATTAATGATCCTGAAAGCATTTCTACCGTTTCCGGGTCATGCGGAAGCTCATTGATAGACTTGTTATTACTAAGGCATAGGTTCCATCAATAGAATTCCTATAATAGTTGTTAGTGATCCTGAAACCATTCCTACCGTTTCCGGGTCATGCGGAAGCTCATTGATAGAATTGTTATTACTAAGGCATAGGTTCCATCAATAGAATCCGTATAATAGTTGTTAATGATCCTGAAACCATTCCTACCGTTTCCGGGTCATGCGGAAGCTCATTGATAGACTTGTTATTATTAAGGAATAGGTTCCATCAATAGAATCCCTATAATAGTTATTAATGATTCTGAAAGCATTTCTACCGTTTCCGGCTCATGCCGAAGCTCATTGGTAGACTTGTTATTACTAAGGAATAGGTTCCATCAATAGAATCCCTATAATAGTTATTAATGATCCTGAAAGCATTCCTACCTTTTCCGGGTCATGCGGAAGCTCATTGATAGACTTGTTATTACTAAGGCATAGGTTCCATCAATAGAATCCCTATAATAGTTGTTAATGATCCTGAAACTTTCCTACCGTTTCCGGGTCATGCGGAAGCTCATTGATAGAGTTATTATTAAGGAATAGGTTCCATCAATAGAATCCCTATAATAGTTATTAATGATCCTGAAAGCATTTCTACCGTTTCCGGGTCATGCGGAAGCTCATTGATAGACTTGTTATTACTAAGCCATAGGTTCCATCAATAGAATCCCTATAATAGTTGTTAGTGATCCTGAAAGCATTCCTACCATTTCCGGGTCATGCGGAAGCTCATTGATAGACTTGTTATTACTAAGGCATAGGTTCCATCAATAGAATCCCTATAATAGTTGTTAATGATCCTGAAACTTTCCTACCGTTTCCGGGTCATGCGGAAGCTCATTGATAGAGTTATTATTAAGGAATAGGTTCCATCAATAGAATCCCTATAATAGTTATTAATGATCCTGAAAGCATTCCTACCGTTTCCGGGTCATGCGGAAGCTCATTGATAGACTTGTTATTACTAAGGAATAGGTTCCATCAATAGAATCCCTATAATAGTTATTAATGATCCTGAAAGCATTTCTACCGTTTCCGGGTCATGCGGAAGCTCATTGATAGACTTGTTATTACTAAGGCATAGGTTCCATCAATAGAATTCCTATAATAGTTGTTAGTGATCCTGAAACCATTCCTACCGTTTCCGGGTCATGCGGAAGCTCATTGATAGAATTGTTATTACTAAGGCATAGGTTCCATCAATAGAATCCGTATAATAGTTGTTAATGATCCTGAAACCATTCCTACCGTTTCCGGGTCATGCGGAAGCTCATTGATAGACTTGTTATTATTAAGGAATAGGTTCCATCAATAGAATCCCTATAATAGTTATTAATGATTCTGAAAGCATTTCTACCGTTTCCGGCTCATGCCGAAGCTCATTGGTAGACTTGTTATTACTAAGGAATAGGTTCCATCAATAGAATCCCTATAATAGTTATTAATGATCCTGAAAGCATTCCTACCTTTTCCGGGTCATGCGGAAGCTCATTGATAGACTTGTTATTACTAAGGCATAGGTTCCATCAATAGAATCCCTATAATAGTTGTTAATGATCCTGAAACTTTCCTACCGTTTCCGGGTCATGCGGAAGCTCATTGATAGAGTTATTATTAAGGAATAGGTTCCATCAATAGAATCCCTATAATAGTTATTAATGATCCTGAAAGCATTTCTACCGTTTCCGGGTCATGCGGAAGCTCATTGATAGACTTGTTATTACTAAGCCATAGGTTCCATCAATAGAATCCCTATAATAGTTGTTAGTGATCCTGAAAGCATTCCTACCATTTCCGGGTCATGCGGAAGCTCATTGACAGACTTGTTATTACTAAGCCATAGGTTCCATCAATAGAATCCCTATAATAGTTGTTATAAATCCTGAAACCATTCTAACCGTTTCCGGGTCATGCGGAAGCTCATTGATAGAGTTATTATTAAGGAATAGGTTCCATCAATAGAATCCCTATAATAGTTATTAATGATTCTGAAAGCATTTCTACCGTTTCCGGCTCATGCCGAAGCTCATTGGTAGACTTGTTAATACTAAGGAATAGGTTCCATCAATAGAATCCCTATAATAGTTATTAATGATCCTGAAAGCATTCCTACCGTTTCCGGGTCATGCGGAAGCTCATTGATAGACTTGTTATTGCTAAGGAATAGGTTCCATCAACAGAATTTCTATAATAGTTATCAATGATCCTGAAAGCATTTCTACCGTTTCCGGCTCATGCCGAAGCTCATTGGTAGACTTGTTATTACTAAGGAATAGGTTCCATCAATAGAATCCCTATAATAGTTATTAATGATCCTGAAAGCATTCCTACCGTTTCCGGGTCATGCGGAAGCTCATTGATAGACTTGTTATTACTAAGGCATCGGTTCCATCAACAGAATCCCTATAATAGTTATTAATGATCCTGAAAACATTCCTACCGTTTCCGGGTCATGCGGAAGCTCATTGATAGACTTGTTATTACTAAGGAATAGGTTCCATCAATACAATCCTTATAATAGATGTTAAAGATCCTGAAACCATTCCTATCCTTTCCGGGTCATGCGGAAGCTCGTTGATAGACTTGTTATTATTAAGGAATAGGTTCCATCAATAGAATCCCTATAATAGTTATTAATGATCCTGAAAGCATTTCTACCGTTTCCGGCTCATGCAGAAGCTCATTGATAGACTTGTTATTACTAAGGAATAGGTTCCATCAATAGAATCCCTATAATAGTTATTAATGATCCTGAAAGCATTTCTACCGTTTCCGGGTCATGCGGAAGCTCATTGATAGACTTGTTATTACTAAGGCATAGGTTCCATCAATAGAATTCCTATAATAGTTGTTAGTGATCCTGAAAGCATTCCTACCATTTCCGGGTCATGCGGAAGCTCATTGACAGACTTGTTATTACTAAGCCATATGTTCCATCAATAGAATCCCTATAATAGTTGTTAATGATCCTCAAACCATTCTAACCGTTTCCGGGTCATGCGGAAGCTCATTGATAGAGTTATTATTAAGGAATAGGTTCCATCAATAGAATCCCTATAATAGTTATTAATGATTCTGAAAGCATTTCTACCGTTTCCGGCTCATGCCGAAGCTCATTGGTAGACTTGTTATTACTAAGGAATAGGTTCCATCAATAGAATCCCTATAATAGTTATTAATGATCCTGAAAGCATTCCTACCGTTTCCGGGTCATGCGGAAGCTCATTGATAGACTTGTTATTATTAAGGAATAGGTTCCATCAATAGAATCCCTATAATAGTTATTAATGATCCTGAAAGCATTTCTACCTTTTCCGGGTCATGCGGAAGCTCATTGATAGACTTGTTATTACTAAGGCATAGGTTCCATCAATAGAATCTCTATAATAGCTGTTAATGATCCTGAAATTTTCCTACCGTTTCCGGGTCATACGGAAGCTCATTGATAGTCTTTTTATTACTAAGGAATAGGTTCCATCAATAGAATTTCTATAATAGTTATTAATGATCCTGAAAGCATTCCTGCCGTTTCCGGGTCATGCGGAAGCTCATTGATAGACTTGTTATTACTAAGGCATCGGTTCCATCAACAGAATCCCTATAATAGTTATTAATGATCCTGAAAACATTCCTACCGTTTCCGGGTCATGCGGAAGCTCATTGATAGACGTGTTATTACTAAGGCATAGGTTCCATCAATAGAATTCCTATAATAGTTGTTAGTGATCCTGAAACCATTCCTACCGTTTCCGGGTCATGCGGAAGCTCATTGATAGAATTGTTATTACTAAGGCATAAGTTCCATCAATAGAATCCGTATAATAGTTGTTAATGATCCTGAAACCATTCCTACCGTTTCCGGGTCATGCGGAAGCTCATTGATAGACTTGTTATTATTAAGGAATAGGTTCCATCAATAGAATACCTATAATAGTTATTAATGATTCTGAAAGCATTTCTACCGTTTCCGGCTCATGCCGAAGCTCATTGGTAGACTTGTTATTACTAAGGAATAGGTTCCATCAATAGAATCCCTATAATAGTTATTAATGATCCTGAAAGCATTCCTACCGTTTCCGGGTCATGCGGAAGCTCATTGATAGACTTGTTATTACTAAGCCATAGGTTCCATCAATAGAATCCCTATAATAGTTGTTAGTGATCCTGAAAGCATTCCTACCATTTCCGGGTCATGCGGAAGCTCATTGACAGACTTGTTATTACTAAGCCATAGGTTCCATCAATAGAATCCCTATAATAGTTGTTATAAATCCTGAAACCATTCTAACCGTTTCCGGGTCATGCGGAAGCTCATTGATAGAGTTATTATTAAGGAATAGGTTCCATCAATAGAATTCCTATAATAGTTATTAATGATTCTGAAAGCATTTCTACCGTTTCCGGCTCATGCCGAAGCTCATTGGTAGACTTGTTATTACTAAGGAATAGGTTCCATCAATAGAATCCCTATAATAGTTATTAATGATCCTGAAAGCATTCCTACCGTTTCCGGGTCATGCGGAAGCTCATTGATAGACTTGTTATTGCTAAGGAATAGGTTCCATCAACAGAATTTCTATAATAGTTATCAATGATCCTGAAAGCATTTCTACCGTTTCCGGCTCATGCCGAAGCTCATTGGTAGACTTGTTATTACTAAGGAATAGGTTCCATCAATAGAATCCCTATAATAGTTATTAATGATCCTCAAACCATTCTAACCGTTTCCGGGTCATGCGGAAGCTCATTGATAGAGTTATTATTAAGGAATAGGTTCCATCAATAGAATCCCTATAATAGTTATTAATGATTCTGAAAGCATTTCTACCGTTTCCGGCTCATGCCGAAGCTCATTGGTAGACTTGTTATTACTAAGGAATAGGTTCCATCAATAGAATCCCTATAATAGTTATTAATGATCCTGAAAGCATTCCTACCGTTTCCGGGTCATGCGGAAGCTCATTGATAGACTTGTTATTACTAAGGAATAGGTTCCATCAATAGAATCCCTATAATAGTTATTAATGATCCTGAAAGCATTTCTACCGTTTCCGGGTCATGCGGAAGCTCATTGATAGACTTGTTATTACTAAGGCATAGGTTCCATCAATAGAATTCCTATAATAGTTGTTAGTGATCCTGAAACCATTCCTACCGTTTCCGGGTCATGCGGAAGCTCATTGTTAGAATTGTTATTACTAAGGCATAGGTTCCATCAATAGAATCCGTATAATAGTTGTTAATGATCCTGAAACCATTCCTACCGTTTCCGGGTCATGCGGAAGCTCATTGATAGACTTGTTATTATTAAGGAATAGGTTCCATCAATAGAATCCCTATAATAGTTATTAATGATTCTGAAAGCATTTCTACCGTTTCCGGCTCATGCCGAAGCTCATTGGTAGACTTGTTATTACTAAGGAATAGGTTCCATCAATAGAATCCCTATAATAGTTATTAATGATCCTGAAAGCATTCCTACCGTTTCCGGGTCATGCGGAAGCTCATTGATAGACTTGTTATTACTAAGGCATAGGTTCGATCAATAGAATCCCTATAATAGTTGTTAATGATCCTGAAACTTTCCTACCGTTTCCGGGTCATGCGGAAGCTCATTGATAGAGTTATTATTAAGGAATAGGTTCCATCAATAGAATCCCTATAATAGTTATTAATGATCCTGAAAGCATTTCTACCGTTTCCGGGTCATGCGGAAGCTCATTGATAGACTTGTTATTACTAAGCCATAGGTTCCATCAATAGAATCCCTATAATAGTTGTTAGTGATCCTGAAAGCATTCCTACCATTTCCGGGTCATGCGGAAGCTCATTGACAGACTTGTTATTACTAAGCCATAGGTTCCATCAATAGAATCCCTATAATAGTTGTTATAAATCCTGAAACCATTCTAACCGTTTCCGGGTCATGCGGAAGCTCATTGATAGAGTTATTATTAAGGAATAGGTTCCATCAATAGAATCCCTATAATAGTTATTAATGATTCTGAAAGCATTTCTACCGTTTCCGGCTCATGCCGAAGCTCATTGGTAGACTTGTTATTACTAAGGAATAGGTTCCATCAATAGAATCCCTATAATAGTTATTAATGATCCTGAAAGCATTCCTACCGTTTCCGGGTCATGCGGAAGCTCATTGATAGACTTGTTATTGCTAAGGAATAGGTTCCATCAACAGAATTTCTATAATAGTTATCAATGATCCTGAAAGCATTTCTACCGTTTCCGGCTCATGCCGAAGCTCATTGGTAGACTTGTTATTACTAAGGAATAGGTTCCATCAATAGAATCCCTATAATAGTTATTAATGATCCTGAAAGCATTCCTACCGTTTCCGGGTCATGCGGAAGCTCATTGATAGACTTGTTATTACTAAGGCATCGGTTCCATCAACAGAATCCCTATAATAGTTATTAATGATCCTGAAAACATTCCTACCGTTTCCGGGTCATGCGGAAGCTCATTGATAGACTTGTTATTACTAAGGAATAGGTTCCATCAATACAATCCTTATAATAGATGTTAAAGATCCTGAAACCATTCCTATCCTTTCCGGGTCATGCGGAAGCTCGTTGATAGACTTGTTATTATTAAGGAATAGGTTCCATCAATAGAATCCCTATAATAGTTATTAATGATCCTGAAAGCATTTCTACCGTTTCCGGCTCATGCAGAAGCTCATTGATAGACTTGTTATTACTAAGGAATAGGTTCCATCAATAGAATCCCTATAATAGTTATTAATGATCCTGAAAGCATTTCTACCGTTTCCGGGTCATGCGGAAGCTCATTGATAGACTTGTTATTACTAAGGCATAGGTTCCATCAATAGAATTCCTATATAGTTGTTAGTGATCCTGAAAGCATTCCTACCATTTCCGGGTCATGCGGAAGCTCATTGACAGACTTGTTATTACTAAGCCATATGTTCCATCAATAGAATCCCTATAATAGTTGTTAATGATCCTCAAACCATTCTAACCGTTTCCGGGTCATGCGGAAGCTCATTGATAGAGTTATTATTAAGGAATAGGTTCCATCAATAGAATCCCTATAATAGTTATTAATGATTCTGAAAGCATTTCTACCGTTTCCGGCTCATGCCGAAGCTCATTGGTAGACTTGTTATTACTAAGGAATAGGTTCCATCAATAGAATCCCTATAATAGTTATTAATGATCCTGAAAGCATTCCTACCGTTTCCGGGTCATGCGGAAGCTCATTGATAGACTTGTTATTATTAAGGAATAGGTTCCATCAATAGAATCCCTATAATAGTTATTAATGATCCTGAAAGCATTTCTACCTTTTCCGGGTCATGCGGAAGCTCATTGATAGACTTGTTATTACTAAAGCATAGGTTCCATCAATAGAATCTCTATAATAGCTGTTAATGATCCTGAAATTTTCCTACCGTTTCCGGGTCATACGGAAGCTCATTGATAGTCTTGTTATTACTAAGGAATAGGTTCCATCAATAGAATTTCTATAATAGTTATTAATGATCCTGAAAGCATTCCTACCGTTTCCGGGTCATGCGGAAGCTTATTGATAGACTTGTTATTGCTAAGGAATAGGTTCCATCAATAGAGACCCTATAATAGTTGTTAATGATCCTGAAAGCATTCCTACCGTTTCCGGGTCATGCGGGAGCTCATTGATAGACTTGTTATTATTAAGGAATAGGTTCCATCAATAGAATCCCTATAATAGTTATTAATGATCTTGAAAGCATTTCTACCGTTTCCGGTTCATGCCGAAGCTCATTGGTAGACTTGTTTTTACTAAGGAATAGGTTCGATCAATAGAATCCCTATAATAGTTATTAATGATCCTGAAAGCATTCCTACCGTTTCCGGGTCATGCCGAAGCTCATTGGTAGACTTGTTATTGCTAAGGAATAGGTTCCATCAATAGAATCCCTATAATAGTTATTAATGATCCTGAAAGCATACCGACCGTTTCCGGGTCATGCGGAAGCTTATTGATAGACTTGCTATTACAAAGGAATAGGTTTCATCAATAGAGACCCTATAATAGTTGTTAATGATCCTGAAAGCATTGCTACCGTTTCCGGGTCATGCGGAAGCTCATTGATAGACTTGTTATTACTAAGGCATAGGTTCCATCAATAGAATCCCTATAATAGCTGTTAATGATCCTGAAATTTTCCTACCGTTTCCGGGTCGTACGGAAGCTCATTGATAGTCTTGTTATTACTAAGGGATAGGTTCCATAAACAGAATTTCTATAATAGGTATCAATGATCCTGAAAACATTCCTACCGTTTCCGGGTCATGCGGAAACTCATTGACAGACTTATTATTACTAAGGAATAGGTTCCATCAATAGAATTTCTATAATAGTTATTAATGATCCTGAAAGCATTCCTACCGTTTCCGGGTCATGCGGAAGCTCATTGGTAGACTTGTTATTACTAATGAATAGGTTCCATCAATAGAATCCCTATAATACTTATTAATGATCTTGAAAGCATTCCGACCGTTTCCGGGTCATGCGGATGCTTATTGATAGACTTGTTATTGCTAAGGAATAGGTTCCATCAATAGAATCCCTATAACAGTTATTAATGATCCTGAAAGCATTCCGACCGTTTCCGGGTCATGCGGAAGCTTATTGATAGACTTGCTATTACTAAGGAATAGGTTCCATCAATAGAGACCCTATAATAGTTGTTAATGATCCTGAAAGCATTCCTACCGTTTCCGGGTCATGCGGAAGCTCATTGATAGACTTGTTATTACTAAGGCATAGGTTCCATCAATAGAATCCCTATAATAGTTGTTAATGATCATGAAACCATTCCTACCGTTTCCGGGTCATGCGGAAGCTCATTGATAGACTTGTTATTATTAAGGAATAGGTTCCATCAATAGAATCCCTATAATAGTTATTAATGATCCTGAAAGCATTTCTACCGTTTGCGGCTCATGCCGAAGCTCATTGGTAGACTTGTTATTACTAAGGAATAGGTTCCATCAATAGAATCCCTATAATAGTTATTAATGATCCTGAAAGCATTCCTACCGTTTCCGGGTCATGCCGAAGCTCATTGGTAGACTTGTTATTACTAAGGAATAGGTTCCATCAATAGAATCCCTAAAATTGTTATTAATGATACTGAAAGCATTCCTACCGTTTCCGGGTCATGCAGAAGCTTATTGACAGACTTGTTATTGCTAAGGAATAGGTTCCATCAATAGAATCCCTATAATAGTTATTAATGATCCTGAAAGCATACCGACCGTTTCCGGGTCATGCGGAAGCTTATTGATAGACTTGCTATTACAAAGGAATAGGTTTCATCAATAGAGACCCTATAATAGTTGTTAATGATCCTGAAAGCATTGCTACCGTTTCCGGGTCATGCGGAAGCTCATTGATAGACTTGTTATTACTAAGGCATAGTTTCCATCAATAGAATCCCTATAATAGTTGTTAATGATCCTGAAACCATTCCTACCGTTTCCGGGTCATGCGAAAGCTCATTGATAGACTTGTTATTGCTAAGGAATAGGTTCCATCAACAGAATTTCTATAATAGTTATCAATGATCCTGAAAGCATTTCTACCGTTTCCGGCTCATGCCGAAGCTCATTGGTAGACTTGTTATTACTAAGGAATAGGTTCCATCAATAGAATCCCTATAATAGTTATTAATGATCCTGAAAGCATTCCTACCGTTTCCGGGTAATGCGGAAACTCATTGATAGATTTGTTATTACTAAGGCATCGGTTCCATCAACAGAATCCCTATAATAGTTATTAATGATCCTGAAAATATTCCTACCGTTTCCGGGTCATGCGGAAGCTCATTGATAGACTTGTTATTACTAAGGAATAGGTTCCATCAATAGAATCCTTATAATAGATGTTAAAGATCCTGAAACCATTCCTATCCTTTCCGGGTCATGCGGAAGCTCGTTGATAGACTTGTTATTATTAAGGAATAGGTTCCATCAATAGAATCCCTATAATAGTTATTAATGATCCTGAAAGCATTTCTACCGTTTCCGGCTCATGCAGAAGCTCATTGATAGACTTGTTATTACTAAGGAATAGGTTCCATCAATAGAATCCCTATAATAGCTATTAATGATCCTGAAAGCATTCCTACCGTTTCCGGGTCATGCGGAAGCTCATTGATAGAGTTATTACTAAGGCATAGGTTCCATCAATAGAATTCCTATAATAGTTGTTAGTGATCCTGAAAGCATTCCTACCATTTCCGGGTCATGCGGAAGCTCATTGACAGACTTGTTATTACTAAGCCATAGGTTCCATCAATAGAATCCCTATAATAGTTGTTAATGATCCTCAAACCATTCTAACCGTTTCCGGGTCATGCGGAAGCTCATTGATAGAGTTATTATTAAGGAATAGGTTCCATCAATAGAATCCCTATAATAGTTATTAATGATTCTGAAAGCATTTCTACCGTTTCCGGCTCATGCCGAAGCTCATTGGTAGACTTGTTATTACTAAGGAATAGGTTCCATCAATAGAATCCCTATAATAGTTATTAATGATCCTGAAAGCATTCCTACCGTTTCCGGGTCATGCGGAAGCTCATTGATAGACTTGTTATTATTAAGGAATAGGTTCCATCAATAGAATCCCTATAATAGTTATTAATGATCCTGAAAGCATTTCTACCTTTTCCGGGTCATGCGGAAGCTCATTGATAGACTTGTTATTACTAAGGCATAGGTTCCATCAATAGAATCTCTATAATAGCTGTTAATGATCCTGAAATTTTCCTACCGTTTCCGGGTCATACGGAAGCTCATTGATAGTCTTGTTATTACTAAGGAATAGGTTCCATCAATAGAATTTCTATAATAGTTATTAATGATCCTGAAAGCATTCCTACCGTTTCCGGGTCATGCGGAAGCTCATTGGTAGACTTGTTATTACTAAGGAATAGGTTCCATCAATAGAATCCCTATAATAGTTGTTAATGATCATGAAACCATTCCTACCGTTTCCGGGTCATGCGGAAGCTCATTGATAGACTTGTTATTATTAAGGAATAGGTTCCATCAATAGAATCCCTATAATAGTTATTAATGATCCTGAAAGCATTTCTACCGTTTGCGGCTCATGCCGAAGCTCATTGGTAGACTTGTTATTACTAAGGAATAGGTTCCATCAATAGAATCCCTATAATAGTTATTAATGATCCTGAAAGCATTCCTACCGTTTCCGGGTCATGCCGAAGCTCATTGGTAGACTTGTTATTACTAAGGAATAGGTTCCATCAATAGAATCCCTATAATAGTTATTAATGATACTGAAAGCATTCCTACCGTTTCCGGGTCATGCAGAAGCTTATTGACAGACTTGTTATTGCTAAGGAATAGGTTCCATCAATAGAATCCCTATAATAGTTATTAATGATCCTGAAAGCATACCGACCGTTTCCGGGTCATGCGGAAGCTTATTGATAGACTTGCTATTACAAAGGAATAGGTTTCATCAATAGAGACCCTATAATAGTTGTTAATGATCCTGAAAGCATTGCTACCGTTTCCGGGTCATGCGGAAGCTCATTGATAGACTTGTTATTACTAAGGCATAGTTTCCATCAATAGAATCCCTATAATAGTTGTTAATGATCCTGAAACTATTCCTACCGTTTCCGGGTCATGCGAAAGCTCATTGATAGACTTGTTATTGCTAAGGAATAGGTTCCATCAACAGAATTTCTATAATAGTTATCAATGATCCTGAAAGCATTTCTACCGTTTCCGGCTCATGCCGAAGCTCATTGGTAGACTTGTTATTACTAAGGAATAGGTTCCATCAATAGAATCCCTATAATAGTTATTAATGATCCTGAAAGCATTCCTACCGTTTCCGGGTAATGCGGAAACTCATTGATAGATTTGTTATTACTAAGGCATCGGTTCCATCAACAGAATCCCTATAATAGTTATTAATGATCCTGAAAACATTCCTACCGTTTCCGGGTCATGCGGAAGCTCATTGATAGACTTGTTATTACTAAGGAATAGGTTCCATCAATAGAATCCTTATAATAGATGTTAAAGATCCTGAAACCATTCCTATCCCTTCCGGGTCATGCGGAAGCTCGTTGATAGACTTGTTATTATTAAGGAATAGGTTCCATCAATAGAATCCCTATAATAGTTATTAATGATCCTGAAAGCATTTCTACCGTTTCCGGCTCATGCAGAAGCTCATTGATAGACTTGTTATTACTAAGGAATAGGTTCCATCAATAGAATCCCTATAATAGCTATTAATGATCCTGAAAGCATTCCTACCGTTTCCGGGTCATGCGGAAGCTCATTGATAGAGTTATTACTAAGGCATAGGTTCCATCAATAGAATTCCTATAATAGTTGTTAGTGATCCTGAAAGCATTCCTACCATTTCCGGGTCATGCGGAAGCTCATTGACAGACTTGTTATTACTAAGCCATAGGTTCCATCAATAGAATCCCTATAATAGTTGTTAATGATCCTCAAACCATTCTAACCGTTTCCGGGTCATGCGGAAGCTCATTGATAGAGTTATTATTAAGGAATAGGTTCCATCAATAGAATCCCTATAATAGTTATTAATGATTCTGAAAGCATTTCTACCGTTTCCGGCTCATGCCGAAGCTCATTGGTAGACTTGTTATTACTAAGGAATAGGTTCCATCAATAGAATCCCTATAATAGTTATTAATGATCCTGAAAGCATTCCTACCGTTTCCGGGTCATGCGGAAGCTCATTGATAGACTTGTTATTATTAAGGAATAGGTTCCATCAATAGAATCCCTATAATAGTTATTAATGATCCTGAAAGCATTTCTACCTTTTCCGGGTCATGCGGAAGCTCATTGATAGACTTGTTATTACTAAGGCATAGGTTCCATCAATAGAATCTCTATAATAGCTGTTAATGATCCTGAAATTTTCCTACCGTTTCCGGGTCATACGGAAGCTCATTGATAGTCTTGTTATTACTAAGGAATAGGTTCCATCAATAGAATTTCTATAATAGTTATTAATGATCCTGAAAGCATTCCTACCGTTTCCGGGTCATGCGGAAGCTCATTGGTAGACTTGTTATTACTAATGAATAGGTTCCATCAATAGAATCCCTATAATACTTATTAATGATCTTGAAAGCATTCCGACCGTTTCCGGGTCATGCGGAAGCTTATTGATAGACTTGTTATTGCTAAGGAATAGGTTCCATCAATAGAATCCCTATAACAGTTATTAATGATCCTGAAAGCATTCCGACCGTTTCCGGGTCATGCGGAAGCTCATTGATAGACTTGCTATTAGTAAGGAATAGGTTCCATCAATAGAGACCCTATAATAGTTGTTAATGATCCTGAAAGCATTCCTACCGTTTCCGGGTCATGCGGAAGCTCATTGATAGACTTGTTATTACTAAGGCATAGGTTCCATCAATAGAATCCCTATAATAGTTGTTAATGATCATGAAACCATTCCTACCGTTTCCGGGTCATGCGGAAGCTCATTGATAGACTTGTTATTATTAAGGAATAGGTTCCATCAATAGAATCCCTATAATAGTTATTAATGATCCTGAAAGCATTTCTACCGTTTCCGGTTCATGCCGAAGCTCATTGGTAGACTTGTTATTACTAAGGAATAGGTTCCATCAATAGAATCCCTATAATAGTTATTAATGATCCTGAAAGCATTCCTACCGTTTCCGGGTCATGCCGAAGCTCATTGGTAGACTTGTTATTACTAAGGAATAGGTTCCATCAATAGAATCCCTATAATAGTTATTAATGATACTGAAAGCATTCCTACCGTTTCCGGGTCATGCAGAAGCTTATTGACAGACTTGTTATTGCTAAGGAATAGGTTCCATCAATAGAATCCCTATAATAGTTATTAATGATCCTGAAAGCATACCGACCGTTTCCGGGTCATGCGGAAGCTTATTGATAGACTTGCTATTACAAAGGAATAGGTTTCATCAATAGAGACCCTATAATAGTTGTTAATGATCCTGAAAGCATTGCTACCGTTTCCGGGTCATGCGGAAGCTCATTGATAGACTTGTTATTACTAAGGCATAGGTTCCATCAATAGAATCCCTATAATAGTTATTAATGATCCTGAAAGCATTTCTACCGTTTCCGGCTCATGCCGAAGCTCATTGATAGACTTGTTATTACTAAGGCATAGGTTCCATCAATAGAATCTCTATAATAGCTGTTAATGATCCTGAAATTTTCCTACCGTTTCCGGGTCATACGGAAGCTCATTGATAGTCTTGTTATTACTAAGGAATAGGTTCCATAAACAGAATTTCTATAATAGGTATCAATGATCCTGAAAACATTCCTACCGTTTCCGGGTCATGCGGAAACTCATTGACAGACTTATTATTACTAAGGCATAGGTTCCATCAATAGAATTCCTATAATAGTTGTTAGTGATCCTGAAAGCATTCCTACCATTTCCGGGTCATGCGGAAGCTCATTGACAGACTTGTTATTACTAAGCCATAGGTTCCATCAATAGAATCCCTATAATAGTTGTTAATGATCCTCAAACCATTCTAACCGTTTCCGGGTCATGCGGAAGCTCATTGATAGAGTTATTATTAAGGAATAGGTTCCATCAATAGAATCCCTATAATAGTTATTAATGATTCTGAAAGCATTTCTACCGTTTCCGGCTCATGCCGAAGCTCATTGGTAGACTTGTTATTACTAAGGAATAGGTTCCATCAATAGAATCCCTATAATAGTTATTAATGATCCTGAAAGCATTCCTACCGTTTCCGGGTCATGCGGAAGCTCATTGATAGACTTGTTATTATTAAGGAATAGGTTCCATCAATAGAATCCCTATAATAGTTATTAATGATCCTGAAAGCATTTCTACATTTTCCGGGTCATGCGGAAGCTCATTGATAGACTTGTTATTACTAAGGCATAGGTTCCATCAATAGAATCTCTATAATAGCTGTTAATGATCCTGAAATTTTCCTACCGTTTCCGGGTCATACGGAAGCTCATTGATAGTCTTGTTATTACTAAGGAATAGGTTCCATCAATAGAATTTCTATAATAGTTATTAATGATCCTGAAAGCATTCCTACCGTTTCCGGGTCATGCGGAAGCTCATTGGTAGACTTGTTATTACTAATGAATAGGTTCCATCAATAGAATCCCTATAATACTTATTAATGATCTTGAAAGCATTCCGACCGTTTCCGGGTCATGCGGAAGCTTATTGATAGACTTGTTATTGCTATGGAATAGGTTCCATCAATAGAATCCCTATAACAGTTATTAATGATCCTGAAAGCATTCCGACCGTTTCCGGGTCATGCGGAAGCTCATTGATAGACTTGCTATTAGTAAGGAATAGGTTCCATCAATAGAGACCCTATAATAGTTGTTAATGATCCTGAAAGCATTCCTACCGTTTCCGGGTCATGCGGAAGCTCATTGATAGACTTGTTATTACTAAGGCATAGGTTCCATCAATAGAATCCCTATAATAGTTGTTAATGATCATGAAACCATTCCTACCGTTTCCGGGTCATGCGGAAGCTCATTGATAGACTTGTTATTATTAAGGAATAGGTTCCATCAATAGAATCCCTATAATAGTTATTAATGATCCTGAAAGCATTTCTACCGTTTCCGGTTCATGCCGAAGCTCATTGGTAGACTTGTTATTACTAAGGAATAGGTTCCATCAATAGAATCCCTATAATAGTTATTAATGATCCTGAAAGCATTCCTACCGTTTCCGGGTCATGCCGAAGCTCATTGGTAGACTTGTTATTACTAAGGAATAGGTTCCATCAATAGAATCCCTATAATAGTTATTAATGATACTGAAAGCATTCCTACCGTTTCCGGGTCATGCAGAAGCTTATTGACAGACTTGTTATTGCTAAGGAATAGGTTCCATCAATAGAATCCCTATAATAGTTATTAATGATCCTGAAAGCATACCGACCGTTTCCGGGTCATGCGGAAGCTTATTGATAGACTTGCTATTACAAAGGAATAGGTTTCATCAATAGAGACCCTATAACAGTTGTTAATGATCCTGAAAGCATTGCTACCGTTTCCGGGTCATGCGGAAGCTCATTGATAGACTTGTTATTACTAAGGCATAGGTTCCATCAATAGAATCCCTATAATAGTTATTAATGATCCTGAAAGCATTTCTACCGTTTCCGGCTCATGCCGAAGCTCATTGATAGACTTGTTATTACTAAGGCATAGGTTCCATCAATAGAATCTCTATAATAGCTGTTAATGGTCCTGAAATTTTCCTACCGTTTCCGGGTCATACGGAAGCTCATTGATAGTCTTGTTATTACTAAGGAATAGGTTCCATAAACAGAATTTCTATAATAGGTATCAATGATCCTGAAAACATTCCTACCGTTTCCGGGTCATGCGGAAGCTCATTGGTAGACTTGTTATTACTAATGAATAGGTTCCATCAATAGAATCCCTATAATACTTATTAATGATCTTGAAAGCATTCCGACCGTTTCCGGGTCATGCGGAAGCTTATTGATAGACTTGTTATTGCTAAGGAATAGGTTCCATCAATAGAATCCCTATAACAGTTATTAATGATCCTGAAAGCATTCCGACCGTTTCCGGGTCATGCGGAAGCTTATTGATAGACTTGCTATTACTAAGGAATAGGTTCCATCAATAGAGACCCTATAATAGTTGTTAATGATCCTGAAAGCATTCCTACCGTTTCCGGGTCATGCGGAAGCTCATTGATAGACTTGTTATTACTAAGGCATAGGTTCCATCAATAGAATCCCTATAATAGTTGTTAATGATCATGAAACCATTCCTACCGTTTCCGGGTCATGCGGAAGCTCATTGATAGACTTGTTATTATTAAGGAATAGGTTCCATCAATAGAATCCCTATAATAGTTATTAATGATCCTGAAAGCATTTCTACCGTTTGCGGCTCATGCCGAAGCTCATTGGTAGACTTGTTATTACTAAGGAATAGGTTCCATCAATAGAATCCCTATAATAGTTATTAATGATCCTGAAAGCATTCCTACCGTTTCCGGGTCATGCCGAAGCTCATTGGTAGACTTGTTATTACTAAGGAATAGGTTCCATCAATAGAATCCCTAAAATTGTTATTAATGATACTGAAAGCATTCCTACCGTTTCCGGGTCATGCAGAAGCTTATTGACAGACTTGTTATTGCTAAGGAATAGGTTCCATCAATAGAATCCCTATAATAGTTATTAATGATCCTGAAAGCATACCGACCGTTTCCGGGTCATGCGGAAGCTTATTGATAGACTTGCTATTACAAAGGAATAGGTTTCATCAATAGAGACCCTATAATAGTTGTTAATGATCCTGAAAGCATTGCTACCGTTTCCGGGTCATGCGGAAGCTCATTGATAGACTTGTTATTACTAAGGCATAGTTTCCATCAATAGAATCCCTATAATAGTTGTTAATGATCCTGAAAGCATTTCTACCGTTTCCGGCTCATGCCGAAGCTCATTGGTAGACTTGTTATTACTAAGGAATAGGTTCCATCAATAGAATCCCTATAATAGTTATTAATGATCCTGAAAGCATTCCTACCGTTTCCGGGTAATGCGGAAACTCATTGATAGATTTGTTATTACTAAGGCATCGGTTCCATCAACAGAATCCCTATAATAGTTATTAATGATCCTGAAAACATTCCTACCGTTTCCGGGTCATGCGGAAGCTCATTGATAGACTTGTTATTACTAAGGAATAGGTTCCATCAATAGAATCCTTATAATAGATGTTAAAGATCCTGAAACCATTCCTATCCTTTCCGGGTCATGCGGAAGCTCGTTGATAGACTTGTTATTATTAAGGAATAGGTTCCATCAATAGAATCCCTATAATAGTTATTAATGATCCTGAAAGCATTTCTACCGTTTCCGGCTCATGCAGAAGCTCATTGATAGACTTGTTATTACTAAGGAATAGGTTCCATCAATAGAATCCCTATAATAGCTATTAATGATCCTGAAAGCATTCCTACCGTTTCCGGGTCATGCGGAAGCTCATTGATAGAGTTATTACTAAGGCATAGGTTCCATCAATAGAATTCCTATAATAGTTGTTAGTGATCCTGAAAGCATTCCTACCATTTCCGGGTCATGCGGAAGCTCATTGACAGACTTGTTATTACTAAGCCATAGGTTCCATCAATAGAATCCCTATAATAGTTGTTAATGATCCTCAAACCATTCTAACCGTTTCCGGGTCATGCGGAAGCTCATTGATAGAGTTATTATTAAGGAATAGGTTCCATCAATAGAATCCCTATAATAGTTATTAATGATTCTGAAAGCATTTCTACCGTTTCCGGCTCATGCCGAAGCTCATTGGTAGACTTGTTATTACTAAGGAATAGGTTCCATCAATAGAATCCCTATAATAGTTATTAATGATCCTGAAAGCATTCCTACCGTTTCCGGGTCATGCGGAAGCTCATTGATAGACTTGTTATTATTAAGGAATAGGTTCCATCAATAGAATCCCTATAATAGTTATTAATGATCCTGAAAGCATTTCTACCTTTTCCGGGTCATGCGGAAGCTCATTGATAGACTTGTTATTACTAAGGCATAGGTTCCATCAATAGAATCTCTATAATAGCTGTTAATGATCCTGAAATTTTCCTACCGTTTCCGGGTCATACGGAAGCTCATTGATAGTCTTGTTATTACTAAGGAATAGGTTCCATCAATAGAATTTCTATAATAGTTATTAATGATCCTGAAAGCATTCCTACCGTTTCCGGGTCATGCGGAAGCTCATTGGTAGACTTGTTATTACTAAGGAATAGGTTCCATCAATAGAATCCCTATAATAGTTGTTAATGATCATGAAACCGTTCCTACCGTTTCCGGGTCATGCGGAAGCTCATTGATAGACTTGTTATTATTAAGGAATAGGTTCCATCAATAGAATCCCTATAATAGTTATTAATGATCCTGAAAGCATTTCTACCGTTTGCGGCTCATGCCGAAGCTCATTGGTAGACTTGTTATTACTAAGGAATAGGTTCCATCAATAGAATCCCTATAATAGTTATTAATGATCCTGAAAGCATTCCTACCGTTTCCGGGTCATGCCGAAGCTCATTGGTAGACTTGTTATTACTAAGGAATAGGTTCCATCAATAGAATCCCTATAATAGTTATTAATGATACTGAAAGCATTCCTACCGTTTCCGGGTCATGCAGAAGCTTATTGACAGACTTGTTATTGCTAAGGAATAGGTTCCATCAATAGAATCCCTATAATAGTTATTAATGATCCTGAAAGCATACCGACCGTTTCCGGGTCATGCGGAAGCTTATTGATAGACTTGCTATTACAAAGGAATAGGTTTCATCAATAGAGACCCTATAATAGATGTTAATGATCCTGAAAGCATTGCTACCGTTTCCGGGTCATGCGGAAGCTCATTGATAGACTTGTTATTACTAAGGCATAGTTTCCATCAATAGAATCCCTATAATAGTTGTTAATGATCCTGAAACCATTCCTACCGTTTCCGGGTCATGCGAAAGCTCATTGATAGACTTGTTATTGCTAAGGAATAGGTTCCATCAACAGAATTTCTATAATAGTTATCAATGATCCTGAAAGCATTTCTACCGTTTCCGGCTCATGCCGAAGCTCATTGGTAGACTTGTTATTACTAAGGAATAGGTTCCATCAATAGAATCCCCATAATAGTTATTAATGATCCTGAAAGCATTCCTACCGTTTCCGGGTAATGCGGAAACTCATTGATAGATTTGTTATTACTAAGGCATCGGTTCCATCAACAGAATCCCTATAATAGTTATTAATGATCCTGAAAACATTCCTACCGTTTCCGGGTCATGCGGAAGCTCATTGATAGACTTGTTATTACTAAGGAATAGTTTCCATCAATAGAATCCTTATAATAGATGTTAAAGATCCTGAAACCATTCCTATCCCTTCCGGGTCATGCGGAAGCTCGTTGATAGACTTGTTATTATTAAGGAATAGGTTCCATCAATAGAATCCCTATAATAGTTATTAATGATCCTGAAAGCATTTCTACCGTTTCCGGCTCATGCAGAAGCTCATTGATAGACTTGTTATTACTAAGGAATAGGTTCCATCAATAGAATCCCTATAATAGCTATTAATGATCCTGAAAGCATTCCTACCGTTTCCGGGTCATGCGGAAGCTCATTGATAGAGTTATTACTAAGGCATAGGTTCCATCAATAGAATTCCTATAATAGTTGTTAGTGATCCTGAAAGCATTCCTACCATTTCCGGGTCATGCGGAAGCTCATTGACAGACTTGTTATTACTAAGCCATAGGTTCCATCAATAGAATCCCTATAATAGTTGTTAATGATCCTCAAACCATTCTAACCGTTTCCGGGTCATGCGGAAGCTCATTGATAGAGTTATTATTAAGGAATAGGTTCCATCAATAGAATCCCTATAATAGTTATTAATGATTCTGAAAGCATTTCTACCGTTTCCGGCTCATGCCGAAGCTCATTGGTAGACTTGTTATTACTAAGGAATAGGTTCCATCAATAGAATCCCTATAATAGTTATTAATGATCCTGAAAGCATTCCTACCGTTTCCGGGTCATGCGGAAGCTCATTGATAGACTTGTTATTATTAAGGAATAGGTTCCATCAATAGAATCCCTATAATAGTTATTAATGATCCTGAAAGCATTTCTACCTTTTCCGGGTCATGCGGAAGCTCATTGATAGACTTGTTATTACTAAGGCATAGGTTCCATCAATAGAATCTCTATAATAGCTGTTAATGATCCTGAAATTTTCCTACCGTTTCCGGGTCATACGGAAGCTCATTGATAGTCTTGTTATTACTAAGGAATAGGTTCCATCAATAGAATTTCTATAATAGTTATTAATTATCCTGAAAGCATTCCTACCGTTTCCGGGTCATGCGGAAGCTCATTGGTAGACTTGTTATTACTAATGAATAGGTTCCATCAATAGAATCCCTATAATACTTATTAATGATCTTGAAAGCATTCCGACCGTTTCCGGGTCATGCGGAAGCTTATTGATAGACTTGTTATTGCTAAGGAATAGGTTCCATCAATAGAATCCCTATAACAGTTATTAATGATCCTGAAAGCATTCCGACCGTTTCCGGGTCATGCGGAAGCTCATTGATAGACTTGCTATTAGTAAGGAATAGGTTCCATCAATAGAGACCCTATAATAGTTGTTAATGATCCTGAAAGCATTCCTACCGTTTCCGGGTCATGCGGAAGCTCATTGATAGACTTGTTATTACTAAGGCATAGGTTCCATCAATAGAATCCCTATAATAGTTGTTAATGATCATGAAACCATTCCTACCGTTTCCGGGTCATGCGGAAGCTCATTGATAGACTTGTTATTATTAAGGAATAGGTTCCATCAATAGAATCCCTATAATAGTTATTAATGATCCTGAAAGCATTTCTACCGTTTCCGGTTCATGCCGAAGCTCATTGGTAGACTTGTTATTACTAAGGAATAGGTTCCATCAATAGAATCCCTATAATAGTTATTAATGATCCTGAAAGCATTCCTACCGTTTCCGGGTCATGCCGAAGCTCATTGGTAGACTTGTTATTACTAAGGAATAGGTTCCATCAATAGAATCCCTATAATAGTTATTAATGATACTGAAAGCATTCCTACCGTTTCCGGGTCATGCAGAAGCTTATTGACAGACTTGTTATTGCTAAGGAATAGGTTCCATCAATAGAATCCCTATAATAGTTATTAATGATCCTGAAAGCATACCGACCGTTTCCGGGTCATGCGGAAGCTTATTGATAGACTTGCTATTACAAAGGAATAGGTTTCATCAATAGAGACCCTATAATAGTTGTTAATGATCCTGAAAGCATTGCTACCGTTTCCGGGTCATGCGGAAGCTCATTGATAGACTTGTTATTACTAAGGCATAGGTTCCATCAATAGAATCCCTATAATAGTTATTAATGATCCTGAAAGCATTTCTACCGTTTCCGGCTCATGCCGAAGCTCATTGATAGACTTGTTATTACTAAGGCATAGGTTCCATCAATAGAATCTCTATAATAGCTGTTAATGATCCTGAAATTTTCCTACCGTTTCCGGGTCATACGGAAGCTCATTGATAGTCTTGTTATTACTAAGGAATAGGTTCCATAAACAGAATTTCTATAATAGGTATCAATGATCCTGAAAACATTCCTACCGTTTCCGGGTCATGCGGAAACTCATTGACAGACTTATTATTACTAAGGCATAGGTTCCATCAATAGAATTCCTATAATAGTTGTTAGTGATCCTGAAAGCATTCCTACCATTTCCGGGTCATGCGGAAGCTCATTGACAGACTTGTTATTACTAAGCCATAGGTTCCATCAATAGAATCCCTATAATAGTTGTTAATGATCCTCAAACCATTCTAACCGTTTCCGGGTCATGCGGAAGCTCATTGATAGAGTTATTATTAAGGAATAGGTTCCATCAATAGAATCCCTATAATAGTTATTAATGATTCTGAAAGCATTTCTACCGTTTCCGGCTCATGCCGAAGCTCATTGGTAGACTTGTTATTACTAAGGAATAGGTTCCATCAATAGAATCCCTATAATAGTTATTATTGATCCTGAAAGCATTCCTACCGTTTCCGGGTCATGCGGAAGCTCATTGATAGACTTGTTATTATTAAGGAATAGGTTCCATCAATAGAATCCCTATAATAGTTATTAATGATCCTGAAAGCATTTCTACATTTTCCGGGTCATGCGGAAGCTCATTGATAGACTTGTTATTACTAAGGCATAGGTTCCATCAATAGAATCTCTATAATAGCTGTTAATGATCCTGAAATTTTCCTACCGTTTCCGGGTCATACGGAAGCTCATTGATAGTCTTGTTATTACTAAGGAATAGGTTCCATCAATAGAATTTCTATAATAGTTATTAATGATCCTGAAAGCATTCCTACCGTTTCCGGGTCATGCGGAAGCTCATTGGTAGACTTGTTATTACTAATGAATAGGTTCCATCAATAGAATCCCTATAATACTTATTAATGATCTTGAAAGCATTCCGACCGTTTCCGGGTCATGCGGAAGCTTATTGATAGACTTGTTATTGCTAAGGAATAGGTTCCATCAATAGAATCCCTATAACAGTTATTAATGATCCTGAAAGCATTCCGACCGTTTCCGGGTCATGCGGAAGCTCATTGATAGACTTGCTATTAGTAAGGAATAGGTTCCATCAATAGAGACCCTATAATAGTTGTTAATGATCCTGAAAGCATTCCTACCGTTTCCGGGTCATGCGGAAGCTCATTGATAGACTTGTTATTACTAAGGCATAGGTTCCATCAATAGAATCCCTATAATAGTTGTTAATGATCATGAAACCATTCCTACCGTTTCCGGGTCATGCGGAAGCTCATTGATAGACTTGTTATTATTAAGGAATAGGTTCCATCAATAGAATCCCTATAATAGTTATTAATGATCCTGAAAGCATTTCTACCGTTTCCGGTTCATGCCGAAGCTCATTGGTAGACTTGTTATTACTAAGGAATAGGTTCCATCAATAGAATCCCTATAATAGTTATTAATGATCCTGAAAGCATTCCTACCGTTTCCGGGTCATGCCGAAGCTCATTGGTAGACTTGTTATTACTAAGGAATAGGTTCCATCAATAGAATCCCTATAATAGTTATTAATGATACTGAAAGCATTCCTACCGTTTCCGGGTCATGCAGAAGCTTATTGACAGACTTGTTATTGCTAAGGAATAGGTTCCATCAATAGAATCCCTATAATAGTTATTAATGATCCTGAAAGCATACCGACCGTTTCCGGGTCATGCGGAAGCTTATTGATAGACTTGCTATTACAAAGGAATAGGTTTCATCAATAGAGACCCTATAACAGTTGTTAATGATCCTGAAAGCATTGCTACCGTTTCCGGGTCATGCGGAAGCTCATTGATAGACTTGTTATTACTAAGGCATAGGTTCCATCAATAGAATCCCTATAATAGTTATTAATGATCCTGAAAGCATTTCTACCGTTTCCGGCTCATGCCGAAGCTCATTGATAGACTTGTTATTACTAAGGCATAGGTTCCATCAATAGAATCTCTATAATAGCTGTTAATGATCCTGAAATTTTCCTACCGTTTCCGGGTCATACGGAAGCTCATTGATAGTCTTGTTATTACTAAGGAATAGGTTCCATAAACAGAATTTCTATAATAGGTATCAATGATCCTGAAAACATTCCTACCGTTTCCGGGTCATGCGGAAACTCATTGACAGACTTATTATTACTAAGGAATAGGTTCCATCAATAGAATTTCTATAATAGTTATTAATGATCCTGAAAGCATTCCTACCGTTTCCGGGTCATGCGGAAGCTCATTGGTAGACTTGTTATTACTAATGAATAGGTTCCATCAATAGAATTTCTATAATAGTTATTAATGATCCTGAAAGCATTCCTACCGTTTCCGGGTCATGCGGAAGCTCATTGGTAGACTTGTTATTACTAATGAATAGGTTCCATCAATAGAATCCCTATAATACTTATTAATGATCTTGAAAGCATTCCGACCGTTTCCGGGTCATGCGGAAGCTTATTGATAGACTTGTTATTGCTAAGGAATAGGTTCCATCAATAGAATCCCTATAACAGTTATTAATGATCCTGAAAGCATTCCGACCGTTTCCGGGTCATGCGGAAGCTTATTGATAGACTTGCTATTACTAAGGAATAGGTTCCATCAATAGAGACCCTATAATAGTTGTTAATGATCCTGAAAGCATTCCTACCGTTTCCGGGTCATGCGGAAGCTCATTGATAGACTTGTTATTACTAAGGCATAGGTTCCATCAATAGAATCCCTATAATAGTTGTTAATGATCATGAAACCATTCCTACCGTTTCCGGGTCATGCGGAAGCTCATTGATAGACTTGTTATTATTAAGGAATAGGTTCCATCAATAGAATCCCTATAATAGTTATTAATGATCCTGAAAGCATTTCTACCGTTTCCGGTTCATGCCGAAGCTCATTGGTAGACTTGTTATTACTAAGGAATAGGTTCCATCAATAGAATCCCTATAATAGTTATTAATGATCCTGAAAGCATTCCTACCGTTTCCGGGTCATGCCGAAGCTCATTGGTAGACTTGTTATTACTAAGGAATAGGTTCCATCAATAGAATCCCTATAATAGTTATTAATGATACTGAAAGCATTCCTACCGTTTCCGGGTCATGCAGAAGCTTATTGACAGACTTGTTATTGCTAAGGAATAGGTTCCATCAATAGAATCCCTATAATAGTTATTAATGATCCTGAAAGCATACCGACCGTTTCCGGGTCATGCGGAAGCTTATTGATAGACTTGCTATTACAAAGGAATAGGTTTCATCAATAGAGACCCTATAACAGTTGTTAATGATCCTGAAAGCATTGCTACCGTTTCCGGGTCATGCGGAAGCTCATTGATAGACTTGTTATTACTAAGGCATAGGTTCCATCAATAGAATCCCTATAATAGTTATTAATGATCCTGAAAGCATTTCTACCGTTTCCGGCTCATGCCGAAGCTCATTGATAGACTTGTTATTACTAAGGCATAGGTTCCATCAATAGAATCTCTATAATAGCTGTTAATGATCCTGAAATTTTCCTACCGTTTCCGGGTCATACGGAAGCTCATTGATAGTCTTGTTATTACTAAGGAATAGGTTCCATAAACAGAATTTCTATAATAGGTATCAATGATCCTGAAAACATTCCTACCGTTTCCGGGTCATGCGGAAACTCATTGACAGACTTATTATTACTAAGGAATAGGTTCCATCAATAGAATTTCTATAATAGTTATTAATGATCCTGAAAGCATTCCTACCGTTTCCGGGTCATGCGGAAGCTCATTGGTAGACTTGTTATTACTAATGAATAGGTTCCATCAATAGAATTTCTATAATAGTTATTAATGATCCTGAAAGCATTCCTACCGTTTCCGGGTCATGCGGAAGCTCATTGGTAGACTTGTTATTACTAATGAATAGGTTCCATCAATAGAATCCCTATAATACTTATTAATGATCTTGAAAGCATTCCGACCGTTTCCGGGTCATGCGGAAGCTTATTGATAGACTTGTTATTGCTAAGGAATAGGTTCCATCAATAGAATCCCTATAACAGTTATTAATGATCCTGAAAGCATTCCGACCGTTTCCGGGTCATGCGGAAGCTTATTGATAGACTTGCTATTACTAAGGAATAGGTTCCATCAATAGAGACCCTATAATAGTTGTTAATGATCCTGAAAGCATTCCTACCGTTTCCGGGTCATGCGGAAGCTCATTGATAGACTTGTTATTACTAAGGCATAGGTTCCATCAATAGAATCCCTATAATAGTTGTTAATGATCATGAAACCATTCCTACCGTTTCCGGGTCATGCGGAAGCTCATTGATAGACTTGTTATTATTAAGGAATAGTTTCCATCAATAGAATCCCTATAATAGTTATTAATGATCCTGAAAGCATTTCTACCGTTTCCGGCTCATGCCGAAGCTCATTGGTAGACTTGTTATTACTAAGGAATAGGTTCCATCAATAGAATCCCTATAATAGTTATTAATGATCCTGAAAGCATTCCTACCGTTTCCGGGTCATGCCGAAGCTCATTGGTAGACTTGTTATTACTAAGGAATAGGTTCCATCAATAGAATCCCTATAATAGTTATTAATGATACTGAAAGCATTCCTACCGTTTCCGGGTCATGCAGAAGCTTATTGACAGACTTGTTATTGCTAAGGAATAGGTTCCATCAATAGAATCCCTATAATAGTTATTAATGATCCTGAAAGCATACCGACCGTTTCCGGGTCATGCGGAAGCTTATTGATAGACTTGCTATTACAAAGGAATAGGTTTCATCAATAGAGACCCTATAATAGTTGTTAATGATCCTGAAAGCATTGCTACCGTTTCCGGGTCATGCGGAAGCTCATTGATAGACTTGTTATTACTAAGGCATAGGTTCCATCAATAGAATCCCTATAATAGCTGTTAATGATCCTGAAATTTTCCTACCGTTTCCGGGTCATACGGAAGCTCATTGATAGTCTTGTTATTACTAAGGGATAGGTTCCATAAACAGAATTTCTATAATAGGTATCAATGATCCTGAAAACATTCCTACCGTTTCCGGGTCATGCGGAAACTCATTGACAGACTTATTATTACTAAGGAATAGGTTCCATCAATAGAATTTCTATAATAGTTATTAATGATCCTGAAAGCATTCCTACCGTTTCCGGGTCATGCGGAAGCTCATTGGTAGACTTGTTATTACTAATGAATAGGTTCCATCAATAGAATCCCTATAATACTTATTAATGATCTTGAAAGCATTCCGACCGTTTCCGGGTCATGCGGATGCTCTTTGATAGACTTGTTATTGCTAAGGAATAGGTTCCATCAATAGAATCCCTATAACAGTTATTAATGATCCTGAAAGCATTCCGACCGTTTCCGGGTCATGCGGAAGCTTATTGATAGACTTGCTATTACTAAGGAATAGGTTCCATCAATAGAGACCCTATAATAGTTGTTAATGATCCTGAAAGCATTCCTACCGTTTCCGGGTCATGCGGAAGCTCATTGATAGACTTGTTATTACTAAGGCATAGGTTCCATCAATAGAATCCCTATAATAGTTGTTAATGATCATGAAACCATTCCTACCGTTTCCGGGTCATGCGGAAGCTCATTGATAGACTTGTTATTATTAAGGAATAGGTTCCATCAATAGAATCCCTATAATAGTTATTAATGATCCTGAAAGCATTTCTACCGTTTCCGGTTCATGCCGAAGCTCATTGGTAGACTTGTTATTACTAAGGAATAGGTTCCATCAATAGAATCCCTATAATAGTTATTAATGATCCTGAAAGCATTTCTACCGTTTCCGGTTCATGCCGAAGCTCATTGGTAGACTTGTTATTACTAAGGAATAGGTTCCATCAATAGAATCCCTATAATAGTTATTAATGATACTGAAAGCATTCCTACCGTTTCCGGGTCATGCAGAAGCTTATTGACAGACTTGTTATTGCTAAGGAATAGGTTCCATCAATAGAATCCCTATAATAGTTATTAATGATCCTGAAAGCATACCGACCGTTTCCGGGTCATGCGGAAGCTTATTGATAGACTTGCTATTACAAAGGAATAGGTTTCATCAATAGAGACCCTATAACAGTTGTTAATGATCCTGAAAGCATTGCTACCGTTTCCGGGTCATGCGGAAGCTCATTGATAGACTTGTTATTACTAAGGCATAGGTTCCATCAATAGAATCCCTATAATAGTTATTAATGATCCTGAAAGCATTTCTACCGTTTCCGGCTCATGCCGAAGCTCATTGATAGACTTGTTATTACTAAGGCATAGGTTCCATCAATAGAATCTCTATAATAGCTGTTAATGATCCTGAAATTTTCCTACCGTTTCCGGGTCATACGGAAGCTCATTGATAGTCTTGTTATTACTAAGGAATAGGTTCCATAAACAGAATTTCTATAATAGGTATCAATGATCCTGAAAACATTCCTACCGTTTCCGGGTCATGCGGAAACTCATTGACAGACTTATTATTACTAAGGAATAGGTTCCATCAATAGAATTTCTATAATAGTTATTAATGATCCTGAAAGCATTCCTACCGTTTCCGGGTCATGCGGAAGCTCATTGGTAGACTTGTTATTACTAATGAATAGGTTCCATCAATAGAATCCCTATAATACTTATTAATGATCTTGAAAGCATTCCGACCGTTTCCGGGTCATGCGGAAGCTTATTGATAGACTTGTTATTGCTAAGGAATAGGTTCCATCAATAGAATCCCTATAACAGTTATTAATGATCCTGAAAGCATTCCGACCGTTTCCGGGTCATGCGGAAGCTTATTGATAGACTTGCTATTACTAAGGAATAGGTTCCATCAATAGAGACCCTATAATAGTTGTTAATGATCCTGAAAGCATTCCTACCGTTTCCGGGTCATGCGGAAGCTCATTGATAGACTTGTTATTACTAAGGCATAGGTTCCATCAATAGAATCCCTATAATAGTTGTTAATGATCATGAAACCATTCCTACCGTTTCCGGGTCATGCGGAAGCTCATTGATAGACTTGTTATTATTAAGGAATAGGTTCCATCAATAGAATCCCTATAATAGTTATTAATGATCCTGAAAGCATTTCTACCGTTTCCGGCTCATGCCGAAGCTCATTGGTAGACTTGTTATTACTAAGGAATAGGTTCCATCAATAGAATCCCTATAATAGTTATTAATGATCCTGAAAGCATTCCTACCGTTTCCGGGTCATGCCGAAGCTCATTGGTAGACTTGTTATTACTAAGGAATAGGTTCCATCAATAGAATCCCTATAATAGTTATTAATGATACTGAAAGCATTCCTACCGTTTCCGGGTCATGCAGAAGCTTATTGACAGACTTGTTATTGCTAAGGAATAGGTTCCATCAATAGAATCCCTATAATAGTTATTAATGATCCTGAAAGCATACCGACCGTTTCCGGGTCATGCGGAAGCTTATTGATAGACTTGCTATTACAAAGGAATAGGTTTCATCAATAGAGACCCTATAATAGTTGTTAATGATCCTGAAAGCATTGCTACCGTTTCCGGGTCATGCGGAAGCTCATTGATAGACTTGTTATTACTAAGGCATAGTTTCCATCAATAGAATCCCTATAATAGTTGTTAATGATCCTGAAACCATTCCTACCGTTTCCGGGTCATGCGAAAGCTCATTGATAGACTTGTTATTGCTAAGGAATAGGTTCCATCAACAGAATTTCTATAATAGTTATCAATGATCCTGAAAGCATTTCTACCGTTTCCGGCTCATGCCGAAGCTCATTGGTAGACTTGTTATTACTAAGGAATAGGTTCCATCAATAGAATCCCTATAATAGATATTAATGATCCTGAAAGCATTCCTACCGTTTCCGGGTAATGCGGAAACTCATTGATAGATTTGTTATTACTAAGGCATCGGTTCCATCAACAGAATCCCTATAATAGTTATTAATGATCCTGAAAACATTCCTACCGTTTCCGGGTCATGCGGAAGCTCATTGATAGACTTGTTATTACTAAGGAATAGGTTCCATCAATAGAATCCTTATAATAGATGTTAAAGATCCTGAAACCATTCCTATCCTTTCCGGGTCATGCGGAAGCTCGTTGATAGACTTGTTATTATTAAGGAATAGGTTCCATCAATAGAATCCCTATAATAGTTATTAATGATCCTGAAAGCATTTCTACCGTTTCCGGCTCATGCAGAAGCTCATTGATAGACTTGTTATTACTAAGGAATAGGTTCCATCAATAGAATCCCTATAATAGTTATTAATGATCCTGAAAGCATTCCTACCGTTTCCGTGTCATGCGGAAGCTCATTGATAGAGTTATTACTAAGGCATAGGTTCCATCAATAGAATTCCTATAATAGTTGTTAGTGATCCTGAAAGCATTCCTACCATTTCCGGGTCATGCGGAAGCTCATTGACAGACTTGTTATTACTAAGCCATAGGTTCCATCAATAGAATCCCTATAATAGTTGTTAATGATCCTCAAACCATTCTAACCGTTTCCGGGTCATGCGGAAGCTCATTGATAGAGTTATTATTAAGGAATAGGTTCCATCAATAGAATCCCTATAATAGTTATTAATGATTCTGAAAGCATTTCTACCGTTTCCGGCTCATGCCGAAGCTCATTGGTAGACTTGTTATTACTAAGGAATAGGTTCCATCAATAGAATCCCTATAATAGTTATTAATGATCCTGAAAGCATTCCTACCGTTTCCGGGTCATGCGGAAGCTCATTGATAGACTTGTTATTGCTAAGGAATAGGTTCCATCAACAGAATTTCTATAATAGTTATCAATGATCCTGAAAGCATTTCTACCGTTTCCGGCTCATGCCGAAGCTCATTGGTAGACTTGTTATTACTAAGGAATAGGTTCCATCAATAGAATCCCTATAATAGTTATTAATGATCCTGAAAGCATTCCTACCGTTTCCGGGTCATGCGGAAGCTCATTGATAGACTTGTTATTACTAAGGCATCGGTTCCATCAACAGAATCCCTATAATAGTTATTAATGATCCTGAAAACATTCCTACCGTTTCCGGGTCATGCGGAAGCTCATTGATAGACTTGTTATTACTAAGGAATAGGTTCCATCAATAGAATTTCTATAATAGTTATTAATGATCCTGAAAGCATTCCTACCGTTTCCGGGTCATGCGGAAGCTCATTGGTAGACTTGTTATTACTAATGAATAGGTTCCATCAATAGAATCCCTATAATACTTATTAATGATCTTGAAAGCATTCCGACCGTTTCCGGGTCATGCGGATGCTTTTTGATAGACTTGTTATTGCTAAGGAATAGGTTCCATCAATAGAATCCCTATAACAGTTATTAATGATCCTGAAAGCATTCCGACCGTTTCCGGGTCATGCGGAAGCTTATTGATAGACTTGCTATTACTAAGGAATAGGTTCCATCAATAGAGACCCTATAATAGTTGTTAATGATCCTGAAAGCATTCCTACCGTTTCCGGGTCATGCGGAAGCTCATTGATAGACTTGTTATTACTAAGGCATAGGTTCCATCAATAGAATCCCTATAATAGTTGTTAATGATCATGAAACCATTCCTACCGTTTCCGGGTCATGCGGAAGCTCATTGATAGACTTGTTATTATTAAGGAATAGGTTCCATCAATAGAATCCCTATAATAGTTATTAATGATCCTGAAAGCATTTCTACCGTTTCCGGCTCATGCCGAAGCTCATTGGTAGACTTGTTATTACTAAGGAATAGGTTCCATCAATAGAATCCCTATAATAGTTATTAATGATCCTGAAAGCATTCCTACCGTTTCCGGGTCATGCCGAAGCTCATTGGTAGACTTGTTATTACTAAGGAATAGGTTCCATCAATAGAATCCCTATAATAGTTATTAATGATACTGAAAGCATTCCTACCGTTTCCGGGTCATGCAGAAGCTTATTGACAGACTTGTTATTGCTAAGGAATAGGTTCCATCAATAGAATCCCTATAATAGTTATTAATGATCCTGAAAGCATACCGACCGTTTCCGGGTCATGCGGAAGCTTATTGATAGACTTGCTATTACAAAGGAATAGGTTTCATCAATAGAGACCCTATAATAGTTGTTAATGATCCTGAAAGCATTGCTACCGTTTCCGGGTCATGCGGAAGCTCATTGATAGACTTGTTATTACTAAGGCATAGTTTCCATCAATAGAATCCCTATAATAGTTGTTAATGATCCTGAAACCATTCCTACCGTTTCCGGGTCATGCGAAAGCTCATTGATAGACTTGTTATTGCTAAGGAACAGGTTCCATCAACAGAATTTCTATAATAGTTATCAATGATCCTGAAAGCATTTCTACCGTTTCCGGCTCATGCCGAAGCTCATTGGTAGACTTGTTATTACTAAGGAATAGGTTCCATCAATAGAATCCCTATAATAGATATTAATGATCCTGAAAGCATTCCTACCGTTTCCGGGTAATGCGGAAACTCATTGATAGATTTGTTATTACTAAGGCATCGGTTCCATCAACAGAATCCCTATAATAGTTATTAATGATCCTGAAAACATTCCTACCGTTTCCGGGTCATGCGGAAGCTCATTGATAGACTTGTTATTACTAAGGAATAGGTTCCATCAATAGAATCCTTATAATAGATGTTAAAGATCCTGAAACCATTCCTATCCTTTCCGGGTCATGCGGAAGCTCGTTGATAGACTTGTTATTATTAAGGAATAGGTTCCATCAATAGAATCCCTATAATAGTTATTAATGATCCTGAAAGCATTTCTACCGTTTCCGGCTCATGCAGAAGCTCATTGATAGACTTGTTATTACTAAGGAATAGGTTCCATCAATAGAATCCCTATAATAGTTATTAATGATCCTGAAAGCATTCCTACCGTTTCCGGGTCATGCGGAAGCTCATTGATAGAGTTATTACTAAGGCATAGGTTCCATCAATAGAATTCCTATAATAGTTGTTAGTGATCCTGAAAGCATTCCTACCATTTCCGGGTCATGCGGAAGCTCATTGACAGACTTGTTATTACTAAGCCATAGGTTCCATCAATAGAATCCCTATAATAGTTGTTAATGATCCTCAAACCATTCTAACCGTTTCCGGGTCATGCGGAAGCTCATTGATAGAGTTATTATTAAGGAATAGGTTCCATCAATAGAATCCCTATAATAGTTATTAATGATTCTGAAAGCATTTCTACCGTTTCCGGCTCATGCCGAAGCTCATTGGTAGACTTGTTATTACTAAGGAATAGGTTCCATCAATAGAATCCCTATAATAGTTATTAATGATCCTGAAAGCATTCCTACCGTTTCCGGGTCATGCGGAAGCTCATTGATAGACTTGTTATTGCTAAGGAATAGGTTCCATCAACAGAATTTCTATAATAGTTATCAATGATCCTGAAAGCATTTCTACCGTTTCCGGCTCATGCCGAAGCTCATTGGTAGACTTGTTATTACTAAGGAATAGGTTCCATCAATAGAATCCCTATAATAGTTATTAATGATCCTGAAAGCATTCCTACCGTTTCCGGGTCATGCGGAAGCTCATTGATAGACTTGTTATTACTAAGGCATCGGTTCCATCAACAGAATCCCTATAATAGTTATTAATGATCCTGAAAACATTCCTACCGTTTCCGGGTCATGCGGAAGCTCATTGATAGACTTGTTATTACTAAGGAATAGGTTCCATCAATAGAATCCTTATAATAGATGTTAAAGATCCTGAAACCATTCCTATCCTTTCCGGGTCATGCGGAAGCTCGTTGATAGACTTGTTATTATTAAGGAATAGGTTCCATCAATAGAATCCCTATAATAGTTATTAATGATCCTGAAAGCATTTCTACCGTTTCCGGCTCATGCAGAAGCTCATTGATAGACTTGTTATTACTAAGGAATAGGTTCCATCAATAGAATCCCTATAATAGTTATTAATGATCCTGAAAGCATTTCTACCGTTTCCGGGTCATGCGGAAGCTCATTGATAGACTTGTTTTTACTAAGGCATAGGTTCCATCAATAGAATTCCTATAATAGTTGTTAGTGATCCTGAAAGCATTCCTACCATTTCCGGGTCATGCGGAAGCTCATTGACAGACTTGTTATTACTAAGCCATAGGTTCCATCAATAGAATCCCTATAATAGTTGTTAATGATCCTCAAACCATTCTAACCGTTTCCGGGTCATGCGGAAGCTCATTGATAGAGTTATTATTAAGGAATAGGTTCCATCAATAGAATCCGTATAATAGTTATTAATGATTCTGAAAGCATTTCTACCGTTTCCGGCTCATGCCGAAGCTCATTGGTAGACTTGTTATTACTAAGGAATAGGTTCCATCAATAGAATCCCTATAATAGTTATTAATGATCCTGAAAGCATTCCTACCGTTTCCGGGTCATGCGGAAGCTCATTGATAGACTTGTTATTGCTAAGGAATAGGTTCCATCAACAGAATTTCTATAATAGTTATCAATGATCCTGAAAGCATTCCTACCGTTTCCGGGTCATGCGGAAGCTCAGTGATAGACTTATTATTACTAAGGAATAGGTTTCATCAACAGAATTTCTATAATAGTTATTAATGATCCTGAAAGCATTCCTACCGTTTCCGGGTCATGCGGAAGTTTTTGATAGACTTGTTATTACTAAGGAATAGGTTCCATCAATAGAATCCCTATAATAGTTCTTAATGATCCTGAAAGCATTCCTACCATTTCCGGGTCATGCGGAAGCTCATTGATAGACTTGTTATTACTAAGGCATAGGTTCCATCAATAGAATCCCTATAATAGTTGTTAATGATCCTGAAACCATTCCTACTGTTTCCGGGTCATGCGGAAGCTCATTGATAGAGTTATTATTAAGGAATAGGTTCCATCAATAGAATCCCTATAATAGTTATTAATGATCCTGAAAACATTTCTACCGTTTCCGGGTCATGCGGAAGCTCATTGATAGACTTGTTATTACTAAGGAATAGGTTCCATCAATAGAATTCCTATAATAGTTGTTAATGATCCTGAAACCATTCCTACCGTTTCCGGGTCATGCGGAAGCTCATTGACAGAATTGTTATTACTAAGGCATAGGTTCCATCAATAGAATCCGTATAATAGTTGTTAATGATCCTGAAACCATTCCTACCGTTTCCGGGTCATGCGGAAGCTCATTGATAGACTTGTTATTATTAAGGAATAGGTTCCATCAATAGAATCCCTATAATAGTTATTAATGATTCTGAAAGCATTTCTACCGTTTCCGGCTCATGCGGAAGCTCATTGATAGACTTGTTATTGCTAAGGAATAGGTTCCATCAACAGAATTTCTATAATAGTTATCAATGATCCTGAAAGCATTCCTACCGTTTCCGGGTCATGCGGAAGCTCAGTGATAGACTTATTATTACTAAGGAATAGGTTTCATCAACAGAATTTCTATAATAGTTATTAATGATCCTGAAAGCATTCCTACCGTTTCCGGGTCATGCGGAAGTTTTTGATAGACTTGTTATTACTAAGGCATAGGTTCCATCAATAGAATCCCTATAATAGTTGTTAATGATCCTGAAACTTTCCTACCGTTTCCGGGTCATGCGGAAGCTCATTGATGGAGTTATTATTAAGGAATAGGTTCCATGAATAGAATCCCTATAATAGTTATTAATGATCCTGAAAGCATTTCTACCGTTTCCGGGTCATGCGGAAGCTCATTGATAGACTTGTTATTACTAAGGCATAGGTTCCATCAATAGAATCCCTATAATAGTTGTTAATGATCCTGAAACCATTCCTTCCGTTTCCGGGTCATGCGAAAGCTCATTGATAGACTTGTTATTGCTAAGGAATAGGTTCCATCAACAGAATTTCTATAACAGTTATCAATGATCCTGAAAGCATTTCTACCGTTTCCGGCTCATGCCGAAGCTCATTGGTAGACTTGTTATTACTAAGGAATAGGTTCCATCAATAGAATCCCTATAATAGTTATTAATGATCCTGAAAGCATTCCTACCGTTTCCGGGTCATGCGGAAACTCATTGATAGACTTGTTATTACTAAGGCATCGGTTCCATCAACAGAATCCCTATAATAGTTATTAATGATCCTGAAAACATTCCTACCGTTGCCGGGTCATGCGGAAGCTCATTGATAGACTTGTTATTACTAAGGCATAGGTTCCATCAATAGAATCCCTATAATAGTTGTTAATGATCCTGAAACCATTCCTACCGTTTCCGGGTCATGCGGAAGCTCATTGATAGAGTTATTATTAAGGAATAGGTTCCATCAATAGAATCCCTATAATAGTTATTAATGATCCTGAAAACATTTCTACCGTTTCCGGGTCATGCGGAAGCTCATTGATAGACTTGTTATTACTAAGGAATAGGTTCCATCAATAGAATTCCTATAATAGTTGTTAGTGATCCTGAAACCATTCCTACCGTTTCCGGGTCATGCGGAAGCTCATTGATAGAATTGTTATTACTAAGGCATAGGTTCCATCAATAGAATCCGTATAATAGTTGTTAATGATCCTGAAACCATTCCTACCGTTTCCGGGTCATGCGGAAGCTCATTGATAGACTTGTTATTATTAAGGAATAGGTTCCATCAATAGAATCCCTATAATAGTTATTAATGATTCTGAAAGCATTTCTACCGTTTCCGGCTCATGCGGAAGCTCATTGATAGACTTGTTATTGCTAAGGAATAGGTTCCATCAACAGAATTTCTATAATAGTTATCAATGATCCTGAAAGCATTCCTACCGTTTCCGGGTCATGCGGAAGCTCAGTGATAGACTTATTATTACTAAGGAATAGGTTTCATCAACAGAATTTCTATAATAGTTATTAATGATCCTGAAAGCATTCCTACCGTTTCCGGGTCATGCGGAAGTTTTTGATAGACTTGTTATTACTAAGGCATAGGTTCCATCAATAGAATCCCTATAATAGTTGTTAATGATCCTGAAACTTTCCTACCGTTTCCGGGTCATGCGGAAGCTCATTGATAGAGTTATTATTAAGGAATAGGTTCCATGAATAGAATCCCTATAATAGTTATTAATGATCCTGAAAGCATTTCTACCGTTTCCGGGTCATGCGGAAGCTCATTGATAGACTTGTTATTACTAAGACATAGGTTCCATCAATAGAATCCCTATAATAGTTGTTAATGATCCTGAAACCATTCCTACCGTTTCCGGGTCATGCGAAAGCTCATTGATAGACTTGTTATTGCTAAGGAATAGGTTCCATCAACAGAATTTCTATAATAGTTATTAATGATCCTGAAAGCATTCCTACCGTTTCCGGGTCATGCGGAAGCTCATTGATAGACTTGTTATTAGTAAGGCATAGGTTCCATCAATAGAATCCCTATAATAGTTATTAATGATCCTGAAAGCATTCCTACCGTTTCCGGCTCATGCCGAAGCTCATTGATAGACTTGTTATTGCTAAGGAGTAGGTTCCATCAACAGAATTTCTATAATAGTTATCAATGATCCTGAAAGCATTCCTACCGTTTCCGGGTCATGCAGAAGCTTATTGATAGACTTGCTATTACTAAGGAATAGGTTCTATCAATAGAGACCCTATAATAGTTGTTAATGATCCTGAAAGCATTCCTACCGTTTCCGGGTCATGCGGAAGCTCATTGATAGACTTTTTATTTCTAAGGCATAGGTTCCATCAATAGAATCCCTATAATAGTTGTTAATGATCCTGAAACCATTCCTACCGTTTCCGGGTCATGCGGAAGCTCATTGATAGATTTGTTATTATTAAGGAATAGGTTCCATCAATAGAATCCCTATAATAGTTATTAATGGTCCTGAAAGCATTTCTACCGTTTCCGGCTCAGGCCGAAGCTCATTGGTAGACTTGTTATTACTAAGGAATAGGTTCCATCAATAGAATCCCTATAATAGTTGTTAATGATCCTGAAAGCATTCCTACCGTTTCCGGGTCATGCGGAAGCTCATTGATAGCCTTGTTATTACTAAGGCATAGGTTCCATCAATAGAATCCCTATAATAGCTGTTAATGATCCTGAAACCATTCCTACCGTTTCCGGGTCATACGGAAGCTCATTGATAGACTTGTCATTACTAAGGAATAGGTTCCATCAACAGAATTTCTATAATAGTTATTAATGATCCTGAAAACATTCCTACCGTTTCCGGGTCATGCAGAAACTCATTGACAGACTTATTATTACTAAGGAATAGGTTCCATCAACAGAATTTCTATAATAGTTATCAATGATCCTGAAAGCATTCCGACCGTTTCCGGGTCATGCAGAAGCTTATTGATAGACTTGCTATTACTAAGGAATAGGTTCTATCAATAGAGACCCTATAATAGTTGTTAATGATCCTGAAAGCATTCCTACCGTTTCCGGGTCATGCGGAAGCTCATTGATAGACTTTTTATTTCTAAGGCATAGGTTCCATCAATAGAATCCCTATAATAGTTGTTAATGATCCTGAAACCATTCCTACCGTTTCCGGGTCATGCGGAAGCTCATTGATAGATTTGTTATTATTAAGGAATAGGTTCCATCAATAGAATCCCTATAATAGTTATTAATGGTCCTGAAAGCATTTCTACCGTTTCCGGCTCAGGCCGAAGCTCATTGGTAGACTTGTTATTACTAAGGAATAGGTTCCATCAATAGAATCCCTATAATAGTTGTTAATGATCCTGAAAGCATTCCTACCGTTTCCGGGTCATGCGGAAGCTCATTGATAGCCTTGTTATTACTAAGGCATAGGTTCCATCAATAGAATCCCTATAATAGCTGTTAATGATCCTGAAATCATTCCTACCGTTTCCGGGTCATACGGAAGCTCATTGATAGACTTGTCATTACTAAGGAATAGGTTCCATCAACAGAATTTCTATAATAGTTATTAATGATCCTGAAAGCATTCCTACCGTTTCCGGGTCATGCGGAAGCTCATTGATAGACTTGTTATTAGTAAGGCATAGGTTCCATCAATAGAATCCCTATAATAGTTATTAATGATCCTGAAAGCATTCCTACCGTTTCCGGCTCATGCCGAAGCTCATTGATAGACTTGTTATTGCTAAGGAGTAGGTTCCATCAACAGAATTTCTATAATAGTTATCAATGATCCTGAAAGCATTCCTACCGTTTCCGGGTCATGCGGAAGCTCATTGATAGACTTGTTATTACTAAGGTATCGGTTCCATCAATAGAATCCCTATAATAGTTGTTAATGATCCTGAAACCATTCCTACCGTTTCCGGGTCATGCGGAAGCTCATTGATTGAGTTATTATTAAGGAATAGGTTCCATCAATAGAATCCCTATAATAGTTATTAATGATTCTGAAAGCATTTCTACCGTTTCCGGCTCATGCGGAAGCTCATTGATAGACTTGTTATTGCTAAGGAATAGGTTCCATCAACAGAATTTCTATAATAGTTATCAATGATCCTGAAAGCATTCCTACCGTTTCCGGGTCATGCGGAAGCTCATTGATAGACTTGTTATTACTAAGGCATCGGTTCCATCAATAGAATCCCTATAATAGTTATTAATGATCCTGAAACCATTCCTACCGTTTCCGGGTCATGCGGAAGCTCATTGATAGACTTGTTATTATTAAGGAATAGGTTCCATCAATAGAATCCCTATAATAGTTATTAATGATCCTGAAAGCATTTCTACCGTTTCCGGCTCATGCCGAAGCTCATTGGTAGACTTGTTATTACTAAGGAATAGGTTCCATCAATAGAATCCCTATAACAATTATTAATGATCTTGAAAGCAATCCGACCATTTCCGGGTCATGCGGAAGTTTTTGATAGACTTGTTATTACTAAGGAATAGGTTCCATCAATAGAATCCCTATAATAGTTATTAATGATCCTGAAATCATTCGTATCGTTTCCGGGTCATGCGGAAGCTCATTGACAGACTTGTTATTATTAAAGAATAGGTTCCATCAATAGAATCCCTATAATAGTTATTAATGATCCTGAAAGCATTCCTACCGTTTCCGGGTCATGCGGAAGCTCATTGATAGACTTGTTATTAGTAAGGAATAGGTTCCATCAATAGAATCCCTATAATAGTTATTAATGATCCTGAAAGCATTCCTACCGTTTCCGGGTCATGCGGAAGCTCATTGATAGAGTTGTTATTAGTAAGGAATAGGTTCCATCAATAGAATCCCTATAATAGTTGTTAATGATCCTGAAAGCATTCCTACCGTTTCCGGGTCATGCGGAAGCTCATTGATAGCCTTGTTATTACTAAGGCATAGGTTCCATCAACACAGTCCCTATAATAGTTATTAATGATCCTGAAATCATTCGTATCGTTTCCGGGTCATGCGGAAGCTCATTGATAGACTTGTTATTAGTAAGGAATAGGTTCCATCAATAGAATCCCTATAATAGTTATTAATGATCCTGAAAGCATTCCTACCGTTTCCGGGTCATGCGGAAGCTCATTGATAGAGTTGTTATTAGTAAGGAATAGGTTCCATCAATAGAATCCCTATAATAGTTGTTAATGATCCTGAAAGCATTCCTACCGTTTCCGGGTCATGCGGTTACTCATTGATAGACTTGTTATTACTAAGGCATAGGTTCCATCAATAGAATCCCTATAATAGTTGTTAATGATCCTGAAACCATTCCTACAGTTTCCGGGTCATGCGGAAGCTCATTGATAGACTTGTTATTACTAAGGAATAGGTTCCATCAATAGAATCCCTATAATAGTTATTAATAATCCTGAAAACATTCCTACCGTTTCCGGGTCATGCGGAAGCTCATTGATAGACTTGTTATTACTAAGGCATAGGTTCCATCAACACAGTCCCTATAATAGTTATTAATGATCCTGAAATCATTCGTATCGTTTCCGGGTCATGCGGAAGCTCATTGACAGACTTGTCATTACTAAGGAATAGGTTCCATCAACAGAATTTCTATAATAGTTATTAATGATCCTGAAAGCATTCCTACCGTTTCCGGGTCATGCGGAAGCTCATTGATAGACTTGTTATTAGTAAGGCATAGGTTCCATCAATAGAATCCCTATAATAGTTATTAATGATCCTGAAAGCATTCCTACCGTTTCCGGCTCATGCCGAAGCTCATTGATAGACTTGTTATTGCTAAGGAGTAGGTTCCATCAACAGAATTTCTATAATAGTTATCAATGATCCTGAAAGCATTCCTACCGTTTCCGGGTCATGCGGAAGCTCATTGATAGACTTGTTATTACTAAGGTATCGGTTCCATCAATAGAATCCCTATAATAGTTGTTAATGATCCTGAAACCATTCCTAAAGTTTCCGGGTCATGCGGAAGCTCATTGATTGAGTTATTATTAAGGAATAGGTTCCATCAATAGAATCCCTATAATAGTTATTAATGATTCTGAAAGCATTTCTACCGTTTCCGGCTCATGCGGAAGCTCATTGATAGACTTGTTATTATTAAGGAATAGGTTCCATCAATAGAATCCCTATAATAGTTATTAATGATCCTGAAAGCATTTCTACCGTTTCCGGCTCATGCCGAAGCTCATTGGTAGACTTGTTATTACTAAGGAATAGGTTCCATCAATAGAATCCCTATAACAATTATTAATGATCTTGAAATCATTCGTATCGTTTCCGGGTCATGCGGAAGCTCATTGACAGACTTGTTATTATTAAAGAATAGGTTCCATCAATAGAATCCCTATAATAGTTATTAATGATCCTGAAAGCATTCCTACCGTTTCCGGGTCATGCGGAAGCTCATTGATAGACTTGTTATTAGTAAGGAATAGGTTCCATCAATAGAATCCCTATAATAGTTATTAATGATCCTGAAAGCATTCCTACCGTTTCCGGGTCATGCGGAAGCTCATTGATAGACTTGTTATTACTAAGGCATAGGTTCCATCAACACAGTCCCTATAATAGTTATAAATGATCCTGAAATCATTCGTATCGTTTCCGGGTCATGCGGAAGCTCATTGACAGACTTGTTATTATTAAAGAATAGGCTCCATCATTAGAATCCCTATAATAGTTATTAATGATCTTGAAAGCATTCCTACCGTTTCCGGGTCATGCGGAAGCTCATTCATAGACTTGTTATTACTAAGGAATAGGTTCCATCAATAGAATCCCTATAATAGTTATTAATGTTCCGGAAACCATTCCTACCGTTTCCGGGTCATGCGGAAACTCATTGATAGACTTGTTATTACTAAGGCATAGGTTCCATCAACAGAATCCCTATAATAGTTGTTAATGATCCTGAAACCATTCCTACAGTTTCCGGGTCATGCGGAAGCTCATTGATAGACTTGTTATTACTAAGGAATAGGTTCCATCAATAGAATCCCTATAATAGTTATTAATAATCCTGAAAACATTCCTACCGTTTCCGGGTCATGCGGAAGCTCATTGATAGACTTGTTATTACTAAGGCATAGGTTCCATCAACACAGTCCCTATAATAGTTATTAATGATCCTGAAATCATTCGTATCGTTTCCGGGTCATGCGGAAGCTCATTGACAGACTTGTTATTATTAAAGAATAGGTTCCATCATTAGAATCCCTATAATAGTTATTAATGATCCTGAAAGCATTCCTACCGTTTCCGGGTCATGCGGAAGCTCATTGATAGACTTGTTATTAGTAAGGAATAGGTTCCATCAATAGAATCCCTATAATAGTTATTAATGATCCTGAAAGCATTCCTACCGTTTCCGGGTCATGCGGAAGCTCATTGATAGACTTGTTATTACTAAGGCATAGGTTCCATCAACACAGTCCCTATAATAGTTATAAATGATCCTGAAATCATTCGTATCGTTTCCGGGTCATGCGGAAGCTCATTGACAGACTTGTTATTATTAAAGAATAGGTTCCATCAATAGAATCCCTATAATAGTTATTAATGATCCTGAAAGCATTCCTACCGTTTCCGGGTCATGCGGAAGCTCATTGATAGACTTGTTATTAGTAAGGAATAGGTTCCATCAATAGAATCCCTATAATAGTTATTAATGATCCTGAAAGCATTCCTACCGTTTCCGGGTCATGCGGAAGCTCATTGATAGACTTGTTATTACTAAGGCATAGGTTCCATCAACACAGTCCCTATAATAGTTATAAATGATCCTGAAATCATTCGTATCGTTTCCGGGTCATGCGGAAGCTCATTGACAGACTTGTTATTATTAAAGAATAGGTTCCATCATTAGAATCCCTATAATAGTTATTAATGATCTTGAAAGCATTCCTACCGTTTCCGGGTCATGCGGAAGCTCATTCATAGACTTGTTATTACTAAGGAATAGGTTCCATCAATAGAATCCCTATAATAGTTATTAATGTTCCGGAAACCATTCCTACCGTTTCCGGGTCATGCGGAAACTCATTGATAGACTTGTTATTACTAAGGCATAGGTTCCATCAACAGAATCCCTATAATAGTTGTTAATGATCCTGAAACCATTCCTACAGTTTCCGGGTCATGCGAAAGCTCATTGATAGACTTGTTATTACTAAGGAATAGGTTCCATCAATAGAATCCCTATAATAGTTATTAATAATCCTGAAAACATTCCTACCGTTTCCGGGTCATGCGGAAGCTCATTGATAGACTTGTTATTACTAAGGCATAGGTTCCATCAACACAGTCCCTATAATAGTTATTAATGATCCTGAAATCATTCGTATCGTTTCCGGGTCATGCGGAAGCTCATTGACAGACTTGTTATTATTAAAGAATAGGTTCCATCATTAGAATCCCTATAATAGTTATTAATGATCCTGAAAGCATTCCTACCGTTTCCGGGTCATGCGGAAGCTCATTGATAGACTTGTTATTAGTAAGGAATAGGTTCCATCAATAGAATCCCTATAATAGTTATTAATGATCCTGAAAGCATTCCTACCGTTTCCGGGTCATGCGGAAGCTCATTGATAGAGTTGTTATTAGTAAGGAATAGGTTCCATCAATAGAATCCCTATAATAGTTATTAATGATCCTGAAACCATTCCTACCGTTTCCGGGTCATGCGGAAGCTCATTATAGACTTGTTATTATTAAAGAATAGGTTCCATCAATAGAATCCCTATAATAGTTATTAATGATCCTGAAAGCATTTCTACCGTTTCCGGCTCACGCGGAAGCTCATTGATAGACTTGTTATTACTAAGGAATAGGTTCCATCAATAGAATCGCTATAATAGTTATTAATGATCCTGAAAGCATACCTACCGTTTCCGGGTCATGCGGAAGCTCATGGATAGACTTGTTATTACTAAGGCATAGGTTCCATCAATAGAATCCCTATAATAGTTGTTAATGATCCTGATACCATTCCTACCGTTTCCGGGTCATGCGGAAGCTCATTGATAGACTTGTTATTATTAAGGAATAGGTTCCGTCAATAGAATCCCCATAATAGTTATTAATGATCCTGAAAGCATTTCTACCGTTTCCGGCTCATGCCGAAGCTCATTGGTAGACTTGTTATTACTAAGGAATAGGTTCCATCAATAGAATCCCTATAATAGTTATTAATGATCCTGAAAGCATTCCTACAGTTTCCGGGTCATGCGGAAGCTCATTGATAGCCTTGTTATTACTAAGGCATAGGTTCCATCAATAGAATCCCTATAATAGCTGTTAAGGATTCTGAAACCATTCCTACCGTTTCCGGGTCATACGGAAGCTCATTGATAGACTTGTTATTACTAAGGAATAGGTTCCATCATCAGAATTTCTATAATAGTTATTAATGATCCTGAAAGCATTCCTACCGTTTCCGGGTCATGCGTAAGCTCATTGATAGACTTGTTATTAGTAAGGCATAGGTTCCATCAATAGAATCCCTATAATAGTTATTAATGATCCTGAAAGCATTCCTACCGTTTCCGGGTCATGCGGAAGCTCATTGATAGGCTTGTTATTGCTAAGGAATAGGTTCCATCAACAGAATTTCTATAATAGTTATTAATGATCCTGAAAGCATTCCGACCGTTTCCGGGTCATGCAGAAGCTTATTGATATACTTGCTATTACTAAGGAATAGGTTCTATCAATAGAGACCCTATAATAGTTGTTAATGATCCTGAAAGCATTCCTACCGTTTCCGGGTCATGCGGAAGCTCATTGATAGACTTGTTATTACTAAGGCATAGGTTCCATCAATAGAATCCCTATAATAGTTGTTAATGATCCTGAAACCATTCCTACCGTTTCCGGGTCATGCGGAAGCTCATTGATAGGCTTGTTATTGCTAAGGAATAGGTTCCATCAACAGAATTTCTATAATAGTTATCAATGATCCTGAAAGCATTCCTACCGTTTCCGGGTCATGCGGAAGCTCATTGATAGACTTGTTATTACTAAGGCATCGGTTCCATCAATAGAATCCCTATAATAGTTATTAATGATCCTGAAAACATTCCTACCGTTTCCGGGTCATGCGGAAGCTCATTGATAGACTTGTTATTACTAAGGAATAGGTTCCATCAATAGAATCCCTATAATAGTTATTAATGATCTTGAAAGCATTCCGACCGTTTCCGGGTCATGCGGAAGCTTATTGATAGACTTGTTATTACTAAGGAATAGGTTCCATCAATAGAATCCCCATAATAGTTATTGATGATCCTGAAAGCATTCCGACCGTTTCCGGGTCATGCGGAAGTTTTTGATAGACTTGTTATTACTAAGGAATAGGTTCCATCAATAGAATCCCTATAATAGTTCTTAATGATCCTGAAAGCATTCCTACCGTTTCCGGGTCATGCGGAAGCTCATTGATAGACGTGTTATTACTAAGGCATAGGTTCCATCAATAGAATCCCTATAATAGTTGTTAATGATCCTGAAACCATTCCTACCGTTTCCGGGTCAGGCGGAAGCTCATTGATAGACTTGTTATTACTAAGGAATAGGTTCCATCAACAGAATTTCTATAATAGTTATTAATGATCCTGAAAACATTCCTACCGTTTCCGGGTCATGCGGAAACTCATTGACAGACTTATTATTACTAAGGAATAGGTTCCATCAATAGAATTTCTATAATAGTTATTAATGATCCTGAAAGCATTCCTACCGTTTCCGCGTCATGCGGAAGCTCATTGATAGACTTGTTATTACTAATGAATAGGTTCCATCAATAGAATCCCTATAATAGTTATTAATGATCTTGAAAGCATTCCGACCGTTTCCGGGTCATGCGGAAGCTTATTGATAGACTTGTTATTGCTAAGGAATAGGTTCCATCAATAGAATCCCTATAACAGTTATTAATGATCCTGAAAGCATTCAGACCGTTTCCGGGTCATGCGGAAGTTTTTGATAGACTTGTTATTACTAAGGAATAGGTTCCATCAATAGAATCCCTATAATAGTTATTAATGATCCTGAAAGCAATCCTACCGTTTCCGGGTCATGCGGAAGCTCATTGATAGACTTGTTATTACTAAGGCATAGGTTCCATCAATAGAATCCCTATAATAGTTGTTAATGATCATGAAACCATTCCTAACGTTTCCGGGTCATGCGGAAGCTCATTGATAGACTTGTTATTATTAAGGAATAGGTTCCATCAATAGAATCCCTATAATAGTTATTAATGATCCTGAAAGCATTTCTAACGTTTCCGGCTCATGCCGAAGCTCATAGGTAGACTTGTTATTACTAAGAATAGGTTCCATCAATAGAATCCCTATACTAGTTATTAATGATCCTGAAAGCATTCCTACAGTTTCCGGGTCATGCGGAAGCTCATTGATAGACTTGTTATTACTAAGGCATAGGTTCCATCAATAGAATCCCTATAATAGCTGTTAATGATCCTGAAACCATTCCTACCTTTTGCGGGTCATACGGAAGCTCATTGATAGACTTGTTATTACTAAGGAATAGGTTCCATCAACAGAATTTCTATAATAGTTATTAATGATCCTGAAAACATTCCTACCGTTCCGGGTCATGCGGAAACTCATTGACAGACTTATTATTACTAAGGAATAGGTTCCATCAATAGAATTTCTATAATAGTTATTAATGATCCTGAAAGCATTCCTACCGTTTCCGGGTCATGCGGAAGCTCATTGATAGACTTGTTATTACTAATGAATAGGTTCCATCAATAGAATCCCTATAATAGTTATTAATGATCTTGAAAGCATTCCGACCGTTTCCGGGTCATGCGGAAGCTTATTGATAGACTTGTTATTGCTAAGGAATAGGTTCCATCAATAGAATCCCTATAATAGTTGTTAATGATCCTGAAAGCATTCCTACCGTTTCCGGGTCATGCGGAAGCTCATTGATAGACTTGTTATTACTAAGGCATAGGTTCCATCAATAGAATCCCTATAATAGATGTTAAAGATCCTGAAACCATTCCTACCGTTTCCGGGTCATGCGGAAGCTCATTGATAGACTTGTTATTATTAAGGAATAGGTTCCATCAATAGAATCCCTATAATAGTTATTAATGATCCTGAAAGCATTTCTACCGTTTCCGGCTCATGCGGAAGCTCATTGATAGACTTATTATTACTAAGGAATAGGTTCCATCAATAGAATTTCTATAATAGTTATTAATGATCCTGAAAGCATTCCTACCGTTTCCGGGTCATGCGGAAGCTCATTGATAGACTTGTTATTACTAATGAATAGGTTCTATCAATAGAATCCCTATAATAGTTATTAATGATCCTGAAAGCATTCCGACCGTTTCCGGGTCATGCGGAAGCTTATTGATAGACTTGCTATTACTAAGGAATAGGTTCCATCAATAGAGACCCTATAATAGTTGTTAATGATCCTGAAAGCATTCCTACCGTTTCCGGGTCATGCGGAAGCTCATTGATAGACTTGTTATTACTAAGGCATAGGTTCCATCAATAGAATCCCTATAATAGATGTTAAAGATCCTGAAACCATTCCTACCGTTTCCGGGTCATGCGGAAGCTCATTGATAGACTTGTTATTATTAAGGAATAGGTTCCATCAATAGAATCCCTATAATAGTTATTAATGATCCTGAAAGCATTTCTACCGTTTCCGGCTCATGCGGAAGCTCATTGATAGACTTGTTATGACTAAGGAATAGGTTCCATCAATAGAATCCCTATAATAGTTATTAATGATCCTGAAAGCAATCCTACCGTTTCCGGGTCATGCGGAAACTCATTGATAGATTTGTTATTACTAAGGCATAGGTTCCATCAATAGAATCCCTATAATAGTTGTTAGTGATCATGAAACCTTTCCTACCGTTTCCGGGTCATGCGGAAGCTCATTGATAGACTTGTTATTACTAAGGAATAGGTTTCATCAACAGAATTTCTATAATAGTTATTAATGATCCTGAAAGCATTCCTACCGTTTCCGGGTCATGCGGAAGTTTTTGATCGACTTATTATTACTAAGGAATAGGTTCCATCAATAGAATCCCTATAATAGTTCTTAATGATCCTGAAAGCATTCCTACAGTTTCCGGGTCATGCGGAAGTTTTTGATCGACTTATTATTACTAAGGGATAGGTTCCATCAATAGAATCCCTATACTAGTTATTAATGATCCTGAAAGCATTCCTACAGTTTCCGGGTCATGCGGAAGCTCATTGATAGACTTGTTATTACTAAGGCATAGGTTCCATCAATAGAATCCCTATAATAGCTGTTAATGATCCTGAAACCATTCCTACCTTTTGCGGGTCATACGGAAGCTCATTGATAGACTTGTTATTACTAAGGAATAGGTTCCATCAACAGAATTTCTATAATAGTTATTAATGATCCTGAAAACATTCCTACCGTTCCGGGTCATGCGGAAACTCATTGACAGACTTATTTTTACTAAGGAATAGGTTCCATCAATAGAATTTCTATAATAGTTATTAATGATCCTGAAAGCATTCCTACCGTTTCCGGGTCATGCGGAAGCTCATTGATAGACTTGTTATTACCAATGAATAGGTTCCATCAATAGAATCCCTATAATAGTTATTAATGATCTTGAAAGCATTCCGACCGTTTCCGGGTCATGCGGAAGCTTATTGATAGACTTGTTATTGCTAAGGAATAGGTTCCATCAATAGAATCCCTATAATAGTTGTTAATGATCCTGAAAGCATTCCTACCGTTTCCGGGTCATGCGGAAGCTCATTGATAGACTTGTTATTACTAAGGCATAGGTTCCATCAATAGAATCCCTATAATAGTTATTAATGATCCTGAAAGCATTTCTACCGTTTCCGGCTCATGCGGAAGCTCATTGATAGACTTATTATTACTAAGGAATAGGTTCCATCAATAGAATTTCTATAATAGTTATTAATGATCCTGAAAGCATTCCTACCGTTTCCGGGTCATGCGGAAGCTCATTGATAGACTTGTTATTACTAAGGAATAGGTTCCATCAACAGAATTTCTATAATAGTTATTAATGATCCTGAAAACATTCCTACCGTTCCGGGTCATGCGGAAACTCATTGACAGACTTATTTTTACTAAGGAATAGGTTCCATCAATAGAATTTCTATAATAGTTATTAATGATCCTGAAAGCATTCCTACCGTTTCCGGGTCATGCGGAAGCTCATTGATAGACTTGTTATTACCAATGAATAGGTTCCATCAATAGAATCCCTATAATAGTTATTAATGATCTTGAAAGCATTCCGACCGTTTCCGGGTCATGCGGAAGCTTATTGATAGACTTGTTATTGCTAAGGAATAGGTTCCATCAATAGAATCCCTATAATAGTTGTTAATGATCCTGAAAGCATTCCTACCGTTTCCGGGTCATGCGGAAGCTCATTGATAGACTTGTTATTACTAAGGCATAGGTTCCATCAATAGAATCCCTATAATAGTTATTAATGATCCTGAAAGCATTTCTACCGTTTCCGGCTCATGCGGAAGCTCATTGATAGACTTATTATTACTAAGGAATAGGTTCCATCAATAGAATTTCTATAATAGTTATTAATGATCCTGAAAGCATTCCTACCGTTTCCGGGTCATGCGGAAGCTCATTGATAGACTTGTTATTACTAATGAATAGGTTCCATCAATAGAATCCCTATAATAGTTATTAATGATCCTGAAAGCATTCCGACCGTTTCCGGGTCATGCGGAAGCTTATTGATAGACTTGCTATTACTAAGGAATAGGTTCCATCAATAGAGACCCTATAATAGTTGTTAATGATCCTGAAAGCATTCCTACCGTTTCCGGGTCATGCGGAAGCTCATTGATAGACTTGTTATTACTAAGGCATAGGTTCCATCAATAGAATCCCTATAATAGATTTTAAAGATCCTGAAACCATTCCTACCGTTTCCGGGTCATGCGGAAGCTCATTGATAGACTTGTTATTATTAAGGAATAGGTTCCATCAATAGAATCCCTATAATAGTTATTAATGATCCTGAAAGCATTTCTACCGTTTCCGGCTCATGCGGAAGCTCATTGATAGACCTGTTATGACTAAGGAATAGGTTCCATCAATAGAATCCCTATAATAGTTATTAATGATCCTGAAAGCAATCCTACCGTTTCCGGGTCATGCGGAAACTCATTGATAGATTTGTTATTACTAAGGCATAGGTTCCATCAATAGAATCCCTATAATAGTTGTTAGTGATCCTGAAACCTTTCCTACCGTTTCCGGGTCATGCGGAAGCTCATTGATAGACTTGTTATTACTAAGGCATAGGTTCCATCAATAGAATCCCTATAATAGTTATTAATGATTCTGAAAGCATTTCTACCGTTTCCGGCTCATGCCGAAACTCATTGGTAGACTTGTTATTACTAAGGAATAGGTTCCATCAATAGAATCCCTATAATAGTTATTAATGATCCTGAAAGCATTCCTACCGTTTTCGGGTCATGCGGAAGCTCATTGATAGACTTGTTATTGCTAAGGAATAGGTTCCATCAATAGAATTTCTATAATAGTTATTAATGATCCTGAAAGCATTCCTACCGTTTCCGGGTCATGCGGAAGATCATTGATAGACTTGTTTTTACTAATGAATAGGTTCCATCAATAGAATCCCTATAATAGTTATTAATGATCTTGAAAGCATTCCGACCGTTTCCGGGTCATGCGGAAGCTTATTGATAGACTTGTTATTGCTAAGGAATAGGTTCCATCAATAGAATCCCTATAATAGTTATTAATGATCCTGAAAGCATTCCGACCGTTTCCGGGTCATGCAGAAGCTTATTGATAGACTTGCTATTACTAAGGAATAGGTTCTATCAATAGAGACCCTATAATAGTTGTTAATGATCCTGAAAGCATTCCTACCGTTTCCGGGTCATGCGGAAGCTCATTGATAGACTTTTTATTTCTAAGGCATAGGTTCCATCAATAGAATCCCTATAATAGTTGTTAATGATCCTGAAACCATTCCTACCGTTTCCGGGTCATGCGGAAGCTCATTGATAGATTTGTTATTATTAAGGAATAGGTTCCATCAATAGAATCCCTATAATAGTTATTAATGGTCCTGAAAGCATTTCTACCGTTTCCGGCTCAGGCCGAAGCTCATTGGTAGACTTGTTATTACTAAGGAATAGGTTCCATCAATAGAATCCCTATAATAGTTGTTAATGATCCTGAAAGCATTCCTACCGTTTCCGGGTCATGCGGAAGCTCATTGATAGCCTTGTTATTACTAAGGCATAGGTTCCATCAATAGAATCCCTATAATAGCTGTTAATGATCCTGAAACCATTCCTACCGTTTCCGGGTCATACGGAAGCTCATTGATAGACTTGTCATTACTAAGGAATAGGTTCCATCAACAGAATTTCTATAATAGTTATTAATGATCCTGAAAGCATTCCTACCGTTTCCGGGTCATGCGGAAGCTCATTGATAGACTTGTTATTAGTAAGGCATAGGTTCCATCAATAGAATCCCTATAATAGTTATTAATGATCCTGAAAGCATTCCTACCGTTTCCGGCTCATGCCGAAGCTCATTGATAGACTTGTTATTGCTAAGGAATAGGTTCCATCAACAGAATTTCTATAATAGTTATCAATGATCCTGAAAGCATTCCTACCGTTTCCGGGTCATGCGGAAGCTCATTGATAGACTTGTTATTACTAAGGCATAGGTTCCATCAATAGAATCCCTATAATAGATGTTAAAGATCCTGAAACCATTCCTACCGTTTCCGGGTCATGCGGAAGCTCATTGATAGACTTGTTATTATTAAGGAATAGGTTCCATCAATAGAATCCCTATAATAGTTATTAATGATCCTGAAAGCATTTCTACCGTTTCCGGCTCATGCGGAAGCTCATTGATAGACTTGTTATGACTAAGGAATAGGTTCCATCAATAGAATCCCTATAATAGTTATTAATGATCCTGAAAGCAATCCTTCCGTTTCCGGGTCATGCGGAAACTCATTGATAGATTTGTTATTACTAAGGCATAGGTTCCATCAATAGAATCCCTATAATAGTTGTTAGTGATCCTGAAACCTTTCCTACCGTTTCCGGGTCATGCGGAAGCTCATTGATAGACTTGTTATTACTAAGGAATAGGTTTCATCAACAGAATTTCTATAATAGTTATTAATGATCCTGAAAGCATTCCTACCGTTTCCGGGTCATGCGGAAGTTTTTGATCGACTTATTATTACTAAGGAATAGGTTCCATCAATAGAATCCCTATAATAGTTCTTAATGATCCTGAAAGCATTCCTACAGTTTCCGGGTCATGCGGAAGTTTTTGATCGACTTATTATTACTAAGGGATAGGTTCCATCAATAGAATCCCTATACTAGTTATTAATGATCCTGAAAGCATTCCTACAGTTTCCGGGTCATGCGGAAGCTCATTGATAGACTTGTTATTACTAAGGCATAGGTTCCATCAATAGAATCCCTATAATAGCTGTTAATGATCCTGAAACCATTCCTACCTTTTGCGGGTCATACGGAAGCTCATTGATAGACTTGTTATTACTAAGGAATAGGTTCCATCAACAGAATTTCTATAATAGTTATTAATGATCCTGAAAACATTCCTACCGTTCCGGGTCATGCGGAAACTCATTGACAGACTTATTTTTACTAAGGAATAGGTTCCATCAATAGAATTTCTATAATAGTTATTAATGATCCTGAAAGCATTCCTACCGTTTCCGGGTCATGCGGAAGCTCATTGATAGACTTGTTATTACCAATGAATAGGTTCCATCAATAGAATCCCTATAATAGTTATTAATGATCTTGAAAGCATTCCGACCGTTTCCGGGTCATGCGGAAGCTTATTGATAGACTTGTTATTGCTAAGGAATAGGTTCCATCAATAGAATCCCTATAATAGTTGTTAATGATCCTGAAAGCATTCCTACCGTTTCCGGGTCATGCGGAAGCTCATTGATAGACTTGTTATTACTAAGGCATAGGTTCCATCAATAGAATCCCTATAATAGTTATTAATGATCCTGAAAGCATTTCTACCGTTTCCGGCTCATGCGGAAGCTCATTGATAGACTTATTATTACTAAGGAATAGGTTCCATCAATAGAATTTCTATAATAGTTATTAATGATCCTGAAAGCATTCCTACCGTTTCCGGGTCATGCGGAAGCTCATTGATAGACTTGTTATTATTAATGAATAGGTTCCATCAATAGAATCCCTATAATAGTTATTAATGATCCTGAAAGCATTCCGACCGTTTCCGGGTCATGCGGAAGCTTATTGATAGACTTGCTATTACTAAGGAATAGGTTCCATCAATAGAGACCCTATAATAGTTGTTAATGATCCTGAAAGCATTCCTACCGTTTCCGGGTCATGCGGAAGCTCATTGATAGACTTGTTATTACTAAGGCATAGGTTCCATCAATAGAATCCCTATAATAGATTTTAAAGATCCTGAAACCATTCCTACCGTTTCCGGGTCATGCGGAAGCTCATTGATAGACTTGTTATTATTAAGGAATAGGTTCCATCAATAGAATCCCTATAATAGTTATTAATGATCCTGAAAGCATTTCTACCGTTTCCGGCTCATGCGGAAGCTCATTGATAGACCTGTTATGACTAAGGAATAGGTTCCATCAATAGAATCCCTATAATAGTTATTAATGATCCTGAAAGCAATCCTACCGTTTCCGGGTCATGCGGAAACTCATTGATAGATTTGTTATTACTAAGGCATAGGTTCCATCAATAGAATCCCTATAATAGTTGTTAGTGATCCTGAAACCTTTCCTACCGTTTCCGGGTCATGCGGAAGCTCATTGATAGACTTGTTATTACTAAGGCATAGGTTCCATCAATAGAATCCCTATAATAGTTATTAATGATTCTGAAAGCATTTCTACCGTTTCCGGCTCATGCCGAAACTCATTGGTAGACTTGTTATTACTAAGGAATAGGTTCCATCAATAGAATCCCTATAATAGTTATTAATGATCCTGAAAGCATTCTTACCGTTTTCGGGTCATGCGGAAGCTCATTGATAGACTTGTTATTGCTAAGGAATAGGTTCCATCAATAGAATTTCTATAATAGTTATTAATGATCCTGAAAGCATTCCTACCGTTTCCGGGTCATGCGGAAGATCATTGATAGACTTGTTATTACTAATGAATAGGTTCCATCAATAGAATCCCTATAATAGTTATTAATGATCTTGAAAGCATTCCGACCGTTTCCGGGTCATGCGGAAGCTTATTGATAGACTTGTTATTGCTAAGGAATAGGTTCCATCAATAGAATCCCTATAATAGTTATTAATGATCCTGAAAGCATTCCGACCGTTTCCGGGTCATGCAGAAGCTTATTGATAGACTTGCTATTACTAAGGAATAGGTTCTATCAATAGAGACCCTATAATAGTTGTTAATGATCCTGAAAGCATTCCTACCGTTTCCGGGTCATGCGGAAGCTCATTGATAGACTTTTTATTTCTAAGGCATAGGTTCCATCAATAGAATCCCTATAATAGTTGTTAATGATCCTGAAACCATTCCTACCGTTTCCGGGTCATGCGGAAGCTCTATGATAGATTTGTTATTATTAAGGAATAGGTTCCATCAATAGAATCCCTATAATAGTTATTAATGGTCCTGAAAGCATTTCTACCGTTTCCGGCTCAGGCCGAAGCTCATTGGTAGACTTGTTATTACTAAGGAATAGGTTCCATCAATAGAATCCCTATAATAGTTGTTAATGATCCTGAAAGCATTCCTACCGTTTCCGGGTCATGCGGAAGCTCATTGATAGCCTTGTTATTACTAAGGCATAGGTTCCATCAATAGAATCCCTATAATAGCTGTTAATGATCCTGAAACCATTCCTACCGTTTCCGGGTCATACGGAAGCTCATTGATAGACTTGTCATTACTAAGGAATAGGTTCCATCAACAGAATTTCTATAATAGTTATTAATGATCCTGAAAGCATTCCTACCGTTTCCGGGTCATGCGGAAGCTCATTGATAGACTTGTTATTAGTAAGGCATAGGTTCCATCAATAGAATCCCTATAATAGTTATTAATGATCCTGAAAGCATTCCTACCGTTTCCGGCTCATGCCGAAGCTCATTGATAGACTTGTTATTGCTAAGGAATAGGTTCCATCAACAGAATTTCTATAATAGTTATCAATGATCCTGAAAGCATTCCTACCGTTTCCGGGTCATGCGGAAGCTCATTGATAGACTTGTTATTACTAAGGTATCGGTTCGATCAATAGAATCCCTATAATAGTTGTTAATGATCCTGAAACCATTCCTACCGTTTCCGGGTCATGCGGAAGCTCATTGATTGAGTTATTATTAAGGAATAGGTTCCATCAATAGAATCCCTATAATAGTTTTTAATGATTCTGAAAGCATTTCTACCGTTTCCGGCTCATGCCGAAGCTCATTGATAGACTTGTTATTGCTAAGGAATAGGTTCCATCAACAGAATTTCTATAATAGTTATCAATGATCCTGAAAGCATTCCTACCGTTTCCGGGTCATGCGGAAGCTCATTGATAGACTTGTTATTACTAAGGCATCGGTTCCATCAATAGAATCCCTATAATAGTTATTAATGATCCTGAAAACATTCCTACCGTTTCCGGGTCATGCGGAAGCTCATTGATAGACTTGTTATTACTAAGGAATAGGTTCCATCAATAGAATCCCTATAATAGTTATTAATGATCTTGAAAGCATTCCGACCGTTTCCGGGTCATGCGGAAGCTTATTGATAGACTTGTTATTACTAAGGAATAGGTTCCATCAATAGAATCCCCATAATAGTTATTAATGATCCTGAAAGCATTCCGACCGTTTCCGGGTCATGCGGAAGTTTTTGTTAGACTTGTTATTACTAAGGAAAAGGTTCCATCAATAGAATCCCTATAATAGTTCTTAATGATCCTGAAAACATTCCTACAGTTTCCGGGTCATGCGGAAGCTCATTGATAGACTTGTTATTACTAAGGCATAGGTTCCATCAATAGAATCCCTATAATAGTTGTTAATGATCCTGAAACCATTCCTACCGTTTCCGGGTCATGCGGAAGCTCATTGATAGATTTGTTATTATTAAGGAATAGGTTCCATCAATAGAATCCCTATAATAGTTATTAATGATCCTGAAAGCATTTCTACCGTTTCCGGCTCATGCCGAAGATCATTGGTAGACTTGTTATTACTAAGGAATAGGTTCCATCAATAGAATCCCTATAATAGTTGTTAATGATCCTGAAAGCATTCCTACCGTTTCCGGGTCATGCGGAAGCTCATTGATAGCCTTGTTATTACTAAGGCATAGGTTCCATCAACAGAATTTCTATAATAGTTATTAATGATCCTGAAAGCATTCCTACCGTTTCCGGGTCATGCGAAAGCTCATTGATAGACTTGTTATTAGTAAGGCATAGGTTCCATCAATAGAATCCCTATAATAGTTATTAATGATCCTGAAAGCATTCCTACCGTTTCCGGGTCATGCGGAAGCTCATTGATAGCCTTGTCATTACTAAGGAATAGGTTCCATCAACAGAATTTCTATAATAGTTATTAATGATCCTGAAAGCATTCCGACCGTTTCCGGGTCATGCGGAAGTTTTTGATAGACTTGTTATTACTAATGAATAGGTTCCATCAATAGAATCTCTATAATAGTTGTTAATGATCCTGAAAGCATTCCTACCGTTTCCGGGTCATGCGGAAGCTCATTGATAGCCTTGTCATTACTAAGGAATAGGTTCCATCAACAGAATTTCTATAATAGTTATTAATGATCCTGAAAGCATTCCTACCGTTTCCGGGTCATGCGAAAGCTCATTGATAGACTTGTTACTAGTAAGGCATAGGTTCCATCAATAGAATCCCTATAATAGTTATTAATGATCCTGAAAGCATTCCTACCGTTTCCGGGTCATGCGAAAGCTCATTGATAGACTTGTTATTAGTAAGGCATAGGTTCCATCAATAGAATCCCTATAATAGTTATTAATGATCCTGAAAGCATTCCTACCGTTTCCGGGTCATGCGAAAGCTCATTGATAGACTTGTTATTAGTAAGGCATAGGTTCCATCAATAGAATCCCTATAATAGTTATTAATGATCCTGAAAGCATTCCTACCGTTTCCGGGTCATGCGGAAGCTCATTGATAGATTTGTTATTATTAAGGAATAGGTTCCATCAATAGAATCCCTATAATAGTTATTAATGGTCCTGAAATCATTTCTACCGTTTCCGGCTCAGGCCGAAGCTCATTGGTAGACTTGTTATTACTAAGGAATAGGTTCCATCAACAGAATTTCTATAATAGTTATTAATGATCCTGAAAGCATTCCTACCGTTTCCGGGTCATGCGGAAGCTCATTGATAGAGTAGTTATTAGAAAGGAATAGGTTCCATCAATAGAATCCCTATAACAGTTATTAATGATACTGAAAGCATTCCTACCGTTTCCGGGTCATCCGGAAGCTCATTGATAGACTTGTTATTAGTAAGGAATAGGTTCCATCAATAGAATCCCTATAATAGTTATTAATGATCCTGAAAACATTTCTACCGTTTCCGGCTCATGCGGAAGCTCATTGATAGACCTGTTATGACTAAGGAATAGGTTCCATCAATAGAATCCCTATAATAGTTATTAATGATCCTGAAAGCAATCCTACCGTTTCCGGGTCATGCGGAAACTCATTGATAGATTTGTTATTACTAAGGCATAGGTTCCATCAATAGAATCCCTATAATAGTTGTTAGTGATCCTGAAACCTTTCCTACCGTTTCCGGGTCATGCGGAAGCTCATTGATAGACTTGTTATTACTAAGGCATAGGTTCCATCAATAGAATCCCTATAATAGTTATTAATGATTCTGAAAGCATTTCTACCGTTTCCGGCTCATGCCGAAACTCATTGGTAGACTTGTTATTACTAAGGAATAGGTTCCATCAATAGAATCCCTATAATAGTTATTAATGATCCTGAAAGCATTCCTACCGTTTTCGGGTCATGCGGAAGCTCATTGATAGACTTGTTATTGCTAAGGAATAGGTTCCATCAATAGAATTTCTATAATAGTTATTAATGATCCTGAAAGCATTCCTACCGTTTCCGGGTCATGCGGAAGATCATTGATAGACTTGTTATTACTAATGAATAGGTTCCATCAATAGAATCCCTATAATAGTTATTAATGATCTTGAAAGCATTCCGACCGTTTCCGGGTCATGCGGAAGCTTATTGATAGACTTGTTATTGCTAAGGAATAGGTTCCATCAATAGAATCCCTATAATAGTTATTAATGATCCTGAAAGCATTCCGACCGTTTCCGGGTCATGCAGAAGCTTATTGATAGACTTGCTATTACTAAGGAATAGGTTCTATCAATAGAGACCCTATAATAGTTGTTAATGATCCTGAAAGCATTCCTACCGTTTCCGGGTCATGCGGAAGCTCATTGATAGACTTTTTATTTCTAAGGCATAGGTTCCATCAATAGAATCCCTATAATAGTTGTTAATGATCCTGAAACCATTCCTACCGTTTCCGGGTCATGCGGAAGCTCTATGATAGATTTGTTATTATTAAGGAATAGGTTCCATCAATAGAATCCCTATAATAGTTATTAATGGTCCTGAAAGCATTTCTACCGTTTCCGGCTCAGGCCGAAGCTCATTGGTAGACTTGTTATTACTAAGGAATAGGTTCCATCAATAGAATCCCTATAATAGTTGTTAATGATCCTGAAAGCATTCCTACCGTTTCCGGGTCATGCGGAAGCTCATTGATAGCCTTGTTATTACTAAGGCATAGGTTCCATCAATAGAATCCCTATAATAGCTGTTAATGATCCTGAAACCATTCCTACCGTTTCCGGGTCATACGGAAGCTCATTGATAGACTTGTCATTACTAAGGAATAGGTTCCATCAACAGAATTTCTATAATAGTTATTAATGATCCTGAAAGCATTCCTACCGTTTCCGGGTCATGCGGAAGCTCATTGATAGACTTGTTATTAGTAAGGCATAGGTTCCATCAATAGAATCCCTATAATAGTTATTAATGATCCTGAAAGCATTCCTACCGTTTCCGGGTCATGCGGAAGCTCATTGATAGACTTGTTATTACTAAGGTATCGGTTCGATCAATAGAATCCCTATAATAGTTGTTAATGATCCTGAAACCATTCCTACCGTTTCCGGGTCATGCGGAAGCTCATTGATTGAGTTATTATTAAGGAATAGGTTCCATCAATAGAATCCCTATAATAGTTATTAATGATTCTGAAAGCATTTCTACCGTTTCCGGCTCATGCCGAAGCTCATTGATAGACTTGTTATTGCTAAGGAATAGGTTCCATCAACAGAATTTCTATAATAGTTATCAATGATCCTGAAAGCATTCCTACCGTTTCCGGGTCATGCGGAAGCTCATTGATAGACTTGTTATTACTAAGGCATCGGTTCCATCAATAGAATCCCTATAATAGTTATTAATGATCCTGAAAACATTCCTACCGTTTCCGGGTCATGCGGAAGCTCATTGATAGACTTGTTATTACTAAGGAATAGGTTCCATCAATAGAATCCCTATAATAGTTATTAATGATCTTGAAAGCATTCCGACCGTTTCCGGGTCATGCGGAAGCTTATTGATAGACTTGTTATTACTAAGGAATAGGTTCCATCAATAGAATCCCCATAATAGTTATTAATGATCCTGAAAGCATTCCGACCGTTTCCGGGTCATGCGGAAGTTTTTGTTAGACTTGTTATTACTAAGGAAAAGGTTCCATCAATAGAATCCCTATAATAGTTCTTAATGATCCTGAAAACATTCCTACAGTTTCCGGGTCATGCGGAAGCTCATTGATAGACTTGTTATTACTAAGGCATAGGTTCCATCAATAGAATCCCTATAATAGTTGTTAATGATCCTGAAACCATTCCTACCGTTTCCGGGTCATGCGGAAGCTCATTGATAGATTTGTTATTATTAAGGAATAGGTTCCATCAATAGAATCCCTATAATAGTTATTAATGATCCTGAAAGCATTCCTACCGTTTCCGGGTCATGCGGAAGCTCATTGATAGCCTTGTTATTACTAAGGCATAGGTTCCATCAACAGAATTTCTATAATAGTTATTAATGATCCTGAAAGCATTCCTACCGTTTCCGGGTCATGCGAAAGCTCATTGATAGACTTGTTATTAGTAAGGCATAGGTTCCATCAATAGAATCCCTATAATAGTTATTAATGATCCTGAAAGCATTCCTACCGTTTCCGGGTCATGCGGAAGCTCATTGATAGCCTTGTCATTACTAAGGAATAGGTTCCATCAACAGAATTTCTATAATAGTTATTAATGATCCTGAAAGCATTCCGACCGTTTCCGGGTCATGCGGAAGTTTTTGATAGACTTGTTATTACTAATGAATAGGTTCCATCAATAGAATCTCTATAATAGTTGTTAATGATCCTGAAAGCATTCCTACCGTTTCCGGGTCATGCGGAAGCTCATTGATAGCCTTGTCATTACTAAGGAATAGGTTCCATCAACAGAATTTCTATAATAGTTATTAATGATCCTGAAAGCATTCCTACCGTTTCCGGGTCATGCGAAAGCTCATTGATAGACTTGTTACTAGTAAGGCATAGGTTCCATCAATAGAATCCCTATAATAGTTATTAATGATCCTGAAAGCATTCCTACCGTTTCCGGGTCATGCGAAAGCTCATTGATAGACTTGTTATTAGTAAGGCATAGGTTCCATCAATAGAATCCCTATAATAGTTATTAATGATCCTGAAAGCATTCCTACCGTTTCCGGGTCATGCGAAAGCTCATTGATAGACTTGTTATTAGTAAGGCATAGGTTCCATCAATAGAATCCCTATAATAGTTATTAATGATCCTGAAAGCATTCCTACCGTTTCCGGGTCATGCGGAAGCTCATTGATAGATTTGTTATTATTAAGGAATAGGTTCCATCAATAGAATCCCTATAATAGTTATTAATGGTCCTGAAATCATTTCTACCGTTTCCGGCTCAGGCCGAAGCTCATTGGTAGACTTGTTATTACTAAGGAATAGGTTCCATCAACAGAATTTCTATAATAGTTATTAATGATCCTGAAAGCATTCCTACCGTTTCCGGGTCATGCGGAAGCTCATTGATAGAGTAGTTATTAGAAAGGAATAGGTTCCATCAATAGAATCCCTATAACAGTTATTAATGATACTGAAAGCATTCCTACCGTTTCCGGGTCATCCGGAAGCTCATTGATAGACTTGTTATTAGTAAGGAATAGGTTCCATCAATAGAATCCCTATAATAGTTATTAATGATCCTGAAAACATTCCTACCGTTTCCGGGTCATGCGGAAGCTCATTGATAGCCTTGTCATTACTAAGGAATAGGTTCCATCAACAGAATTTCTATAATAGTTATTAATGATCCTGAAAGCATTCCTACCGTTTCCGGGTCATGCGGAAGCTCATTGATAGACTTGTTATTACTAAGGCATAGGTTCCATCAATAGAATCCCTATAATAGTTGTTAATGATCCTGAAACCATTCCTACCGTTTCCGGGTCATGCGGAAGCTCATTGATAGGCTTGTTATTGCTAAGGAATAGGTTCCATCAACAGAATTTCTATAATAGTTATCAATGATCCTGAAAGCATTCCTACCGTTTCCGGGTCATGCGGAAGCTCATTGATAGACTTGTTATTACTAAGGCATCGGTTCCATCAATAGAATCCCTATAATAGTTATTAATGATTCTGAAAACATTCCTACCGTTTCCGGGTCATGCGGAAGCTCATTGATAGACTTGTTATTACTAAGGAATAGGTTCCATCAATAGAATCCCTATAATAGTTATTAATGATCTTGAAAGCATTCCGACCGTTTCCGCGTCATGCGGAAGTTTTTGATAGACTTGTTATTACTAAGGAATAGGTTCCATCAATAGAATCCCCATAATAGTTATTAATGATCCTGAAAGCATTCCGACCGTTTCCGGGTCATGCGGAAGTTTTGGTAGACTTGTTATTACTAATGAATAGGTTCCATCAATAGAATCCCTATAATAGTTCTTAATGATCCTGAAAGCATTCCTACCGTCTCCGTGTCATGCGGAAGCTCATTGATAGACTTGTTATTACTAAGGCATAGTTTCCATCAATAGAATCCCTATAATAGTTGTTAATGATCCTGAAACCATTCCTACCGTTTCCGGGTCAGGCGGAAGCTCATTGAGAGACTTGTTATTATTAAGGAATAGGTTCCATCAATAGAATCCCTATAATAGTTATTAATGGTCCTGAAAGCATTTCTACCGTTTCCGGCTAATGCCGAAGCTCATTGGTAGACTTGTTATTACTAAGGAATAGGTTCCATCAATAGAATCCCTCTAATAGTTATTAATGATCCTGAAAGCATTGCTACCGTTTCCGGGTCATGCGGAAGCTCATTGATAGACTTGTTATTACTAAGGCGTAGGTTCCATCAACAGAATTTCTATAATAGGTATCAATGATCCTGAAAGCATTCCTACCGTTTCCGGGTCATGCGGAAGCTCATTGATAGACTTGTTATTACTAAGGCATCGGTTCCATCAATAGAATCCCTATAATAGTTATTAATGATCCTGAAAACATTCCTACCGTTTCCGGGTCATCCGGAAGCTCATTTATAGAGTTGTTATTACTAAGGAATAGGTTCCATCAATAGAATACCTATAATAGTTATTAATGATCTTGAAAGCATTCCGACCGTTTCCGGGTCATGCGGAAGCTTATTGATAGACTTGTTATTACTAAGGAATAGGTTCCATCAATAGAATCCCTATAATAGTTATTAATGATCCTGAAAGCATTCAGACCGTTTCCGGGTCATGCGGAAGTTTTTGATAGACTTGTTATTACTAAGGAAAAGGTTCCATCAATAGAATCCCTATAATAGTTCTTAATGATCCTGAAAACATTCCTACAGTTTCCGGGTCATGCGGAAGCTCATTGATAGACTTGTTATTACTAAGGCATAGGTTCCATCAATAGAATCCCTATAATAGTTGTTAATGATCCTGAAACCATTCCTACCGTTTCCGGGTCATGCGGAAGCTCATTGATAGATTTGTTATTATTAAGGAATAGGTTCCATCAATAGAATCCCTATAATAGTTATTAATGATCCTGAAAGCATTTCTACCGTTTCCGGCTCAGGCCGAAGCTCATTGGTAGACTTGTTATTACTAAGGAATAGGTTCCATCAATAGAATCCCTATAATAGTTGTTAATGATCCTGAAAGCATTCCTACCGTTTCCGGGTCATGCGGAAGCTCATTGATAGCCTTGTTATTACTAAGGCATAGGTTCCATCAACAGAATTTCTATAATAGTTATTAATGATCCTGAAAGCATTCCTACCGTTTTCGGGTCATGCGAAAGCTCATTGATAGACTTGTTATTAGTAAGGCATAGGTTCCATCAATAGAATCCCTATAATAGTTGTTAATGATCCTGAAACCATTCCTACCGTTTCCGGGTCATGCGGAAGCTCATTGATAGATTTGTTATTATTAAGGAATAGGTTCCATCAATAGAATCCCTATAATAGTTATTAATGATCCTGAAAGCATTTCTACCGTTTCCGGCTCAGGCCGAAGCTCATTGGTAGACTTGTTATTACTAATGAATAGGTTCCATCAATAGAATCTCTATAATAGTTGTTAATGATCCTGAAAGCATTCCTACCGTTTCCGGGTCATGCGGAAGCTCATTGATAGCCTTGTCATTACTAAGGAATAGGTTCCATCAACAGAATTTCTATAATAGTTATTAATGATCCTGAAAGCATTCCTACCGTTTCCGGGTCATGCGAAAGCTCATTGATAGACTTGTTACTAGTAAGGCATAGGTTCCATCAATAGAATCCCTATAATAGTTATTAATGATCCTGAAAGCATTCCTACCGTTTCAGGGTCATGCGAAAGCTCATTGATAGACTTGTTATTAGTAAGGCATAGGTTCCATCAATAGAATCCCTATAATAGTTATTAATGATCCTGAAAGCATTCCTACCGTTTCCGGGTCATGCGAAAGCTCATTGATAGACTTGTTATCAGTAAGGCATAGGTTCCATCAATAGAATCCCTATAATAGTTATTAATGATCCTGAAAGCATTCCTACCGTTTCCGGGTCATGCGGAAGCTCATTGATAGATTTGTTATTATTAAGGAATAGGTTCCATCAATAGAATCCCTATAATAGTTATTAATGGTCCTGAAAGCATTTCTACCGTTTCCGGCTCAGGCCGAAGCTCATTGGTAGACTTGTTATTACTAAGGAATAGGTTCCATCAACAGAATTTCTATAATAGTTATTAATGATCCTGAAAGCATTCCTACCGTTTCCGGGTCATGCGGAAGCTCATTGATAGAGTAGTTATTAGAAAGGAATAGGTTCCATCAATAGAATCCCTATAACAGTTATTAATGATACTGAAAGCATTCCTACCGTTTCCGGGTCATGCGGAAGCTCATTGATAGACTTGTTATTAGTAAGGAATAGGTTCCATCAATAGAATCCCTATAATAGTTATTAATGATCCTGAAAACATTCCTACCGTTTCCGGGTCATGCGGAAGCTCATTGATAGACTTGTTATTACTAAGGCATAGGTTCCATCAATAGAATCCCTATAATAGTTGTTAATGATCCTGAAACCATTCCTACCGTTTCCGGGTCATGCGGAAGCTCATTGATAGGCTTGTTATTGCTAAGGAATAGGTTCCATCAACAGAATTTCTATAATAGTTATCAATGATCCTGAAAGCATTCCTACCGTTTCCGGGTCATGCGGAAGCTCATTGATAGACTTGTTATTACTAAGGCATCGGTTCCATCAATAGAATCCCTATAATAGTTATTAATGATTCTGAAAACATTCCTAGCGTTTCCGGGTCATGCGGAAGCTCATTGATAGACTTGTTATTACTAAGGAATAGGTTCCATCAATAGAATCCCTATAATAGTTCTTAATGATCTTGAAAGCATTCCGACCGTTTCCGCGTCATGCGGAAGTTTTTGATAGACTTGTTATTACTAAGGAATAGGTTCCATCAATAGAATCCCCATAATAGTTATTAATGATCCTGAAAGCATTCCGACCGTTTCCGGGTCATGCGGAAGTTTTTGATAGACTTGTTATTACTAATGAATAGGTTCCATCAATAGAATCCCTATAATAGTTCTTAATGATCCTGAAAGCATTCCTACCGTCTCCGTGTCATGCGGAAGCTCATTGATAGACTTGTTATTACTAAGGCATAGTTTCCATCAATAGAATCCCTATAATAGTTGTTAATCATCCTGAAACCATTCCTACCGTTTCCGGGTCAGGCGGAAGCTCATTGATAGACTTGTTATTATTAAGGAATAGGTTCCATCAATAGAATCCCTATAATAGTTATTAATGGTCCTGAAAGCATTTCTACCGTTTCCGGCTAATGCCGAAGCTCATTGGTAGACTTGTTATTACTAAGGAATAGGTTCCATCAATAGAATCCCTATAATAGTTATTAATGATCCTGAAAGCATTGCTACCGTTTCCGGGACATGCGGAAGCTCATTGATAGACTTGTTATTACTAAGGCATAGGTTCCATCAATAGAATCCCTATAATAGTTGTTAATGATCCTGAAACCATTCCTACCGTTTCCGGGTCATGTGGAAGCTCATTGATAGATTTGTTATTACTAAGGCATAGTTTCCATCAATAGAATCCCTATAATAGTTGTTAATGATCCTGAAACCATTCCTACCGTTTCCGGGTCAGGCGGAAGCTCATTGATAGACTTGTTATTATTAAGGAATAGGTTCCATCAATAGAATCCCTATAATAGTTATTAATGGTCCTGAAAGCTTTTCTACCGTTTCCGGCTAATGCCGAAGCTCATTGGTAGACTTGTTATTACTAAGGAATAGGTTCCATCAATAGAATCCCTATAATAGTTATTAATGATCCTGAAAGCATTGCTACCGTTTCCGGGTCATGCGGAAGCTCATTGATAGACTTGTTATTACTAAGGCGTAGGTTCCATCAACAGAATTTCTATAATAGGTATCAATGATCCTGAAAGCATTCCTACCGTTTCCGGGTCATGCGGAAGCTCATTGATAGACTTGTTATTACTAAGGCATCGGTTCCATCAATAGAATCCCTATAATAGTTATTAATGATCCTGAAAACATTCCTACCGTTTCCGGGTCATCCGGAAGCTCATTTATAGAGTTGTTATTACTAAGGAATAGGTTCCATCAATAGAATACCTATAATAGTTATTAATGATCTTGAAAGCATTCCGACCGTTTCCGGGTCATGCGGAAGCTTATTGATAGACTTGTTATTACTAAGGAATAGGTTCCATCAATAGAATCCCTATAATAGTTATTAATGATCCTGAAAGCATTCAGACCGTTTCCGGGTCATGCGGAAGTTTTTGATAGACTTGTTATTACTAAGGAATAGGTTCCATCAATAGAATCCCTATAACAGTTATTAATGATCCTGAAAGCATTCCTACCGTTTCCGGGTCATGCGGAAGCTCATTGATAGACTTGTTATTACTAAGGCATAGGTTCCATCAATAGAATCCCTATAATAGTTGTTAATGATCCTGAAACCATTCCTACCGTTTCCGGGTCATGCGGAAGCTCATTGATAGGCTTGTTATTGCTAAGGAATAGGTTCCATCAACAGAATTTCTATAATAGTTATCAATGATCCTGAAAGCATTCCTACCGTTTCCGGGTCATGCGGAAGCTCATTGATAGACTTGTTATTACTAAGGCATCGGTTCCATCAATAGAATCCCTATAATAGTTATTAATGATCCTGAAAACATTCCTACCGTTTCCGGGTCATGCGGAAGCTCATTGATAGACTTGTTATTACTAAGGAATAGGTTCCATCAATAGAATCCCTATAATAGATATTAATGATCTTGAAAGCATTCCGACCGTTTCCGGGTCATGCGGAAGTTTATTGATAGACTTGTTATTACTAAGGAATAGGTTCCATCAATAGAATCCCCATAATAGTTATTGATGATCCTGAAAGCATTCCGACCGTTTCCGGGTCATGCGGAAGTTTTTGATAGACTTGTTGTTACTAAGGAATAGGTTCCATCAATAGAATCCCTATAATAGTTCTTAATGATCCTGAAAGCATTCCTACCGTTTTCGGGTCATGCGGAAGCTCATTGATAGACGTGTTATTACTAAGGCATAGGTTCCATCAATAGAATCCCTATAATAGTTGTTAATGATCCTGAAACCATTCCTACCGTTTCCGGGTCAGGCGGAAGCTCATTGATAGACTTGTTATTACTAAGGAATAGGTTCCATCAACAGAATTTCTATAATAGTTATTAATGATCCTGAAAACATTCCTACCGTTTCCGGGTCATGCGGAAACTCATTGATAGACTTGTTATTACTAATGAATAGGTTCCATCAATAGAATCCCTATAATAGTTATTAATGATCTTGAAAGCATTCCGACCGTTTCCGGGTCATGCGGAAGCTTATTGATAGACTTGTTATTGCTAAGGAATAGGTTCCATCAATAGAATCCCTATAACAGTTATTAATGATCCTGAAAGCATTCAGACCGTTTCCGGGTCATGCGGAAGTTTTTGATAGACTTGTTATTACTAAGGAATAGGTTCCATCAATAGAATCCCTATAATAGTTCTTAATGATCCTGAAAGCAATCCTACCGTTTCCGGGTCATGCGGAAGCTCATTGATAGACTTGTTATTACTAAGGCATAGGTTCCATCAATAGAATCCCTATAATAGTTGTTAATGATCATGAAACCATTCCTAACGTTTCCGGGTCATGCGGAAGCTGATTGATAGACTTGTTATTATTAAGGAATAGGTTCCATCAATAGAATCCCTATAATAGTTATTAATGATCCTGAAAGCATTTCTACCGTTTCCGGCTCATGCCGAAGCTCATTGGTAGACTTGTTATTACTAAGAATAGGTTCCATCAATAGAATCCCTATACTAGTTATTAATGATCCTGAAAGCATTCCGACCGTTTCCGGGTCATGCGGAAGCTTATTGATAGACTTGCTATTACTAAGGAATAGGTTCCATCAATAGAGACCATATAATAGTTGTTAATGATCCTGAAAGCATTCCTACCGTTTCCGGGTCATGCGGAAGCTCATTGATAGACTTTTTATTACTAAGGCATAGGTTCAATCAATAGAATCCCTATAATAGATGTTAAAGATCCTGAAACCATTCCTACAGTTTCCGGGTCATGCGGAAGCTCATTGATAGACTTGTTATTACTAAGGCATAGGTTCCATCAATAGAATCCCTATAATAGCTGTTAATGATCCTGAAACCAATCCTACCTTTTGCGGGTCATACGGAAGCTCATTGATAGACTTGTTATTACTAAGGAATAGGTTCCATCAACAGAATTTCTATAATAGTTATTAATGATCCTGAAAACATTCCTACCGTTCCGGGTCATGCGGAAACTCATTGACAGACTTATTATTACTAAGGAATAGGTTCCATCAATAGAATTTCTATAATAGTTATTAATGATCCTGAAAGCATTCCTACCGTTTCCGGGTCATGCGGAAGCTCATTGATAGACTTGTTATTACTAATGAATAGGTTCCATCAATAGAATCCCTATAATAGTTATTAATGATCTTGAAAGCATTCCGACCGTTTCCGGGTCATGCGGAAGCTTATTGATAGACTTGTTATTGCTAAGGCATAGGTTCCATCAATAGAATCCCTATAATAGATGTTAAAGATCCTGAAACCATTCCTACAGTTTCCGGGTCATGCGGAAGCTCATTGATAGACTTGTTATTACTAAGGCATAGGTTCCATCAATAGAATCCCTATAATAGCTGTTAATGATCCTGAAACCAATCCTACCTTTTGCGGGTCATACGGAAGCTCATTGATAGACTTGTTATTACTAAGGAATAGGTTCCATCAACAGAATTTCTATAATAGTTATTAATGATCCTGAAAACATTCCTACCGTTCGGGTCATGCGGAAACTCATTGACAGACTTATTATTACTAAGGAATAGGTTCCATCAATAGAATCCCTATAATAGTTTTTAATGATCCTGAAAGCATTCCTACCGTTTCCGGGTCATGCGGAAGCTCATTGATAGACTTGTTATTACTAAGGCATAGGTTCCATCAATAGAATCCCTATAATAGATGTTAAAGATCCTGAAACCATTCCTACCGTTTCCGGGTTATGCGGAAGCTCATTGATAGACTTGTTATTATTAAGGAATAGGTTCCATCAATAGAATCCCTATAATAGTTATTAATCATCCTGAAAGCATTTCTACCGTTTCCGGCTCATGCGGAAGCTCATTGATAGACTTATTATTACTAATGAATAGGTTCCATCAATAGAATCCCTATAATAGTTATTAATGATCCTGAAAGCATTCCGACCGTTTCCGGGTCATGCGGAAGCTTATTGATAGACTTGCTATTACTAAGGAATAGGTTCCATCAATAGAGACCATATAATAGTTGTTAATGATCCTGAAAGCATTCCTACCGTTTCCGGGTCATGCGGAAGCTCATTGATAGACTTTTTATTACTAAGGCATAGGTTCCATCAATAGAATCCCTATAATAGATGTTAAAGATCCTGAAACCATTCCTACCGTTTACG